>NC_091128.1:21684543-22037043 GCF_040183065.1 Periplaneta americana | reverse complement strand
AAGTAAACATATAAACAAGTAAATAAGTAGGTAAGTAAATAAGTAAATAAATAAGTAAACAAATAAAGAAACAAACCAGTAAATAAGTAATTTAGTATGTAAGTAAGTAATTAAGTAAGCAAATAAATAAATTAATTAATTAAATAAAAAATAAATAGGATCACGCGATATAATTATTGTTGTTTAGTAAACTGTCTGAAGACAGGTTTGAACCTCACAAGTGACACCAATGAGGCATAACTCATGACGCAAAGCTAGAAGAGGAACATTTTTTTGGATGGTTATTAAGATGAAACAATTATATCATCTTAAACCTTCCGATGATATAAGTATAAGCTTAATTATTCAATATTATTTATAGCTTTTTCATAGCTTTGTATATATCTTTAAAAAATGCAATTAGTTTTGTTTTATATTATAAGATATTATTCTATGCCAACTCTACGTCTTCAGTACAGTTACTGTTCCTTAATATTCGTCTTCAGATGCAATGAATATAATCTGACATTCATCTAGCACAAGAAATATTAAATTTGTGTTCTCTATTAAAAAAATCCATAACACCAGGGATGCCTAATAGCCTATGTAATGAGTCCGCCATTAAAATGCCCATTATGTTCGGAGACAACAGCAGCCTTGTTTCAGTTTTTTTGAAAAGTGAAACCAGGCGTACATTCTTGGATACTTTGATGAAATATGCTGATATTTCTTAAGACACGAAGGCGAAGTTCTCGTACATAGATGTTTCCCCATAAAGCGAAAAGTTACGAAGTAGCGTAACTTCCTAAGCGAAGTAAAATTGAGAAAGGTAGAGAAAGAAATGAGGGTACATAAAGATACGGAGGCTAACTTCAAACTAACTTAATCTTAATTATTCTTCTTCAAGGAGAACATTAAAAAGAAAGAAATAAACAAAAAGAATACAACAGCGTTGACGTTCTTTATACTACAGTACTTCACAATGTTGCAGGATTTCAAGTATCGCTGCTGGTTTATAACTTTACGTGCAAATCGTTATCATGAGTTCCAAAAGAAAGAATACATAACTTTTGCCAATATGTGGCAACCATTATCGTAATTAGCAACGTGAAAGAAGCGAACCAGTGTGTCTAATAGATCGGAAACTTAAGTTATTTTCTCGGTACATGATAGGACAGGGTGTGAAGACTCTCAGAGAAATTATGGTTGGGGAGAGTGGGGTAAATGCACGCTCCTAATTTCGTATAATTATAAATTCCAACATACAGTAATTTCAATGTAACAGTGAAACTTTCAGACATATTAAAACAATCAGGTTCTAATGATATTTGCAACTTACAAAATATACTTTTAAACAACATTCTTTTCTATTGATGATATATGAAAAAGTTGTAATGAGTGCCATTACCTTACCAAATGGGTAATGGGACGCAGGTAGTAGGGGTAGTAGTACGAAGATGACTATATGTGCAGTTGGAATATGTAATAATGGGTATAGAATCAACATTTAGCAACAATATGCAAAAAGTAGAGAAACCTAACACTAAATTTTCCTTCATGTAGATTCGCAAAAGTCACAAATGCAATTTTGAGGAGTTTCAACAACAATTCAATCTGAGTGAATCCATCGTGAACACAGCACACAGCGATACTACGTAGAGTTCATTGTCTTTACCGTAATCACCACAAATAGGCATTCGTTGTTATAATAATTTTTTCTGATTGTTGGAACGAAGGAGGAGCATTGAGAAGCACAACAGCATGCGAATACCACTACTGTCACCATTAGAACAGTTTAGCTGTGAATGGTCATGAAAGCAAATTAACAGAAGATCTGTATACTCAAGTTAGCAGGTAATTAGTTGCACTTTTAGAACATTATTACACAAAATCGAGATCACTCAGATAGATATTAGGCCTACTTATCTCAAACAAAATGAAGCCAAAATATTATAACAAAACTGCGAACAAATCGACTGACACACTGGAAGCAATTGAATCAATATTACAGCGCTAACACTCAACTAGATTGCATTCCCGTACATTTTCCCCAATCTAATTTCTCGAATCCTGAACCAGAACGATAAATTTCCCGAGTGACCTTTTTCCCGAATCGAATTTCCCGTATGAACACTTTCCTAAACGGTCTCTTTTCCGAACGCCATTTTTCCCGAATGACATTTTGGACGTACACTTAAATTAATATAAAACACAAAAAGGCAACAGTTATTACTCGCATCATTCGCAATTAATTACATGTCGTTCCAACGGGCGTTTTGGCCCAGCTTCCCCAAACGGAAAATTTGAATAAATGCATACTAAGAGAATGCCGGCATAATTTGCCTCCTAATCCATCAACGCTAGGGGACTTGGCAGATATTTCCGAACGTTACCAAAGGACACTCATGGACAGTGCTGCAAAGGCTGGTTAATGAAATTACCTACATAAGATAATCCTGACATTATCCGATTTTCCTCCAAAATACCCACATTTAATTCCGAAATTACACGATTTTGCTCCAAAAATAATTGTAATTAAATATAAAAATCAGAAATATAAAATAGATTAACACCAAATTACATACGATAAAAGAGTAATGGAACGGAGAAAATTATCTCCGGCGCCGGGATTTGAACCCGGGTTTCCAGCTCTACGTGCTGATGCTTTATACACTAAGCCACACCGGATACCACCCCGGCGTCGGACAGAATCGTCTCAGATTAAGCTCCAACTATTGGGTAACCTCTAGTGGCCACCCTCTGCACTACGTCATAGATGTCTATGAACGTAGGACCGAAGTCCACACATGTGCTGAGGTGCACTCGTTATGAGTGACTAGTTGGCCGGGATCCGACGGAATAAGCGCCGTCTTAAATCACGAAGTGACTTACGCATATCATATATATTATTTTAATGTACCGAAGTACATATGATATTTCCATGCAGATATTCTGCGTCATCATAGGATGAAAGAGTAATGGAACGGAGAAAATTCTCTCCGGCGCCGGGATTTGAACCCGGGTTTTCAGCTCTACGTGCTAATGCTTTATCCACTAAGCCACACCGGATACCACCCCGGCGTCGGACAGAATCGTCTCAGATTAAGCTCCAACTCTTGAGTTCCCTCTAGTGGCCGCCCTCTGCACTACGTCATAGATGTCTATGAACGTAGGACCGAAGTCCACACATGTGCTGAAGTGCACTCGTTATGAGTGACTAGTTGGCCGGGATCCGACGGAATAAAGCATCAGCACGTAGAGCAGAAAACCCGGGTTCAAATCCCGGCGCCGGAGAGAATTTTCTCCTTTCCATTACTCTTTCATGCTATGATGACGCAGAATATCTGCATGGAAATATCATATGTACTTCGGTACATTAAAATAATATATATGATATGCGTAAATCACTTCGTGATTTAAAACGGCGCTTATTCCGTCGGATCCCGGCCAACTAGTCACTCATAACGAGTGCACCTCAGCACATGTGTGGACTTCGGTCCTACGTTCATAGACATCTATGACGTAGTGCAGAAGGCGGCCACTAGAGGGAACCTATGAGTTGGAGCTTAATCTGAGACGATTCTGTCCGACGCCGGGGTGGTATCCGGTGTGGCTTAGTGTATAAAGAATCAGCACGTAGAGTTGAAAACCCGGGTTCAAATCCCGGCGCCGGAGATAATTTTCTCCGTTCCATTACTCTTTCATCGTATGATGACGCAGAATATCTGCATGGAAATATCATATGTACTTCGGTATACATTAAAATAATATATACCAAATTACGTATTAAGTTGAAATTTAAAACTGTTAACTTGCCTAAATACAAGTTTCTGGCATTGTACCGTAGCTACCACACACTGCTCCTCATCATATCTTTAGTTGCTTCAAAGGAAACACATTCTCCCATGGCGTCTATCCTCTCCTTTGCAGCCATAAATGCTACCATTGTTTCTGTTTTCAGTTTGTTCCTACGTGCGGTTTTCAAGTTATTTAAGACACTAAACACTCTTTCAACCGAGACATTAGGAAAGGGGAGACCAAGGAATAGGAAAATGTTTTTCTGTAAATTTTGGAAAATGGGAATATTTGTTGGAGATTTCATTTCAAAAACTTTCCTCCAGTATTCTTCAGCAGGTTTAGATGGATCTAGGCCGAGCATTTGATGTTCAAAAATAATGTTTTTTTTTTTTCATTCAGAATCCAATTGCTGACTTTTTATTAGTTTCTTGAAAACTGGAACCTTGTAACTACAGGGAGCAAGGATTTAACAGTGAATAACTGAGCTGTGGTACGTTCAACTATGGAAAGTATTTCGAAAAGAGGATTTGAGAAGTTAAATCGTCTCTTAAACTGTGAGGCAAGTTCTTGTAAAAATTCAAGCGTCTTTTGAGAAAGAAGTTTATGTCTTGTTCCTGTACTTCGGGATTGCTTTTGAGTCCATCAAATTTTTCCTGGCCTGCAATGCCTAAATATGTGGAATTCAATTCAACATAGGTTCTTGGATTTGAATGCTCTAACAGCAGAATTGGCTTTGCCTTAACAATATTCATTCTTATAAAATTACAGCACAGATCTTTTACCATTTTTCCTACTTCTGTCTTTAACTTGTGAAGCAAAGGAAGATCACTCTGAAAAAAAGTATTGAATTCTGTAAGTATACCTAAGACGTACGACATGAATTCCTAATAAGCCAAAGTGAATAGATTTTCTATAGTTGAAAGTATAGTTTCTGTAGTAGCAGATGGATCTTCCAAAACTAAATTTCTCAGGTATGTTTTAAGTACTTTATACTGTTCCAATACTCCATCAACACACATTTTCAAAGAAAACCAACGCGTAGTGCAATGAGAAACCATATTATGTATGTCAACATGAAAACATATAATAGTTGAAATTCTTTAAGTGCATCTTTTCTAACAACCTTCGACTGAAATGGGAGCCTAAGTTTCCCAAGAAGTATTCAACACTTCTTGGGAGTTTCCGACATGTTCTTGAAGCACAAAGATGAATCATGTGGCACGAACACTTAACACATGCTACGTGAGGGAAAATTTTCTTTAAACAAGAAAGCACTGAATGATATTTTCCAACCATAAAATTTGTTGTATTCCAGCTAAAACCCCCAAGATTGACAAGATAAATGTTTTTGGCTTTAAAGAATACGTCATTGTCCTGTACAGAGCATCATCTGTACCTGACGATACTTCAAACGTAAAAAAATTGATTTAATCTGACCTGATTCGGTATCGAAATAAACAACTCTTAATGCACATTGTTTGATAGTACTTAGATCGATCGGTTCGTCCATGATCAAAGAACTGGACACCTCAGTTTATCATGCAGTGACTCTAAAAATGATTTCCCTAAGACATTCTTCATAACAGTTGTAGATTTAGTACGTTTCTAGGCACGCTTTTTGACGATGTTTGAATCAGGGAAAATATTCTTACATAATGGAACCAATGTATCCATTATGCTAAGTGGTAAATTATTTTCAGCAATAAGTCCATTTAATTTAACTTTGGCTCTTTTAATACCGTCAACATTGCTTTTTAGCATCAGGATTGGATGCAACATCTTTCATTTTATTGAAGTGTTTAACAGATTTTTCATGTCTTAAAATTTCAGATTTATGTGCTGTAATAATACTACCTTACAATGTGCCAAGTCATGCTCGTTTCTCCGATTGTTGCTCTACTTTACATATCCAATGCACTCGGTTAAATTTAACCAGGAATCATTGAATATATTTATTTTAAATTTTTACTATTTCACATTTGAAGAACACGCTGCCGATATAGATGGAACAATTTCATCTTCTGCAACAGGTTCGTTGTGCAAATCAGGTTTTAAAAAAATCGGGAGTATTAGGATCTTCAGGATCGACAGGTTCATTTAGATTCACAGCAGATTTCACAGGAACGTTTGCTTTATGTAGCCACCTATCCATTTAAAAAAATACGGTAACACTATCAAAATCACAACAGTACTAATTAATTTCGTTCAGTAGGCCACTGACCACATCACAGTACCACCCGGCACCCAGTACAGGTACTTAATAAATAATGACTAGGCGCTAGGGAATGGAGATACATGCAGCGAACGTGGGATATATATAGCATGGGGAATTACCTATCCACGTGATCATTAGGGCTACATCATATTGTGAAATCGTCATGCAATGCTCACAGTTCCGACTGGCTAGTGGCTACAGCGAATTTGATCATGTGATTAGGGGTTATAGCAAGGAGAATAACGTATCTACGTGATCATTACATCATATTGTGAAATCGTCATGCAATGCTCACATTTCCGACTTTCAAGTGGCTACAGCGAACTTGATCATGTGGTTAGGGGTTATAGCAAGGAGAATAACGTATCTACGTGATAATTACATCATATTTGAAATCGTCATGCAATGCTCACATTTCCGACTTTCAAGTGGCTACAGCGAACTTGATCATGTGATTAGGGGTTATAACAAGGAGAATAACGTATCTACGTGATAATTACATCATATTTGAAATCGTCATGCAATGCTCACATTTCCGACTTTCAAGTGGCTACAGCGAACTTGATCATGTGATTAGGGGTTATAACAAGGAGAATAACGTATCTACGTGATCATTACATCATATTGTGAAATCGTCATGCAATGCTCACATTTCCGACTTTCAAGTGGCTACAGCGAACTTGATCATGTGATTAGGGGCTATAGCAAGGAGAATAACGTATCTACGTGATCATTACATCATATTGTGAAATCGTCATGCAATGCTCACATTTCCGACTTTCAAGTGGCTACAGCGAACTTGATCATGTGATTAGGGGTTATAACAAGGAGAATAACGTATCTACGTGATAATTACATCATATTGTGAAATCGTCATGCAATGCTCACATTTCCGACTTTCAAGTGGCTACAGCGAACTTGATCATGTGATTAGGGGTTATAGCAAGGAGAATAACGTATCTACGTGATCATTACATCATATTGTGAAATCGTCATGCAATGCTCACATTTCCGACTTTCAAGTGGCTACAGCGAACTTGATCATGTGATTAGGGGTTATAACAAGAGGAATAACCTATCCACGTGATCTTATGAAATTGCTATGCAATTATCACGCTTTGTGTCTAATTTATCATGACCAATGTCATTATTTTACGAGTAGTATTCAGAAGCCCATGTGGATCGATTCATTATTATTATTATAATTATTATTATTATTATTATTATTATTATTATTATTATTATTATTTTTTTTTATTTTTTTATTATTATTTTCATATTATGAGAAATCCCTACCCTTTCTTAAAATTAAGCGAATATCCCTCAATCTCTTTCGGGCCAAAATATTCCTACACTGAGGGTTTAATTCCTCAATCTAGCAAACATTGAATTAGTGAATTATAGAATTAGTTGCATTGCAGCTCTCCGATCGCAATGATCACATGAATATGCAGCGACTCGAGCTAAAATTGCGTCAACGTCAGCATGACTCAGCACTCCAGCGCGCTAGAGTGAAGGAACATTTAAGGTGAAGTTACGAGCAAAGATGCTATGGATTCCACGGGGAGAAAGCCCTAACACACGTGTCTATTTTCGTATAAATTGTACAGATTAAAGTTAGAACTAAATGCATACACAATAAATAATTAAGGATAAATTAAATTATGGAACTAATTGAAATTTGGAAATTGTACAAGTATTAAATTACCCGAAAATACCCAAAATGTCTTAATACCCGTTCAAATACACTCCGACCACAATTTTACCGGAAAGTCGGGTAATTACCCGCCGATTGACATCACTGTTCATGGGCGACATCGAAACATTGTTTCACGTAAGCTGTGGGAACAAACGTAATGACAAGAGGATAATTATGTTTAGATCTTCACAATTATATGCTTCTTGTAAATCCAAATTCTGAATTTGCCTGTACACTGATATTTCCTAATGAAAAAAAAACAACAGGAGACTGACTGTCTTGGAAAAGCTCTTAAACTCGCATTAATTATACCCTTCTCAAAATCACACATACATTTTTGCGGCGGGCAGGCTTGGATTCCAAAATTTTGAGAACGTGACAACTCTAATCGGAGGAAGGCGACGTACTGTGCCTCCCCTTTAGAAGACAAAAAGACACAGAAAAAGGTATCTTCAGGATAATATTCGGTTCTATTCACTGTACCCTTTAACAGTGAATAATTTGGTAAATATTGAAGGACATTCTTTGAAAGTAACATCAAGATACCAGATATCACATTTCGCGAGGACCTCAAAATTTCTGCGAGTCGCAAATACGAGGACTCTACCTCATTTTAGTTCACTGTTAGGATCTTCTCGTGAATCGAATATTAGATATCAATCAATATGAAGCTTATCGCGAAGAAAATCCCATATTGGAATATTTAAGAGCAATATTGTCATTGATGTAGTGGTTTCCTAGGTAAATTACCATAAAAACCGTTTGCAAGTTTAATTCAAAATAAGTTTAATAAATGAAAAGTTATTGAAACGTATAAATCTCTTTCGTTTTTGAATCAAAAATACATTTCCTAATACAGTAATAATTAATTTTCGGAAATTCGGGAGTAATAGAATTCGAGGAAAAAACATTCGGTAAATGTAATTCGATAAATATGTTTTCGGGAGAAAAGCATCCGGGAAATTAGATTCGAGGAACTGTACGGTAATCAGTAGATTGACGTTACCCATGTTGCCGCTATACTAACTCACCGAACACGGCCATAGCGTGCGGCCATGTCCTAACATGCAGGTGCGTACCATTACCCACTGCGTACGAAAATCTTATTCTCCCCTATTTGTTATTGTTGTTGCTCATTCCATCTCGAGATTTAAGGTTTTGTAGCTAACTAAGGCTGAAATCTTATTATGCCTTTTTCTGGAAAGGATGTAAAATCGTATATTGTCAACATATTCACAACACTTAAATGGACTATATCTTTGAATGAAAAGTGTCCAGGAACAATTTACATGTCGTTCCTCATCCATTTAAAAGTTTCATTGTAAATGTGACTTTGTGTGCAGGCCTGGCAACATTCTGTTCCCTCGTTGCGGAAGTCCTACTTTTGTTAGTTCAACTGGACACTCCGGCCTTGAGTAAAAACTCTTGAACGAATGAATAGAAAGAAAAGGAGCAGAAGGGAGTACAGAAAAGAATTCTGTGTCTGGATGAGAGGACACGACAGAAAATTTAACAAGTCATTTCAATATGGTTTTATGTTTTGTCCTAAATGAGGGCTCGACGTTGTACCCGCCCCGTGAAACTAAGATTACTGTGCAATGCGAGGAAGATATTTTACACTCCAGCCTTAAATTCAACCGCTGACATTTGACTGATGGAAGTCGGAGATCGATTTCGAAGAGGCTTTATGAAATATTTAGTAAAAAAGAGACAGATTATGGTTTATTTGTCATTTTATTCATTCACGGTTTGGATTCACTTTGTTATTATTCAACACTCTGTGAAAGAATAAAGAAAGATTACCAATTGCTAAGAGTATAATCTGAAGGTTTTTAACTTCTTAATCTACTTGGACACTTTTAATTAAATATTCAGAATGTGTTCGGAGTAACTTCAGAACAAAGAAAACTAAGTTTTTCAATGTATATGTTGAACAGATTCCAAGTTTTCTTTTTTAATTTGAGTTTCAGCTTTTGTTCTACTTCTACTTTAAATATTAAGTGAAATGTATGTAGTTTGTATTTGCACACTAAAGTCATAGGAACAATTACAAATATTCTTCTTTCCACAAGAATGACTATATATATAAATTGACAGTTTAAAGATTGAAATTCAGATACTCGCGAGAAATAATTAATTTAAATTTGTCAATTCGATCTTGAAAACAGGGATAAGGCTTTTGATGAAAATGAATAATTTTACCGTTTTCTGTTGCAAGAAAGGATTCAGCTGGGTGTTTACTTTGCGAAAACGCATTTAGGTCTTAAATAACAAGACTGACTTCTACATAGTAATAATCTATCAATATTAAAATTGTATCGAAGGCACACATCTACAACGCGAACAAAAAGCGATTTACGAAGCAGCAATGCCTGAATGGATGTATGTTTAATCCCTCGACAGCGCATCAGCACCGCGATTTTAAATTTCCTATGGAACTCGGCTATGAAGATTGAAATCAATGGCAGTTACCCCAATAACATGGAGGACTTCAACGTCGCAACCGAATAGCCACAGGGCCTAAGATTCTCTCTTTCGTCTTACTCTTGATTTTGACTTAGTATTGCAACCTTTGAATATAATATAGCAATATATAGAATTTCTATACCTTAGTTGTCCTTTTTCGAGGGAAGGTCTACCTTCCAGGTATGCATTGTATAATTCTTCATTAATATGTTATGTAGGCTTTGTTTTGTGTTATATGTTTGGAAAATAATAAAATTTTGTTTCAAAAGTTCTGACTATAATAAAAAGAAACCTATAATTATTTTTTATTCTAATTAATTAAACTAATTTGTCTCTGATTCGTCTTATTTCTTTTTAATCTTGATGATTTTGACTTAGTGGGCATAATACAATTCTTGGAAATAACATAAAAAAATACAAAAATTTTGTTACGCACGTAGTCCTCCATACTTGGAACCATTGGTATAGAACCCAAGTAAGTTGAGCACATTTGATACAAGACTGAAAAATATTTATTACAAGAAAAACATGTCACAATTAAAAAAATTACTGTGTACATTAAATCATTTTTAAGGATTTAAATTCGCTCCTTTTCAATTTTCAAAAGCATTTATTGTATTTGCAGATGTGTAAGACGTACCTCTTCTTATGCAAATTTTTAACAGGTAAAACTTTGTCATTGACTATTATAATTAATTTACAGTATTAGAAACATAAAGTAGCACATAAGTCTACTTCCTTCAAAAACCTAACACAATTAAAAAGGAATACCTTTTAATCTTCTTCGTCAAAACCCAGAAATTTATTTCCAGTGGTAAATAGTCACTTGAAACATCTTCTAAATCAGAATCTGAATCCTCATGCAACAAATTGTTCTCTATACCTTCCAATGCACTATTAATGCGACACTTCTTAAATGATTTAACCAATTTTCACAGCATTTGATGAAGCTTTGACCAATTGCAATTAATTGCTTCTTATTTAAGATAGATTGAATAATCAATACTTTTTCACAAACTCAGTATCGGCGTATAAGACACGCCCTATTTTTTCAGACTTATTTTCGAAAGAAAATGTACATCTTCTACGCCAGTAATTGGATACTATAATTACCTTATTTTAAATGCATTTACAACTTCAAAGTAATTACATTCTTTCCAAAATTAACAGATGATAAATCAAAACCACCAACTGTGAAATAAAAACGAGCAATTGATTTTTAATCTCAAAGTGTCCCATTAACGAATTTTAAGTGCGTGCTTATTTATTTTGAAGTCTATAAGCTGATAGTATAAGGGGTAATACAACACTAGAACTGAAAATCGCAAGATAAGACGAAACAGTGAAGTCAGAGGATAGACGTGCTGAAAGCACGATTTCTAGTACAATTGCGCAATAAGAAATAACACACTGAACCATATTCTTGGTGGAGTGTCAAACTCTCTTAATCACTTCCCTCCTGCGTAGGACAACAGTTATTTTGGAGCATGAAGTGCTCCAATCTTCTATTCTTTTCTAGAAATTATTATTATTTTTTTAATGTTACGAACGAAATCCTTAGTGATTCTTTCCCTTTTTTCTTTGTATCTCTCGAAGTTGCTTTCATGAAAATCACCTGCTTCACATTCTCTCTGTCATTTCTAACTTCAAGAATCCACAAATATTCCATAACGCAGTTCATTTACTATTCTCTGTTCAAAATCAAAATAATATTTTTATCAAAACAACACAAATTCACACAGCTAGATTTTAAAATTTAAAAATGCATTTCTTCGAGTGATTCTTGAATTGAAGTCCTCCCCGGAATAAGGATGTAACCAACAAAACTGTAATTCATGTTTCAGGAGAAGGAAAAATAATTTCAGGGGCATATTTCATTAGGACTATATTTACTAGGAGAACCATTAGACTAAACAAAGACACCAGTTTATACAGCCATTGAACGCCATAATTTATTGTTATAAATAAATGCTTAAAATTAATTTTTCCACTTACATTACATGTTCCAAGAATTTCATGATACATTCTCCTTCTCGGAAGGTCATCAACATAAAAACAAATTAAATATAAATGGTTGAATTTAAACGTTAATTCTAAGTACCAAAGATGCCTCTAATAAGTTAGAAAATTTTTCTAGATTTACTAACCACTTAATAAAACTAATAATTACTTTTTTTAATTTCACATAGTTAATAGCAATGAAAAATTTGTTCGTAATGAATGTAATTAGATTCATAATAAAATTTCACACTCTTATGCGAGGAGGGGAGGCAATTTAGAGTTTATGAAAATAAACTGTATAAAAATAGTGTGGTGATTTTTCATTAATTATAGGATGATATTGTCATGGAATTTAGTGGAATTTCATTGTAGCCTACAAGACTTTCAGACATGTTTGCTCGACAATACTACAAAAAGAATAGTCTGACAGTAACCGTAAGTTCAATACAGAGAACTACTGAGTTTTCAATGATGAGTAAGAATGATTACACCACTTTTATCACATTTCTACGTGATATCTGTTTCGGTGACAGAATGGCAAGGAATAATTCCATATCTTATCAATATTTTTTTTACTCATCTTAATATCACATGTAAATACATAGGACCGTTCGAAGTGTTAAGTATTTTGAATAAAAAGTGTTCAAGTGTAATTATAACTTTCCGAACAAGATATCTCTGTAGACTAGATTCTGAGTCCACATCTATGGATTAACGGTTAGCGCGTCTGGCCGCGAAACCAGGTGGCCCGGTTTCGATTCCCGGTTGGAGCAAGTTAGTTAGTTGAGGTTTTTTCCGGGTTTTTTCCTCAACCCAAAATGAGTAAAGTCTGGGTAACTTTCGGTGCTGGATCCAGGACTCATTTCGCCGGCATTATCACCTTCACCTCAATCAGACGCTAAATAACCTCAGATGTTGATACAGCGTCGTAAAATAACCTAATAAAATAAAATACTAGATTCTGATGTTAAAGATTCCACAAAAGGATATATCAGCTCTCTCATCTTTTAAGAATATTCAGTGACTATGGATTGTTGTAATTGTTAACGTAGTCTAACATTTGGTTAACATTATCTAACATTTCTTGTGTAAACGCAAAATAAAATAAATTAGGCTATTAGTTTAACCTCCAATCTCTTCAATGTTTTTAGGCGCAAATACCGTTTTACTACGTTTGTGGTGCATCCTTTGCAATTTTTTAAACACTATATTGGAATTCATTCTTGTTTTTTTTTTTTAAATTCTTTATTTTACGGCCATTTTTCAATTACAATGGTTATATAGCTTCTGAATGAGATGAAGATGATAATATTAGCGAAATTAATCCAGGATTCAGGGTCGAAAGTTACCCAGCATTTTCTCTTAATGGGTTGAGGAAAAACCCCGGAAAAGTCTCAACCAGGTAACTTGTCCAACCAGGATTTGAATCGGAGCCCGCTCATTTCACGATCAGTAATGCTAAGCGTTATTCCACAGCGGTAAACTTCATTTTTGTATGTTATCTTCCAATCAATTAATATTTTTATTCATCATTTTTATTATATTTTTAAGTAAGTGTATTTTGTAAGTGAAGTATGTTTATATCAGTCAAATTCTATACTTTATAGTGGCAGGTGCAAAATATTTAAACAGTGAAATGTTTTTAAGTGTTAGTGAAATCAGGATAGAATCGGTGAAATGTGTCGTAGTTCTAGTGCAGTGAATGAGTTGACAGCGAAATAAGTGTACTGCTGAAAGTTGCTTGTGCTGATATAAACTTATCATACTCGTGGGTTTTAGTTCGAACTTAGGGTTATGATACAAAATTAGATTTACTTTAAATGTTATTTTATGTGATCATACTTCATTTAATTTAGGATGCTCCTTATTATTATTTGTTATTATTATTATTATTACTATTATATTAGTATTAATTATTATTAATTTATTATTAATTCTACTTTTTATTAGTTACGTTTATTATTAATTGTCTTTATTGACCTTAATTAGTTACCACTGCCACCAGGTATATACCTATTTTCAGTGTGAATAAATACATACACATGCATTTCAATTAATTAATATTTTTATTCAATCATTAACGTGGTGTATTTTACATTAGTCCGTGATATCTTGGTTGATGACACGGTTAATATTCTGGTGTTGTATACTAATTTTTAATGACTCCATTATAGTTATTTGTTACCTGCATGTATGTATTCGCATGTGACATTTAGCTTCCTTAGGCCTATATACTTTGATTTATTTACAGTCTAAGATGTTTCTATAGTGCCGAATATGCTAAGTGTTTTAACATTTTATTAAGTTATATGTCTTGCTACATATTATCAGTTAGCCAGCACGTAAGTATTAAACCTGTTAGGTGTATGAATGTCTGGCATATTGGGAAACGGAAAGAGAGCTATGACGATTATAAGATAAATGATAATTCTTATTTTAATATACAGGGTGAGTCAGGAAGAAAGATTCATGGTGTGAGGTGTGATAATTTTTGTGATTCTGAACAAAAAGTTTATATGAATTTATGCCCTGTTCTTAACGGTATCTGACATATATCTCTTTGAAAATCACGGGCGTCAGACTGATGTCCTCCATCAGCACTCACATGCGGACGCGACCAAAACGACATTAGGTTGAAGTAGGATTAATGAACAGTATCATGGGCGTTGGATCGGTCGTGGTGGAGTCATTTCTTCGCCACCGAGGTCACCCAACCTTACTCCATTAGATTACTTGATTACTTGTGTGGGATTGGCTTAAGAGCGAAGACTATAAGTGCAAGTGAAAACAAGGGAGGAACTTCTCGCTTTCATTTTACATGCTTGTGCTCAAGTAAAGAAATGTCCGAACCAGCTCACCTCAGCAACACAGCTGCTGTCTGCAAGAGCTGCAAAGTGCATTGAAGTTGACAGAGACTTTTTGAACTTATTCTGTAAATAAAAGTACAAAACTAAACAAACAATGTTTTAATGTAATATTCACCTGCATTTTTCCCGTTTCTTATTATTTTCATTAGTTTTCTCTCAAACCGTTTAGAATAGGACATAATGTTCATATAAACTTTTTGTTCAGCATAACCAATATTATCACACCTCAAACCATGTATCTTTTCTCCTAACACGTCCTGTATATTGCCAACTACAGGAGTTATTTAATTTTGAAGAAGTTGAGATGATAACATAACTATATTAAATCAATAGTTGAATGAGAATCACTGATGAAATTGAATAACTTTGAAAAAATCTGCTCCAACTGATATCATCATTTTAAATATTGAATCTTGTGACGTTCTGCGTTCTTGAACATTTTCCCCCGACTTTAGATATTGGCTAGTAAGGGACATTTTGGCAAATCCACCGCTTCAGACAAGAGGAAGAAAAGATAAAACAGAGAACACACCAATTTCGGAAGAGAGGGACACAAATCTTCATTAACTTGGTAAAAATCGAAGTCCGATTCTCTGGATTTGAAACCAGACATAACAAAGTTTGTGATACATTTGATTTTACAGAAAACGCCTGGCATCGAAGTCGAGTCATTCCTATTAGAAGCCCTAAGCTAGCTAAGTGATTTCTGTGTCTAAACATGAAGACTGAATGTATTTACTTTTGATTATAATAAGAAACAAAATAAATACGAGAAATGTAATACGTTTGTCGGTACTGAAATTGAAATGTTGAGTCAAATGTGAAATAATGGAGAAGTAAAATCTCCTGCTATAATTCTGATCACAGACAGGGCCCTTCAGAAATACCGAATAAACGCTTCCACTCGAGTGAGTCGAACGAATTGTGCAAAGTCTCCTCTCAGTCGAGCTACCTTCGTCGACTTGCACGTGTTCCACATTTCGTATCAACCCTTCAATTCCCGCCCGCGATATTGAATGTAGCGCTGTTTCATATTTCATATTCAAAATTCGAATGGGGTAAAGTATTATACAGTCCCACACTGAATGTCTTAAAAAAAAAAGAGAATCATTGAACTCGGATCGTTTTCCTGTGAGTTATGGCATGGAACTTTTTCCTAAGAGTAGTTTCTTTTTGTAGTGCCAAAAACCGAGAAAGCAGTGATAAAACTGTGGGAGGAGAATAAAACGATCCAAACTGAAAGTGACGAGGACGTAGTAGGGGGTGGGAGTACAGAACGTCGTGTACTGAAATGGCAGCGATGTTTAGTAGGGAAACAAGCAAAAGCTGAGGAATAAGGCAGAAAGTTCAAAAGAATAAAATATTTGTAACATTTCTTTTCATGTGTCACGTGAAAAATGCAACCGCCTTCTTAAGGAAGTATTAATGTATTGTGTACTCCACATTGTCGTACAATTAATTTCACTGAATATGCATATTTTGGACTTTCGTCGTACGATCTGGAAATTATTAGTTACTCCTTTAACTCAGGCACTTTTATTATGTTCATATTGTACGTTTTCTTTAAAAATAGTGCATTAAGTGAAAATTATTCGGTTTGGACTTTCATCGTTCGCTTTAGAAACAATTAGTTACTCCGTTATTTCAGGCATTTTTATTAATTTCATATTGTACGTTTCGCATTGAAAATAATGCATTAAGTGAAATTATTAATTGTTTTTTATTTTCATCGTTCGATCTACAAACAATTCATTATTCTGTTAACTCAAGCACTTTTATTGCTTTCATCTTGTACGCTTCACACTGAAAATAATGCGTTAAGTGACATTATTATTTGATTTTAACTCTCATCATTCGATCTACATACATTACTCCGTTAACTCACTTTCATATTGAACGAATCGCATTGAAAAAAGTGCATTAAGTGAAATTATTATTCGTTTTGTATTTTTATCATTCCAATTACAAATAACTCATTACTCCGTTAACTCAGGCACTCTTATTACTTTCATATTGTACATTTCGCATTGAAAACAGATCTTGTTGAATCAATGCCAAACAGATGCGCCTCTGTGATCAAAGCTCTGGTGTATGCAACGAAATAATGATTTTTTTTCAGAGTCTAGAATATTTTTGTTTTATTATTAACTTACATACTTCGACTTACAAACTACTTTTGATTCAGAAGAATTTTCAATTATTTTTTACGCAAGATAACTCTGTTTAAACTAAATGTATTTTCGTACTAAATGGATTAGAAATAAATACTTCTCAATTATACACCTGCATATTTTTCTATTCAATACTAATCTTTATGTAATTGTGATTTATGCTTTCTACAAAATAATTTTGAAGACTACTGTATATTATATAAACAATATAGGAATATTACTTCCCAGATAAAGTTATTCGCGGACGACTTTATAATATATAGTCAAATTAGTGATGAATCCGATATCGCCGCCTTACAAACGATCTTAAAGCTATTGAAATCTGGACGACAGAAAATAAAATGAAAATCAATGTGAGTAAAAGTAAGTCAATATCCTTCTGTAGAACGCACAAAGAAATTTGTCTCAACTACCAACTGAATGGTACATGGTGCCACAAGTAAACACTTGTAAATACCTAGGTATATTATTTAAATAACAAACTGGATTAGGAGGAACAAGTCATTAATATTACACGGAAAGCCTGGAAAGGACTATATTTCTCTATGTATATTCTTAAGAAAGGTAACCAAAGGTCAAGAGAATTAGCGTACAAAACACTTGTTCGTCCAATAATGGAAATGGTACAGTAGGTTGGGATCCGTATAGACAAAACCAAATTGACTTAATAGAAAAGGTCCAAAGCAGGACAGCAAAATATGTCAAAATGGGGAAGTGACATGGAGAAGAGACAACAAAAAATACTTAGGGTGAGAATTTCTCACATAAGGCGACGAAAAGCCAGATTGAGCGTATTATTAAGGCACAAATGGAACACAAAGCATGGACAGACATCAATACTAGATTAGTGACACCATCTTACTTAGGCAGGGCTGATCATATTGTTTAAATGCAGAAAAAAAAATAAGAGGCGTGGCAAAATTTTCCTTTGTTAACCACACAATAGTAGATTGGAACAGCTTATCTGCGAAAATCTTTCAAGGTAGTCCTCTAAAACCAACACATTTAAAGAAAGGTTGAAAATTTAGACTAAAACAGTGTGACATGTAATTAATTAAGTTGATATGTAATTAAGATGACTTGTAATTACTTAAGTTGGCAGTAGTTATGTTTAATAGAAATACTGTGTCCCGCGTCGTTGCGTCGTGGTCTAAGGCATCCTGCCTAGGACTCGCGTTACGGGATGCGCGCTGGTTCGAGTCCTCATGGGGAAGAAATTTTCTCATGAAATTTTTGCCAGTGTATGGGACCGGTGTCCACCCAATATCGTGATGCACTTGGGGAGCTACGATAGGTAGCAAAATCCGGCCAGCTATAACGGCAGGGTGATTATCATACTAACCACACGATACCTCCATTATGGTTGGATGATCGTCTACCTCTGCTCCGGCATGTGAACGTAAGGCCAGCAGCCGGCTCGTGGGTCTGGGCCCTTCAAAGACTGTTGCGCCAAGGATTATTATTATTATTATTATTATTATTATTATTATTATTATTATTATTATTATTGTATTTTTAAAGTTAATTTAATCTAATAATTTTTTTTCTTGACCCACTTTGTGTCAAATAATTATCTTTGTTTGTGTTAAGTATGTGTTTAGATTACTCACTGAGCACGAGTTTTTTACACCTTCAAGGAAGAATTAAGACTGTATTTTTGTACATGTTATTTTACTAACAATAAACAATAAACAATATAAACTGATAATTGACCGCCATAATAAAATTCGCTTAATGATTGCCAAAGAACTTCGCCGGGCTGATAAGTATGAGGTGTACGAGAAAATTGCCTACCTTTCCACTGACGGATCAACTCCAAGAGCAGATACCGAAATAAGAATTGTGGACTCATTCTCGATCCCGCAGTCCGTTTTGAGAACAGCGAGGAACAACCTAGAGAAGCCTGCAAAGAAAAACGAGGAATTTATCTGCCATGCTGCAGTGATTTGGGGACCAAATATAACATCAAGACATGGGACGTTATAGGAGTTATGATTGGGGCTAGAGGCACAATCCCACGGGAGTCCTTAAAAGTCTTCCGAAAATTTAAAGTTCCTGACAGCTCCCTGACATGATATCCTCCACTGCACTGAAGTCATCGATTTGTATAATTAATCATCATTTATATTCTTTATAAAAATATGTAATTTGTCTTGTAGCTTAAATTGTTTGTTGCATTTCCAATAAATTTTTCAATGATAACTTACGCAACTAGAGTTTCTATTAAAGAAAAAATTGAATTGAATTAAATTTAAATGTAAATATTCATTTAAAATTGATTAGGAGGCCGATTATTAAACCCTAGTTGAGACGGCTATCAAATATCTTATATATATATATATATATATATATATATATATATATTTCACTGCAGTTTTGTCCATATAATTGGCCCGATCTTTTTTTTTATGAATTACAACTAGTTCTCTGTAATGAAATGAGGTACTGTATATTATTAAATAAACTTAAAATATTTAATTAAACTGTAATTTCAATTACTAAGCCTGTATTTTGTTACATGTCTCTTTAATACAAAGTGAATTCCATTGTAGTCTTGTTGCAAATATATCTTTAAACTGTACAGTACATGTATTAAAACTGGAAATCATGTGGGCTTATGTGTCATTCTTGCACAGGAGTGGGATTTGGGCTTTGCCAAGTCATGCTATCATACAATAATAGATGCCTACATTCATCATCAGAAATTCCACGACAGACGTGTCCATCAATCTGCGGTTAGGCAGGCTTTCTTTGCGGGCGCACTGACCTCGCAACCTGGTCAATAATTATTGAAGTAATGGGATATTTAATGGTGGCTGAACCACTGGCATGGAATAATATATTGTTCCTAAATTCTGTCTGTGAATAAGTAGGACAATATAGCGGCCCATTTATCTATGGTAATTTTTTAATCTAGAGGTTACCTCTAACTCAGTCACAGGGATTAATATTGTATAATCTTTTCTGTCAATCAGAATATTCGAAAGAAACGAAACATTTTTGTCCACCTACAAATCTAATAATTTCCAGCTCGATTCAGATTCGGAGAATATGAAGAGGATTGAAAATATTTTCATAACACTAATGAAAATTTTACAAGAATATGCTCATGTGTCTTTTAACCTATGCAAAACAAAAATGGACAATTGGGCCAACAATCTAACGGTCAAGTAAGCACAGAAGAGGTCCTACGTTTCGGTAATAACATATGATGACCACAGGGAAAAAGTTGATAAATCCAAAATTACCGATTTTCTCTTCTAAATGTCATATATTAGCTCACGATTTTTGAAGTGTAACTGTACAGAATAAAAATCTCATTAGTTCAAAGAAATTCGAAGAATGAATGATAACCCAAACACAATAAAATCTAATGTGTCTTGAAACTTTTAACTTGCTGTCCTATAAAACAGTAAAATATGACTTATAAGATTTTTCCCTTGTAGTACTCATATATGTATATTTGTATGAAAAGATAGGTGCTAAAGTAGCGACTCAAATACATACAAGAGAGCACATTCAGCTTTGAAACTTCAAAAAGTGATTTTTGTTCACTTTGTTGAATGGATTTTTCTCAGTAGTATGATGAAAAAAAAAAAAAAATGCTATTATTTTTCGAGTTGTGACCTGAAACGTGAGAATGTGTCAATTGATTTGGTCATTTCAATATGGATGGAATTTCTCACCTTTGGTAAGTTTGTCGCTCTTTTTCCCTAACTTCATTTTTTCAACTCCGTTTCCGTCATAACGTATACATTTATATAATAACTTTATGAAAATTTTCACACAATTGTATTTAATACTGGACAAAAAATTCCTGCTTTTAGGACTGTTTTGCCATTTGAAGTTATTTTTTCATTAATTATTGTTTATGGAAAAATAAATTTCAGAATTCATGAAAAGAAAATTACAAAAGTATGTCTTATTTCTATTGGTCAGGAGTCGGGAGCTCATTCTTAAGGAGAAACGCCGTGGCAACCTCACTCCAATTTTATTCGTGTACACAACACTAAGTCAATTAACGACCGCTCGATTTCAGTACAGTCACAGTTGGCATCAGTGGCGGAGCAATATCATCTGAAAAGTTAGTCTATTATTTTAGTAAAGAAAAGGTAATTGGTAACATTTAATGAAATAAATAGTATAACAATCCTTCTCCACATAAGGCCTAATAAATGTACTACAAACATACATTGAGATTTAAGGGAATTTAATCATGTATGTATGTATGTATGTATGTATGTATGTATGTATGTATGTATGTATGTATGTATGTATGTATGTATGTATGTATGTATGTATGTATGTATGTATGTATGTATGTATGTATGTATGTATGTATGTATTTATTCACACTGCTATTGGTATAAACCCGGTGGCAGTGGTAACTAATTACACTCACATTGACGACAATTGTATGACCTTTTCGTTGAAATTGTAGATTTATATTGTTTAGATGTTCTGTTATATCTGCTACAAATGCAAGGTCACTAGTCCACTACGGAGCGGAAAATTCATAGATATTCGTTCCCTGTACAGGTACAAAAAATCAAAGAATTCAATGAAGTTTAAATAAGAAAATATCTAATTTTAACACAGATTCCACTTTTAAATACTAACCTCTGATTCCAAGAGATTGTGTAGGGGAGGTCGGGGCAAGTTCGGCACGTTAAGCTAAACACTCACATAAGTACAATAAAAAGACAATTTGTTTCAAAATCTTAATTGTAAATACACTTGATATATTTATATTATGTATATGGATCAGAATTTACAAAAAAGTGAAGTATTGAATTAAAAACAAAAATAAATTAAAGACGCTACATTTGCCAAAGTTGCCCCGCACTCTGGGGCAACTTCATCAGTATTTGTATCCTCAACAAAATATCTTATTTCCGAGTTCAGATTTCATTTACAACATAACAAACTCTTACAGGACTAAATTTAATATCTGAACATATCACAAATGAAGTGTCCAAATAAATTTTTCATGTCTGTACATGTTCATATGCCCATCATATGTGTGGCTAATCTTTGTTTAGACAGTTTTTTGACTTCATGAAAGCCTCAAGTCAGGCAGATCCAGCCATCTTCTGGTTTGTGTTGAAAGGATACTCTACATGATTGGATTCTGCGAATCCGAAGGCTAATCTTCGAAATTCCACTCTAGACTTTCGAAAAACATTTTCTGCAGATTGATTGCATGCTGCTTCAAATTTTCTGCCATATCTGAAGCAAACACTCTTTTAAACCTGACTTTATTTTATACACCTGGTGCTGAAAAATCTACTTTCAGCGAATATTAATGTGCAGTTCATGGCACTCCATAATTTTTTTGCAAAATGTCAGGCTCATCTTCTCTTATTATGCTCACATAAAGCGTTCTTGAGTGCGTCCTGGTCATATTTGTTTTCAGTTTTCCACTTGTAATTTAGAACCATTTAGCTGGTGATAAATAGGCAACTAAAATGTGCGAGGGTCACTCCAAAAAGTAACGCAGAACATTTTTTTAATATATTTTTTATTTTACACCTTTGCAATTTATTGAGGCCATAGATACGACCTTCCCGCTTGTATTCATTTCTAATTTAAATCGTTCTCGTTAGTGGCTCCATGACAGCACTCCTTCAAGATGGTTGCTGTACTTGACATTCGTCAGAAGCAACGTGCTGTTATCGAGTTCCTGTTCTGTGAAAACGAGACTGTGGGAAAAATTCACAAGAGGTTGGAAAAGGTGTATGGAGATGCAGCTGTCGATCGCAGTACGGTTAGTCGGTGGGCAAGCAGATTATCTGGTGAAAGATGACAAGCCAATATTCGGGACACTCCTCGCAGCTGCAGACCCTGCACTGCACGAAGTCCTGATAATGTGCAGCGTTTTGACAACATGGTTGTGGCTGACAAACGAGTAACAGTGAAAGAATTGTCACTCCAAGGTTTGTGCCAGGTGGGTTCCGAGGATGTTGACAGAAGCCCACAAAGAAACCCGAAAAAGTGTTCAGGGAAATTTTGGACAGGTGGAGATGACTTTCTTGCAAGAATTGTGAAAGGAGATGAAACATGGCTCCACCATTTTCAACCGGAGACAAAGAGGCAGACAATGGAGTGGCATCATGCTAATTCACCAAAGAAAAAGAAATTCAAAACTGCGCCTTCAGCAGAAAAAGTTATAGCTACTGTGTTTTACAATTCAGAAGGGCTCTTGCTTGTGGACATTATGCCACACGGAACCACCATTAATTCTGACGTGTATGTGGCAACTGTCAAGAAACTTCAAGCTCAACTGAGCCGTGTTCGACCACATCGGGAGAAGCAGGATGTTCTGATATTGCACGACAACGCACGGTCACATGTCAGTCACATATCACAGACCAGATCAGAAAACTTGGATGGGCAACAATGAAACACCGCCTTACAGTCCTGATCTGGTACCATGCCATTATCATCTCTTTGGTAAACTGAAGGAATCTCTTCGCGGAACTTTGAAGATGACGACTCCGTCGTGCACGCTGCTAAAGAGTGGCTCAAACATGGTGGTTCAGACTTTTATCGTGTAGATATACAGGCGCTTGTTCCAATGTGGAGTAAGGCAGTTGAAAGAAACAGGGATTATGTGAAAAAGTGACATTTTTTTCCTAAAGGATATATCTACGTTCTTTGGAAATAGTTTAGCTATAGGTTAAAAATATAATTTTCAAATATTGTGCATTGCTTTTGGAGTGACCTTGGAATAATTGCTTTAAATTACTTTAAATATTATAATGACTTTTTTATACAGTTAACAAACAATACAGAAACACTATCCTCTTCCTCTTTTCCATAGGGCTAGATCGGCAGCTTACTGCCGAAGTTGCCCCAATTGGCAAGAAAAAAATTATTAATCAGTGCCCTTAGTAGGTGCTTACAGCCAGCTTGCCAAGCTCATAGTCTGATACAGATTTAGTCGTTATAAATAATGATGCCACTCACTAATCTCGTCAATGTTATCGTTACGGGTTCTTTAAGGCATTCAATATCATAATTACAATAAGCCATGGGTTAAAAAAAATATATTTACCTGTCAGATCTGCAATTATCTCTCCACATCACACAAGCGTTATTCACAGCAAGCGCCCATGTTTTCTCAATACACTATCCTCTGAACAAGCCCTTATTTGCTCAGGTATTCGAAACAAATGCTATGACGAAGTTGCCCCTAATGCCGAACTTGTCCCGATCTCCCCTATGTGATTATGGAATAGGAAACATTTTTAGCGTTGTTCTTCTACTGAGCCACCAGATATTGCAATAATAGAGGATCTCTAAATATTCTGAACTACGATCTTTAAAATACTCAGAGAATTGCTGATGACACAAGGAATACGACTTAGTGGAATTGATACTTTTTCCATACTTCTTGACATGCTTCTTATTAATGTGTCGTCTGATTTAAAATGTGCAATAAAGCGAATTGGTACACAACACATGAAACATAACGCTTTTTTAATTTTGTTCCACACAAAAATAATCTAATTCCCATTCCTTACGAAAAGAATATTTTCTCTTTGGCTGTGCAATACTCCTTAGATAAATTACGTCACTGATTGCTTCAAAGCTCTCTAATGTTACGTACAGTACGCGTAGCAGGGTGAGTTGGGGAGGGTGATAGAAAGGGTAACGGAGGGGAAATACTATATGCACTCACTGAGTGCCAGCTCGCGGTCGCTGGTATAGGCCTATTCAATTGATAAAGACAGGATTTGTTAACATACTCATTTTGAGTAAAGCGAAGGACAAAGTATTAAATAAAATCGATATTGTACAAGATATCTGAGAAATCTACTTAACCTACACAAATTACACCTTCCAGACAAAATTATAATACCCGGTATCATTTTAAATATGGATTTTAAAACTTGATTATTTATATAGAAGTAATGTCTAATGACTATTATGAATTTAGCAGACAATTAATTTTGAAAAGTATAAACCTAATTACTCCCTTAATATTACTCGTTTCGAAAGACTTCATTTCATTTCATAATGTTATTCCCCATTGTAGTTACTTGTTTTAAACTGTCACCTATAAGAGATAAGTATAGAAATAAAGTCATGTGATGGGAACAGAAATGTAGACAATTGGATTTTCTGCATTCCGCATAAAATAAAGTTTCTAGTCCAAAAATGGGGGAAAGTAACTTGCTACCATACCCTATTACAGATGTCTCCAAAACCGTACTCGCGAGTGAGCCCCTGAACGGAACCGAAGCCAGTACGTAATGAGCGCGCTCCGCCTCACCCATCCCCACCTGTATTGTACTCAGTGTTTATGCGCAAAAGAAGAGCAGTGGCGGACTGCCATTATCACTGTATTGGTCAGCGTGTTCCACCGTTTCACAATATCTTCTAATCACGGACGTAGTTCATTAAAGGATGAAAGGGAAGTGAAATATTTTGTGTTAGTGGGAAGAATGTGAAATGCTTAATTTGTTCGAAAATTCTTAAGGGTGTGTTAAAATTCAACACGCGACGACAATACTCGACTCTTCACAAAGAATATCATACAATTACAGGCATGTTGGACATGTGGAAATAATTTATTTTGGGGCTATCTGTATAACTGTTCGTTATACGTAATAATCAGTATATTACAATATGTTTACACTCAGTTCCGCATGACATTATATATATATATATATATATATATATATATATATATATATATAATTTTAAGTGAAATGCTTAGGCCTACAAATATTGTTATAAATATAAAACAAGAAAATTTAAACACAAATCATACACGTGTTCTCAGTCTTAAACAAAAAAAAGCTTCTTGCTAGCTATGTTCCAGCTTGGAATATTGGAAAATCAATTAAGCCCTTTACAGGAGCATCATTTGTTAAATCGTGCATACAGAACACTACTAAAATACTGTTTCCAGAACAAAGTCAAAGTTTAAGAAAATTAAATTGTTTCCAATTACAGTTCAGAGAAAGAATTTCAAGATTGTAAATGTAATTGAATCTGAAGTCGAAACCACAATTAACCAGTTTGTAGCTTACTCACTTGCACAAATAGAAATGACGAAGCTCACCTAGCCATTTTCATTCGAGGAGTTAATGAACATTTTACTGTGTCTGAATGTCTTCTAGATGTAATTACAAAATATAACTGGAGAAGATCTTTTCCAGGCACTGAAAGGCACCATAGAACAGAAGAGGTTGAATTTGGAATAACTTGTGTCAATAGCAGCAGAAGGGGCTCCAGCTTCATAGTATGTCCAAATAATATACAAACGTATGATATTTCTTATTCTTTTGATGTTATTATTTGTAAACCTAAGCAGACTGTTGCCGCGATCCCCCACTGACCGCTTCCATCTATTGAGGTACGTGTCTCTTCCCCTTCTATAGTCCTACATCACACTGTGTTCGGCGGGCAGCATCAAGATCACGAATGACGATACGCTTTTGGAGACCTCTGACCTATTATCTCCTGGCTTATTTGCCTGACGAGTGATATCTTATTATTGTCACTAATGAGGATCTAACCTTTCTTCTAACTGTTGACGAAGCAACAATAAAAAATGAAGACTGTATAGCATATTTCAATTGTTAATTTACGTTTTAAGTGGAATGTATATATTTTGTTTGTGATACATTTGCAGAATTTAACTCTTCTTAGTTGAAATCGCTTGTAACAATATTGTACTATTTTTCATAATCAGTTTTCAATGTTTGTAATGACAATTTAAAATATTCGAAAATATATAATAATAATAGTAATAATAATAATAATATTAATAATAATAATAATATTAATAATAATAATAATTCTTCATGGGTTCAGATTTGTGTGTTTTGGGTGTAATTTCAGCCATGACCTTATCAGAATAGCATCCGACAAAACTTGCTCTCTGCTAGGAATGACAGTGAAACATGCCAATATAGAGACAGTTGTAAACATCGATTTTTACCAAAATTGGTACAAGTTTGAAAACTTTCTTATTCTGTTATACCGAAGTACTATTTATTATAATGCTACTTGCCAAGTAACCGATAACATTATGAGAGCGAATTGTTTAAGAACAAACCTGCGAAATCCAAAATTCTGAAGAAAAAAGAAGGGGTATCTATTCTAGTTAACCTGTTTTCCATGGCAATATTTTGGCGAAAAAGGAATAATGGTAGTATACTTTGCGACATGGTAAAATAAATCCCCCATTATAGGCTATGAAGCCTCACAGAAGCAAGAGATTGAGGCCCCTACCTGCATAAACAATCGACACAAATGACAGTAGATGTGCCAGACCTATTTGTCCACCGTCTTTGCCACCAACGAAATATCAGTGATAATCTTTCCTCTTAGAGGCTGAGTAAACTTTAGAACACAAAGGATTAGATTAATGGAGAGAATGCATGAGCCCATAGACAACGAAGCCCGCGATTTTTCGATTAGCTGCGTTACTTCTTAACCGCGATACTACTGAGCGCTCCTTTAAGACTTGCACAGAGGAGTCAATGTTAAGTAAGTTACAGAGTGCTTCATATAAAACTCATAATTTTAATTATGTGTCTACTTTAACAAGAAGGATGCAGATAACGTTGTAGAGTAAACATTGGTAATTTCGTGATAATTTCATGAAAATTAATTTAAAATGAAAACCTGTAAATATATCCTTATTTCAATTTTTTCATCTAAAAGACGATAATTTGCTGTACAAATCTGGAGACATAAAAGATTGGACAAGTTCTTGAACAAGTGCCAACAATTACTTTTACAACTTAAGCTAAAAGGTTGGTTATTTCGTGATAACCTTGGTAATTTCGTGATATTACATTGATAATTTCGTCAGAGGTAGAATAATTGTGGAAAAATTCATTAAGGTCAAATGAAATTCTCATTTATTGTTACAAGACTTCAAACATAGTAATTCCCTCTAATATTCACAGCAAGAAAATATAGAAATACATATCAACACATAATAAGAATAAAATCAAAGTAAAAATTGAAATATAAAAGGGATCATCTTTGCCCTGAAAGGGCGAACACTTTTATTACGGACTTTACTATAGCCTATTTTACTAGGGTAACTGCAAAAGTAATGCATAACATTTGTTTAAAAATTATATTTTTATCCTACAGCTTTGCTATTTTCACAGAATGTAGATACATCCTTTAGGAACAAAATGTCACTTTTCCACATAATCCCCGTCCCTTTCAACTGCCTTACGTAACCTAGGAACGAGGGCCTGTAGACCAGCACGGTAAAAGTCTGGACTAACACGTCTGAGCCACTCTTTAGCAGTGTGCTCAAGGGAGTCATCTTCTAACCTCGTTCCGCGAAGGGATCCTTCAGTTTACCAAAGAGATGGTAATCGCACGGTTCCTGTTGAGGACTGTAAGGCGGGTGTTTCAATGTTGTCTATCCGAATTTTCTGATCTGGTCTGTGGTCTTGTGACTGACATATGGCTGTGCGTTGTCGTGCAATAGCAGAACATCCTGCTTCTCCCGATTAGTCGAACACGACTCAGTCGAGCTTGAAATTTCTTGAGAGTTGCCACATACGCGTCAGAATTAATGGTGGTTCCGTGTGGCATGATGTCCACAAGAAAGAGTCCTTCTGAATCGAAAAACACAGTAGCCATAACTTTTCCTGCCAAAGGTGCACTTTTGAATTTCTATTTCTTTGGTGAATTTTCATGATGGCACTCCATTGTCTGCCTCTGTCTCCGGTCCAAAATGGTGGAGCCATGTTTCATCTTCTGTTACAATTCTTGCAAGTAAGTCATCTAGCACTTATCATTGGCACTTTGCATGATAACAAATCAAACAGAAGCTACACTGAGCCCATTGCGTCCCCTTTTCTTTTTTGTTATCACATCTTATCTTCAGATTTCTAAAATTCGTATTGTAATGCAATTTTTAAAATAATATAAAATGTAACGCTTAATACTCAACAAAATTTCGCCTCAAACAGCTAAGATTTCTATCAGTAAAGCTAAGCCTATATGGCGGCTACAGCTGTATCTAAAATTCCAAAAACATTTTCTAAAATTTCTTCAAGATATAATAAATCATTGTACCAAATATTATATGTTTACCTTTAGTAATAAGCCTGTAATGAAATTACAAACATCCACAAAATTTGTACGCCTGAAAAGTCGACGCTAACTTGCTCTCTCCAAATATAAAAGCCCACTGAAGCAGCTACAATAGTCACACAAAGAGTAACTATGTTTCTGGAAACCGGACAACATATACAATTCCTTGGCGGAAATTGAACCTTGTAACGGCATTGGTTAGTTCACGAAAGAGCAAAGGAAAAGTATCACGAAATAACCTCTGCCACGAAATTACCAATTTTTACCCTATTGTGTCTTAAATCTACAGAGTCTCTGGGAGATTACTTTACTTTTACATTAAGTGCTGATAATGTCCTCCGTCCATCTCAGGGCACAACTGAACACGTCGTTCCATGTTTCTGACTGTTCACTGGGACATTTCGTTGTCAATACCGTTGATTTTGCGTGTGATGTTCTCCTTCAAAGACCGATGCTGTGTAGCGGAGACTCTTTCCTTCAATTAACACCACAGGAAATAGTCTGGTGGGGTAAAGTCTTGGTGGCTATAATTTCCTGGAGATTTTGCGGTCATCAAGGAAACACGATAAGCGCCATGGACTCATGTGACGTGTGACAAGTGGCACCGTCCTGTTAAAAGAACTTTTTACGCAGCTCAATATCATCTAGGTGCCCAACAAAGTCCATGAAAATCGGTACTGTGCGGTGTTCAGTGTTCCGCCAAAAAAAAATTGGACCCACTATTCTGTCTGCTGATAGTGCGCACGAAACTCCGACTTTGAATGGGTGCATAGGCGTTTCATATGGGTGTTGTGCGGCACAAATGCGTGTGTTCTGTGAGTCAACGTAGCCACCTAAGTGAAACCATGCCTCGTCTGTGAACCATGTAATGGGCAGTATGCCAGGAATTTTAACTATGGTCACCTGGAACTAACGACAATATTCCATTCTTTTTTCCTGATCTGGCTGAAGCAGCTCCTGAACAAACGTCAACCTTATACAACTCCAAGAACTCCCGCGTTGCGAAACAGCTTCGCTGCGCCATCTCGAGATAAAAACCTATAGCTCCCGCGTGACATCAATGATACTACAAGATCTCCCACGTAATTTGAAAGGTAAATGAAACATTTCAATGTATTCATGTTCAAATGAATGAATAAAAAATAATTATTTTTATATATATCACTCTGTAGAACGGCGGCCGGGTAGCTCAGTTGGTAGAGCAGCTGGCTACGGACTGGAAGGTCCGGGGTTCGATCCCATGTGGTGACAGGATTTTTTCTCGTTGCCAAATTTTCAGAACGGCCCCGAGGTTCACTCAGCCTCCTATAAAATTGAGTACCGGGTCTTTCCCGGGGGTAAAAGGCGGTCAGAGCGTGGTGCCGACCATACCACCTCATTCTAGTGCCGAGGTCATGGAAAGCATGGGGCTCTACCTCCATGCCACCCAAGTGCCTTCATGGCATGTTACGGGGATACCTTTACCTTTTTATCACTCTGTAGAACATAGTTCCTATTGCCTATTTATGTAAGTATATAATGGTTATGCTACTTAAAAGAAATTAAGCTAGACTAGATGCATTAATTTCGGATAAGCCTAGATATTTAAATGCCACAATTTGTATCAATAATTTGTGTTTATATATATATATATATATATATATATATATATATATAAATTTTCATAATACTTGGAAGCCTTCAATGTGACTTGGTCTTTTTACTAAGAAACCGACGATATATATATATATATATATATATATATATATTAGGTTGGTCAGGACAGAAGTATAAATGTCTGAAGGAAGTGAAATAGAGAGAGGAGTACGACAAGGAAGCCCTTTATCATCTACCCTGTTCAACATCTACTTGCAGGATTTGGTAAAGAACTGTTTTAAGAACATGTGAGGGATAAAAGTAGGAGGAAGAAGAATAAAGTGCATAAGATTTGCTGATGATATGGCGTTGTTAGCAGAAGAGGAGAAGATACTATGGGATATGCTACTGGAGCTAAATGACAGTTGTGGGCAGTATTTGGGATTAATATAATTCAAACAAGACGATTACCAATGTCATAGGAATAACAGTAAAGAAATTAAACGTGCGAATTCGAAACGAGGCAGTAGAACAAGGGGACAGATTCAAATACTTGGGGTGTACTATAAGCAGTAATAAGAGCTGCTACCAAGAAGTGAAAAGGAGGATTGCAATAGCAAGGAAGCTTTTAATAGAAAAATAAGTATCTTCTGTGGATCTGGAAAAAGAATTAAGGAAGAGACTTATGGAGTGCTTTGTATGGAGTGTGGCATTTTAACGGACAGAAACATAGACATTACGACGAAATGAAGAGAAACGATTAGAAGCATTTGAAATTTGGCTATGGAGGAGAGTGGAGTGTGTGAAGTTGACAAATAGAATAAGAAATGAAGTTGTGCTGTAAAGAGAGGGCGAAGAAAGAATGATGCTGAAAAACAGATCAGAAAGAGAAAAAGAAATTGGTTGCGTCACTTTCTGAGAAAAAGCTGCCTACTGAAGGATGCACTGGAAGGAATGATGAACGGGATAAGAGTTCGTGACAAAAGAAGGTATGAGGTGATAAACGACATTAAGATATATGAATCATATGAGGAGACTAAGAGGAAGGCGAAAAATGGGAAAGAGAGCAGGATGCTGGGTTTGCAGTGTAAGACCTGCCCAATGGCAGAACACTATATGTATGTATTATTAGGTTGATGCATAAGTTCATAACGTTTATCGGGTATTGGAAATGACGAATAAGTTAATGTACAATCAGAGAAATTGAAATGATGTAAGTTTATAAATGGAGTTTCAGTTGAATGTTGACTTACAAAAATAGTGCCTAACGAAAAATTTATCGAGGTGAAAGTGAACAAACGAACGTTATGATTCGGTGATTATTGGAGAAATAGGGGGTAAGAGTGGTGACAGAAGTGAGCAGAGATAGAAGTGACTGTAAATCAGAGATGAAAGTGATGTTTATAATTAAGTAGTCTTAGTTTAAAAGTTAGTTTACACATTAGGGAAATTTTAGACGATAGGAAGTAGTTCAATATAATGAAACAATAAAAGTTGTAAGGTGTTCACTAGATAGAAGGAAAAATTTTCAAGGTGAGAGGCTAGAGAAAAAATCGAGGGAATGTATTATAGTAATAGGAGTAGTAAAGGTATAATAAGATGACTGCACAAGTCCATAAAAGTTTGTACATGTGTTATTGTAATTAAAGGTGATGGGGAGCACAAATACAGAGATGTGGTGGCGACTCATTACTAAAGAAGAGCTGTAGTAATAATTATGTCATATCACATCATAATGTTTATGTTCTTCATCACAAACAGCGTTGTTAGGAGATTGTTTATCGTTTGTCATCCGTAAGTTGTTATTTAGGGTGTTGTGCTTGCAAATACGCCTTCAGTTTGGGGATTTGAAGAAAGTTTGTGCTATTTGTGTTTTAAAGAAGCTGGAGTGTCAATTGGATAAAAACGAACACTTCCGACATATCTTTCTCTTTGAATATAATAGAGGAGCAAAGGCAGCGAAGGCCGCTCGAAACATTCTGTCGTGTACGGGGATAATGCCATCGGAGAAAGCACTGCAAGAAAATAGTTCTGTCGTTTCGACACATATCATCCCTTACAAAAATTATTGTCCATTTACAGAAGACGATATTTTACGTCAGCTTGTTTCTTCTTTTCTCCTTATCCGTCTGTTGTTCTTCGTCTTTGCCTATGGTTCTCCCTCTATTTTCCTTCTTCTCCTTGTATACCCCTTCCTGCCCTTGCATACACTTCCTTCTCCATGCATGTCCTTTATTATCATTGCATTCCTATGTCTTCCACTTGCTATTCTTGTATTCTATTTGTTGACCTTGTATTCCCCTTGTTGTCCTTGCATATACCTTGTTCTCATTGTATTCCTCTTGTTCTCCTTGTATTCTACTTGTTCTCATCGAATTCCTCTGGTTTTTCTTGTATCCTTCTTTCTCTCCTTGTATCGCCTTTTCTCCTTGCATTCCCCTTCCTCCCCTTGTTCTCCATGTATTCCCCTTCTTCGGCTTATCTTGCCTTTGTTCTATGTCCATTCTCTTTGTTCTCCTTGCATTCTCTATCTTCTCTTATATTCTCGTTATCCTTGTATAGGGTCTATCCGCTGTTCTCCTTACATACCTGTTACTATCATTGCATATCCTTTGTCCTCCATATATTCCCCTTGGCCTCCTTGCATCAAGAAGTCATTGATATAGTGACCTTATCTTTGGATAAATAATGGTCTCTGTCACACGGAGATCCCCTCTGACAGTGTGATCAGCACAATGCGTAGTCATCAAGGGGAACTTCACAGAATAGGTACAAGACAAGAGAAATAGAAGTGGAACTAAATCAAATTTTAATTGTAAACGCTAATATGTTTTCGATTAGAGATATAATTTTGTAATTATTATTAACTCATTTTTATCACAAACAATTTTTGGAGATTTTTTTTTAAACTAATGGTACTTGACTGTTCGTCATTTACCGATATGTATAGAGCAATTGAAGGTTTTTTTTTTCTTTTTTTTTTTTGAAGTCCAGAAAATGCAAATTTTAGATTTTAAGCATGTTGTGAGCGTATTGTAGCGGCAATCTACTGAATTAGTTGCAAGGAGATGAAAACGCTATAACCTAAGTTATAGGAGTGGAAATTTTCAGTGATTTTCATAAAACAACCATGGTCCAAAGGCTTTTTTTTTTTTTGTGAAAACAGTTGTTGTCCAAGACGATGACAGCATTTACAAATATTCCATTCATATTTTCTTCAAATATTTATCCATACAATTTCAAAACCATTGTGAACTGGCAGTACTGCTTCTTATGTAAGCGACAAAAGCCACCTAAATGAAAAATATCGTACGTGAATTGTTGTAGTCTAGTAGTTATGGACTCATCTTTAGGTGCAGAAATAACCCCATGGACGAAACGTAAGCAACGAAAGGGGAAGAAACAGGATATGATAAAGAAAAAGAAGATTAAAGGAGAGGCACACTTCAGCCATAACACAATATTTTTTTCTTAAACGATCCATTGTACACAGTTACCTACATTTACAGACTTTCTATGAAGCAATTTAAGTTATAAATGTACTTCACTTTTCCCAAGTTTCTACAACAGCTTAAGAAATGGCATGATGAATTTCATACTTGAACTGTCAACAACTCCCTTCCTAGATAGCTTTTTGTTTCTCCTGAAAATTTGTGTTTTTCGTCTATGGTTGTTTTTATTTTTGAATTCTTCAATTTACTGACAAGAATCGTCGTCCAGGGTGCGTCATAGGAGGGTGTTCTGCATATGTCCGCGATTAGATGAGATGATGATGGAGATTTGCTGAGTTGCCACAGGGAAACCGGAGTTCCCGGAGAAAACCCCTGAGTTACCTATACCATGGGCTTGCCCAATCCAAGTTCTAAATCGGAGGTACAAGAAAAATTAGGTGACTGGGTGTTTCAAACATATCAATGGAAAACCGTTACTGCGTCGTCCTCAGTATAATTTACTGGTATATAGTCTACTAAATATCAGAAATGCTGCATGATGTCTCAGGACAAATTCTGTATGCACATAAATAACTAAACTAATAGGCGGAAAGAATCATTTTCGAAAATGTGTGTTTCTATGAAGATCTTAGATATTGTAGCAATGTACTGGTAGAGGGGCAGAGAAGGCCTGATGGCCTTATCTCTACCAGGTTAAATAAATAAATCTAATCTAATCTAATCTAATCTAATCTAATAATTTCTCTTAATATTTTTTATAATGGAAAAATATAAAAATACGAGATAAACATCTTTACATAAAATAATAATAATATAAATAATAATATATAAAATAATAATAATAATAATAATGCTTTATTTTTCTGGCAGAGTTAAGGCCGTGAGGCCTTCTCTTCTACTCAACCAGAGGATAAAGAGGAAATATAATATAATATAAAATAATATAATATAATATAATATAATATAATATAATATAATATAATATAATATAATATAATATAATATAATATAATATAATATAATATAATATAATATAATATAATATAATATAATATAATATAATGCAATATATAGTATAATATAGTATAATATATTATATAATATATATAATATAATATGATAATATGATAATGATAACAGTAAGTCTTAAATCAAGGGTATTTAATTTTTTTCCAAATACATCGTTTTTCTTTTTGCCTGTCTGAATTAAGTGATGTGCAGCTTTTCGGGATCCAGATTAACGAGGTTTTACTGGTTGAATGATTGGTAGGCAATCTATCTCCAAGGATTTTATAAATGTCTTTAAACTATTTATCATTAATCAAAACTAACGTCACGAAGTGGATTTTCTTGTTTTCAGGGGCTCAAATTTTGCGAAACCATTTATATGGCAGATTTAACACAGGAAACCCACAGCTATAAATTTTCTCATAAATAGACATAAATGTAAGGTAAAGTACCCAAATAAGAGACACTTTTCTTAAGTGCTTATAAATGAGGAAGGGAATAGACATTTTTAATCTGAATGAGTAGAATACATACACCATTTCGTCTATTTTTAGAATTGAAAATATAAATTTAGTCATTTTTTATTATTACTTTAAATTATAAAAAAAGTAAAACTGGGAAATACTGATCTTTTGAAAAGGGGTTCCAAATAAGAGATACTTGTATTATTTAAGTTTATTTTTGAACATGGACAAAAATTATCATCATTTGACTGAAAATTGAAGCAATATGCAACATTGTGAAGTTGTGTAGATACTTTAATAAATTCAGGAACATTTTAAAATTGAAGAGGTTAGTGCAACAGTGACCCAACTCTTCTCAACAGAAATTCTGTTGTTTATTTGGCATTTTTCCAAGTGAAATTAAGATGGTTTACGAAAAGAACACAAAGTAAGTCAAATCGGACATGAATGTACTAATCTTATTTAGGCTACTATTGGTAACGTTAATATTTTGCTAGAGAAAGAAAAATGATAGAATATTAAATCTCGATCTCCATATTTTAATTTTAAGTTGATTGCACTTATTTTGCCGATCCCTTTATTTGACACAATTCTTATTTCGCTGTATTGAGCAAGTTGGACAAACGAAAGGGTCATCATCAGTGCTGCAGTCTTCGTGTGCCCAACGACGACATTTTGAACACTGAATCTATTTCTTCCTCCTGAACCCTGGTGTCCTCTGAAAAAAATTCAGTGTAAAACAAGCACTTCCATCATCATAATTTTCTCCATATTCCGAGTCATTAGAGTTAATTAATTCCATTTCCACATCGGATTCTTCATCACCGAACGAACTAAAGCAGTGCTTTTTGGACTGAGTTTTTCTGTGATTTTTGTTGTTTTTCGAACAACTTCTTGCGAGCTTCGTCTTTTCTTTGATTTTCTTTATCTAAACTATCTCTCATTTTTTTCTGATCAGAAATGATATTATGATAGCTTCTTTTCCTGCCCTGGATGACTTAACATGCGACTACCCACTGGTTGAGGTAGTGATTGTTGCTGCCGCTGCTGTTTCTGCTGCTTCTGTAGGCCTAACTGTGGTATAACCAAAGTCACCGTTTCTGGCGCGTGAAATAAGTAATGGGAACGTTGAGAGCGAGTAGCTTATATTTGCCATAGTCTGTGGGCATTAAAGCTGACAACTGTGATTCTCAGATGCTTGTTTAGGAGGTGGTACCACTCTCAACCGGAGTGGCAACAGATGCCACAGATCTTTGAGTACACTGACCAGTCAGTGGATTGGTCAGTGGATTGGTCAAGGACACATCCCAAAACGCAAAGTGCAAGTGTCTTGCCTTTGAAGCAGTCAGTGGGCAACAAGACTGACAACTGTAATTGGCAGATTGCTTACGTGACGTGTTGGGTGTTACCGTTCTCAGCTACACTGGCAACAAGTGCTCACTGACTGGCTTTTTATTCAAGAACACGCGCCACAACGGTGGCACTGGCTATAGTGGCGATATTTACACAGGTCCAACGAAATTTTCGAAACCAGGAATCACAATTAAATTTAATAGTTTTAATAATTACACAAGATTTTTATTTGAAATGTATAGAGAATATTTTACGAATTAAGCACTTATATTTTAATCTTTAAGTAAGGTAATATTGTCGAACTAGCTGATTTTAATTGACTTTAGCTATTGATATTATTGTCATCTCAATAAATAATTAATTTTAGGCATTAATAATGATAACTTAATCATTTCAATTAGCAATTTTTCTAATGAGTAATTGAGGACTATGGATAATTAATGATTGACCTAATTCGTAATTAATTTTAATTAATAGTTCAATTAATCTTTCGTTGGTTCTTATGTAGTTGCTGGCAGACAAACTGACATGACTAGAAGCATTAACGCTTTTCGTAAACTCTCAAAGTTGAGCATGATAATAATACCAAATAAGGGTTCTAAATAAGAGATACTGTCTCTTAATAAGACCCCCTGGGTATCTCTTATTAGGGGACGGAGTAAATAAAAATGAAACAGCTACCCAAGGTCATAAGTTATTATTTTTCTTATTAGCAATCTACCTTATTATATGCAACATTTTGCTAGCAATTTTATAAAATTAATAATAAATTTGTTGTAGCTTACATTACCTGCTGTTCTCTTCCTCAACAAAAACCAGTAAAAAGTTCAAAGTGTGAAAAATTACTTTTCTTGCTCTCAGCTTCGTTGCTTACTTTCAACTGAGGTTAGACAAAGAACACGATGCCTTAGAAGCACAAACATTGATTTACCATAGTTGTCGAGAGATGGCAAATTATACCGGAGAACTTAACAAGATATCTCTTATTAGGGCCCTGTCTCTTATTTGGGTACTTTACCTTATTTATCATTATCTGATTGCAGAGAAAGTTTAAGGCTACGTTCAATTAGATGTACCTCTTTATTTCCATAATTAAAATATAATAATTTGAATGATTTTGGTTAATTTGTGCGTATAGCCTAATTTCTACGAATTTTTCCAATTGTAATAAATTTGCTATTCTTTGTCTCATGGCAATTTGTAATGACAGATACATTGGTTAAAGAATGAATTGATTCTTTTACTTAATTAGTAGTTCGTAAATGTGCTATTAGCAATTCGGCGCTTTAGTTTTAGGGAATCACGTTTTTATTGAAACGTTAAAATTAATGTTAATCACTCATTATTTATTTTTTAATTTGTTTACGCTTTCACTTCTTAAATTTCTTGTTCAATCATTCTTTAAAGCACTAGTCAGTTCAATTATTCTCTTATGCATTTACAAATTTTTCTTCAAACTAATTATGTCATCACTCGATTCAATCCATAATTTAACCATGCACTAATGCCTTTTCTTAATACATTTCAGTTTGAGTCACAATATTTGAATTTGGCTATTGCAGACAGATTTCACACAAATACTACTAATTGACATTGACCTATTTTAACTGAAGGACTGCGCTAAATGAAGGCAGGCACTAAAAGCACACCGCATTTCATGACGTCGCCAACAAGTCAGCCATGAATAATTCCTGCTAACACATCAAACTTTTTCTATTTAATGTTTTAGCGGTTATATATAACAAAAACAAGTGAGTTGTAATCCGATATCACTATAACATAACACAGACTAATTTCCTCGCTGATAATCTAATTGTTGTGCACCGCTTACGATACGTAATTGTCTCTAACAAATGTGCTTCATAGCTGTCATTTTTTTCTTCAGTTTCGACTCATTTTTCTGCGTGACGACCACCTGCGCAACCACGAGGTGCCGCAGTATTCCGTCATAAATTCTTAATGTCTTGGACGTTGTGTTGTGAAACTAGTTCAATTAATCATTCGCAATAAACTCTGATAAATATGATAAATATTCCAGGACCAAAAGCACTTACAGTGAAGACAACCACTTTAATAGAAATTGAGGTCGGACAATTTTCTATTCAATGGTTCCCTCTAACCAAGAAATTTGTACAGGTTCAATATTATAACATGAAGGTTCACCGTTATGGAGTAGCAATATATCCGGTCGTGAAACGAGCGGACCTGGGTTCAATTTCTGGTTGGCACAATTTACCACGTTAAGGTTTTTTCAGAGGTTTTCCCTCAAGCAATTGCATCTCGGGCTACATTTATCCTCTTTCATCATCATCATCATCATCATCATCATCATAATCATCATCACCATCATCATCATCATATCCGATTCTTTCCCATATTTCTGGCTTGCTCCGATGTATAGTCGGCTGCGAAGCGCCACAAACTTGAATCTCGTGTTATGTGGTTATTAGCTGTCGATGGTAATGCTATGTACCATAAAGTAGACTCTCTTCTGAGCTCATGGTAGCTAGTGGGACCGGGATTGGGGAACAGATGTGATGTCTAGGCGGAAAGAAAAAGGAATTCTGTAGACAGTAGGCGAGTTCGGAGGCGGTCCACAGGAGAAACTGTAGCGCGGGGAGCCTTAAAGCATGTACGGTATTTCATTCGGGTAGTGCAATATACCCACTCAATTGGTCTATGTGCGCGGGCAATCCCTAACTCGTGCCCCTTCCCTCAAGGGGGATTAGTAGAATATATTATTATGACATGAAGTTTATGGGGCAATAATCCAAGGAGATTTAACAGACTGCATTGGGAAAAACTGATGGGGATACTGAAGAATATAGGTGTGGATTAGAAATAAAGGACGCTGTTCAGTAAAACGAGTCCAAATGAGGATAGCAGAAGAATGTCTGAAGGAAGTGAAATAGAGAGAGAAGTACGACAAGGATGCTCTTGCATGACTTGAGGCTTTCCCAGCGTTTGATGTAGAATAACTCTTCTCGGGTTCTCAGCCAGGTGAGTTGGAGATTTGCTTCCAAGGTTTCGACAGCTAGCTCTGCCATCTTCTTCAGGGATGGCAGAACTAGCTGTCGAAAGCTTGGAAGCAAATCTCCAAATCACTTGGCTGAGAACCCGAGAAGAGTTATTCTAAGGATGCTCTTTATCACCTTGAAACGGCCTGTCTCTGGTTTAATTTAACCCTGCCGCCAACCGTACAATAGGGTTGTTTGTCTTGTGAAGGTGAGGTGAAACAAATAAAACACTTAGCATAAGTAATAAATTACCTGATAACATGTATTAGGTTACAATTCAGGTAATAAGAATATACACAAAAAACCACAAGTTTTTAGAGATTTTAAAGATTATCTAAGATTAGAGAAATAAATTTATATACATATGTAAAGGGGAGGCTTAGCAATTATGGTCCACAAAGGGAACATATCCATAAGAAAACAGACAAGATGGATGAAGCTGAATTTAACCCAACTATTAATCTACTGATCCTTCGGGACTGGCTTGCCAAATAATCTACGCTCAACTGACATTCGCCATCACACACAAGAGCCACATAATCTGTATTAACAGAAATAAAGTGTAAATTAAACTGATTCACAATCTTATCCTAAATGAATGTGGTAGAAAGTAGCCATATAAAAAGCAAGAACAACTAATAGGAAATATACAACTGACGAATGTCAGCGGACTCTTTTAAATAAATGCAAATTACGTAATAGCCTGTATGAACGTAAATATACATATATTAATGAAAAGGAAACATACAATCACAAATGGTGGAAAACCTGTTACAATCGTGGGTAGGCCAGTCTCGAAATCAAGCAACAATCGTCTTCCTTAAACCATCATGCCGCCATCATGAAAGAATACCAAGACTCCGAAACCAGTGCACGACTATATGTAGTTAGCGACCATCCCAGATTGAGTCCCAAATACGGCAGTTCACGTCTCTCCTCAGACCAAGTTATCCGTTATTCCACCACAAGCCACTGCTAAACTAAATCCTAGCCCCCAAAGGCTGTTCCACAACCTCTCTTCTCGAGCTTTGTTCCAAGACTCTTCTTCGCGTCAACCATTCCTGCCGGAAGCGTACGCTAAATAGAGAATAAATTTGAACAAATAACCAATGAAAATCAAAAACTAATATCACGTGATAAATAAATTCGCTCCTTACACATAAAAAGAATAAGACCTAAAATGGGGGATATAACAACGCCATCTATGAAAAGGAAGAATAAGACCTAAAATGGCGGATAGAACAATGCCATCTATGAAAAGGAAGGGTAACTAAAACAGGAAATAACATACATATGGAATAAGAAAGAAAATGAATAAACAAACACAGGTGCCGATAATAAAACGGCACAACCTACACTCTTCAACATCGACTTGGAGAATTTAGTGAAGACCTGTTTTCAATGCATTGGAGAGGTGATGGTAGGAGGAAGAAGAATAAATTGCATTAGATTTTCAGATGATATGGCTTTATTTGCAGAAGAGGAGACGATACTAAGGGATATGCTACTTTAGCTAAATGACAGCTGTGAGCAGAATAGGATGAAGATAAATGCAAACAAGACGAAAACCATGGTTGTCGAAAGGACAATCCTTGGCATCAACCCCTTTGATTTGATTACCCCCCTTTGATTTGATTACCTGGTTGTGTTTTTCCTAGGTTTTCCCCAACCAAAAGGCAAATGCCGGGTAATATTTTGGCGAATCCTTGTACCTCACCGCATCTCACTACATCTCGCCAAAATATTGTAAAAAATTGCACAAAATTGTAAAAATTGTAGAAAATTACTAAATTGTAAAAGTAAAAAAATTTGTAAAAATTGTAATTGTAATACTGTAAAATTTTGACTTGTTCCACATCTTAAAGCTTCATTGCTCATGTAAGATCTATGGAATAAAATAAATGAATGAATGAAATGAAATGAATGAAGTCAACTTGCGAATGCTACTGTAAATCATGCAGTAGGGCAAGTGGACAGCTTCAAATACTTGGGGTGTACTATAAGCAGAAGCATGAGCTGCTACCGGGAAGTCAAAAGGAGTATAGCAATGGCCAAGGAAGCTTTTAATAGAAAAAGGAGCATCTTCTGCAGATCTGTGGAAAAATAAGTAAGGAGGAGACTATTGAAATCCTTTCTCTGGAGTGTGGTATTGTATGGGCTGCAACATTGGTATTACAGCGAAGTGTATAGAAGTAATTGGAAACATTTGAAATGTGGATATGGAAGATAATAGAGCGTGTGAAATGTACAAACAGAATAAGAAGGGAAGTTGTTTTGGAAAGAGTGGGTGAAGAAAGAACTGATCAGAAAGAGAAAAAGAAATTGGTTCCGTCACTGGCTGAGAACAAACTGCCTATTGAAGGATGCACTGAAAGGAATAGTGAACGGGAGAAGAGTTCGAGGTAGAAGAAGATATCACATGATAGATTAGATAGACAGACAGACAGGTAGGCAGGTAGGTAGGTAGGTGTGTAAGTTAGTTAGCTAGACAGAAGACAGACAGATAAATATGCTTTATTCATTCTGAAGACATTACAAATAATGCATAGCAACTTCAACAAAATCATTAAAAATTAATGTTATAAAATTCATCTAGACTATACAAAGGATTTAAATGAAATATTGACTTCAGCTTACGCTTAAATGCATTAGTGGGTAGTATCCTTATAGGAGTAGGTAAACAGTGTAATTGATACTGTATAAAACTATTTTCACTAATGCTGAATTAATTTTTATTAAGATAAATATTTGAACAATTTCGTTTTGGATAATTATGTAAATTAGAATCAAACATATAATTATACAAATTATTCCTTATGTAAATAAGGCAGTTCAAGTCATATAAATACGTTAATTTGTAACACACCAAGCTTGGAAAGTAATGGTTTACAGTGGGTACGAGGAGCAACACCACAGATAATCTTCATATCTGTCAAAAAGTTTTTTAAGCGAATTATGATTAATCCAAAGGAGAATACCACAACTAAAATGGCTGTGTATATAAGCATAGTAAACGGAAATAAGTGATTTATGATGTATGCTATAACTCAGAATTCTTAAAGTAAATATGCCATTACTTATTTTGCCTGGAATAAAATCAATGTCAGATTGTAAATCCAAAATTGATTATAGGTAAATACCTGAAAATCTATTCGAATTACCAGGAACGAAATTGCTTCGATTGATATTGAAATTTATATTAACAATCTTATTATAGAAACATAAATTATTACCACTGCACCATTCTACAACCTAAGAGAAATGTTGTTAATTTTACTAGAAGAAATATCTTCACTATCACATGAAATATTAAGCACTAGATTATCAGTAAAAGATATGGAGTTAAGCAACTATCCTTTATACTGTCGGGAAGATAATTAATAATATAGCTATTATGAAAAGAACTTGTCCAAAAATAGAACCCTAAGGTACACCTTAGTTGATCAATTTAAACTCAGAAATATTATTACTGGTGTAAACAGATTGATACCTAACTGTTAAATATGAATACAACATATCAATAATAACAAATATTGAAACCATAAAATCAAGCTTTCTCATGAGTATGTCATGTGAAACAGTGTGAAAAACTTTAGTCAGATCTAAAAATCGAATAACAACTTTATTATCTCTTTCAAGATCATGTAAATGGGACTTAACAAAGTCTAAAGTGCCTCCACAGTACTATGAATCTTTCTAAAGCTATACTGAAATGTAAATATTTTGTTACCTTCAAAATAAGCAGTAATTTGTTTATTTAAGAAAATTAAAAAAAAAACTTTACATAGAATAGGGTCCACACCTGTGGAGTAACGGTCAGCGCGTCTGGCCGCGAAACCAGGTGGCCCGGGTTCGAATCCCGGTCGGGGCAATTACCTGGTTGAGGTTTTTTTCTGGGGTTTTCCCTCAACACAATACGAACAAATGCTGGATAACTTTCGGTGCTGGACCCCGGAAACATTTCACCGGCATTATCACATTTTCATTCAGACGCTAAATGACCTACATGTTGATACAGAGTCGTAAAATAACCCAATAAAAATACATAGAATAGGCACTATAGTAATACAGTAGGTCGATAATTCATATGTTCAGACTTACTACCTTTCTTATGAACTGGGATAACTTTAACAATTTTGAAAGCATTAGGAAACATACGTTTTTCAATATAATGATAAAAAAGTATCAGCTAAAGGTTCACAGACTTATATTTTGGGAGGAGAGATTAAAATTGTAAGACCTTAGAGATTTTGAAACTAGAGCGTCCGACGGGACATTTTTGTCCCATTACAAAATTTAAACTCATCTCCGAGCGACAGTAGAGATTATTTCCGAGGGAAGGTGGGGATTTCTTACTTTTAATATTTCTTGATGTAGTCCATTTTGAAAAAAATATTGTCCCTCTCGAACACATAGTTTCTGGAAAATGTTATAAATACCTAAAAAGGCCGATGGGACATTTTTGTCCCGCATAGAAAATTAACGCTATTGATCGTTATACATTATTAGTGGTCGTCAGTTTTGTCGATTACTCGTAGAAAGAACATGATTGGTGAGTCGTATGTAAAGAATATGATCGTAGCATAACAAAGCGTGTCGTGTCGTGGCTCTGTGTTGAGAGACAGTGGTGAGGCTAAGGGGTCGTTTTGGAATATCGCGGGTGTTTTATAGCAATCGGTTTAGAGTAAAAACCAAGCGTTTACAATGAGCTTCAGCAGAAGATGTGGCGGCCTTACAACAAAGAAGCAAATACACTATCGGCACAGAGGTTCAGGCTCCTGACGGGACTAAGTGCGAAGTAGTCCCTACTAATGTTGTGAAGCTTGAAGGTGCAGACAGCAGAATGTTTTTTCGGAACAATATTGGTCCTTTTCCATAAGCAAAAAGGCGTATTATCACTGTACTTGTCTCATTTACTTAGTAGATCTCGATACATTTCTGGATAATTTGTATGTAAGCAGTGGCACTGAATCCAAAGAAATAAAAGTGAATATTCTCCGGCCACAAAAATGGGGTATGGCAAACTGCCATCGTTTCAAAAAATCTTGAGTTTTTTAGATTTTATTTCAGGTAAACTCGCTCGGAACGATTGAAATAAGATAAAGGAGAAGGTGGTAATATGGGACAGTCTTTTTCTACGGTCTCTAGTTTGAAAATAACGAAGTTAAAAATGAGATTTGAAGTGATCTTTTATAGGAATATCATTTCTCCTTATGAATGCAAAGTCATAACATGATTATAAAAAGGAATCAGGTGTTATGTTTTAGAAAGTTCTCATGCCGCATAATTGGACTACCTGAAAATAGATTGCAATATGGAACAGAAAAACTACCTGCGTAAATTCTAAATATTAAGCCTGGAATCACATACAATGCTTAAGACATGAACACTGGTAACACATTAGACAAAGAATTCATTTGGAAGTCACTTTCTTGATAATTATGTCAAAAAAATGAAGTTCTATGTTTTCCATAGGTGAAGGCCCTAGTTTTCTTCTCGGCACCTTTCATGCACGTTTATCAGTATCTTATACCAAAATTAGATGCTCTAAGACTCTAGTTTTGCCCTGAACATCTATTTTCCTCACACGCCTAGTAATGTTGTTAATAAGGGCAGCCCTGGCCCATAATACCACCACACCATAGTATAAAACCTTGAATAAATTTAATTTGCAGCGGAATTCGATTTCCATGATGCTGGGCATTACAAGTCTTTACGCCCTACTTACGCATAAAGAGAATTCTTCTACCTCAATTTGTTACTGCGTAACAGTAGAAAAAAGCAACCTCTGCAAAAACTTTTAACATTGGCGTAATGAACATGACTCCCTCTCATGCACAACTCTCACTCGATGGACTTACTGCATCCCATTGCAGACAAAGACTGACCTAGGAGGAAAATATGCCACGGTACATAACAGATAGCGCCACTAATTTCAGAAAAACTGCCGTGTCCCATTTTACAACCCCGTCCCATATTACCACCTTCTCCTCACCTGCAAGGACTGTACTTACATATATATCTGTGTGAAAAATTATATTATTTAGGCTAAGACGTGTCTTTTGTATCAATCATTTACTTTTCAATATGTGTTTACTTACCTGTAGTAAGTTTCAACATGTCATGTAAGCCTTTGACTTGACTGTACTTGATTGAAGTAATCAAAAAGTCATATTCTTTCAAGACGTATATCAAAATATATGCCAATTGCCTACATAAGATATTATTATTGTACGAGATTTACGTGAAAAATTTCCTTTTATCTCATTTCACATGAAAATATTTCGAAACAGTAACTTTCTGAAATGACAGTATTATGTATGTATGTATGTATGTATGTATGTATGTATGTATGTATGTATGTATGTATGTATGTATGTATGTATGTAACACTACCATTTTAGTATATACCCGGTGGCAGTGATATATAATATACAATAATTACAATTACAGAAATAAAATGAAATAAACGTAAATCTATAAATATTAGATGCAATATACCTAGGAATATAAATAAAAACTATTCTATTCTATTCTATTCTATTCTATTCTATTCTATTCTATTCTATTCTATTCTATAATAACGCCAGATGATTAAATTTAAAAAAAAGTTATTTGATCATCATAAAGTCTGTTCTATGCAGAATATCCATTTATTACTTAAAAAATACCAGTTGCCTGCTCAAGACACATTTGAATACGGACGGGACATTTTTGTCCAGTAGGTTGTATTAGGATGTTCGCAAAGTCAGGACTTCTTGGTGTTATGTCAAATATCTTCGCTTTAATGTATTTAATACAATCGAATTAATGTTGACTTTTATTAGTTTATTATTGGCTAGTAACAATAATGAAGTACTCTCAATGAATAGCAAAACTAGAATGAGGTACTACGTAAATTGAAACACGAGTACATAGTACAACAACAAAGACAATTACATTTAAATGTTTCAGAATCAATAAGTAACACATCACACTCTTGCCAGACTACAACAATGAACTCAATGAAATATGAAATATTTTTCAATATATTTTATCACAACGTGAAGTACGGTAGGAAATAGAAATGTGTTGAGTATATTAATTCGGCATCCCACTCTAACCTGATTTACGTATTAGACTGCCAGCCCGCAGTCTTGACTTAATAAGTGAGACTGAAAGTTCTCTAATCTAACTGTTCTGCCAACGTAACAAAATAAAATATTTATATAAACGTCTTGTCTTCCTGTTATAAATTGACAAATTTAAAACTGAATTGAGGGTAAGTTGCTCAAGAGCATTGTGCCGTCCAGATATGTGGCTCAAATCCGTTGCTACGTGATTTTCCTGTGTTACGTTATATTCAACCTCTAACTTGCTATACTCATAGCTCAGTTGGAAAGAGCGCGCAGAGCTGAGAGGTCTCGGGTTCCATTCCCGTTATCGGAACAAATTTTTCTCAAATCTCAAATTAATAAGTATCTATAACTTACTAGTAGAAAAATTGAAATACGCCAGGGAATCTACTTCAGCTCTCGATTTCATGGAAAAGCTCATTAATATGCGATAAAATTGGAAACGAGTCTAATCATATATAAAATATATATATATATATATATATATATATATATATATATATATATATATATAATTTGAACTGGCAATGGAAATTACGGGAAAACGGCTGAACGGATTTTAATGAATGACCCGTAATTTTGAAGCTTGGCATCCAAGGATTTTCAGAAAAAATAGTAACTTTCAGTGAAGCGCTAGTTTTCCTACATAAATTTTCCTATTTTCCAAAATCCATCTTTTGTCAGTTTTGAGAACTGATTACATTTCAGTATAAAACAAAACACACACTAAAATAAACAATAGGCTATTGCACGAGGGCCATGACCTGCAGGATTGCTGACATACCTAGAGTTCATATTCAATATTGGTTATTAAAAATTTCAAAACTTGCTAAAAATAATTTATAGGTATGATTCTGCGGCGTGTAATTTTCTGAGTACAGTTGTGTATTGGATATTAAAATCTGTAAAACGTGAGGTGGTTTGATGACATTATTACCATTATAAATGAAATATTATTGTAGTTAATGCCATGATATTATTTTTCATGAATTATATATATATATATATATATATATATATATATATATATATATGTAAATACTATATTGATGATATGAAAGTGAAACGTTTTAGGGTTATGTAAGTAGATGTAAAGAATATCTTAAATTAGATCTTCATTTCTATAATTTATTCTGTGGCGGCTATAAGTATAACTACAAAACTTACGTAAGATAATAGATTATTGTTATTAAAAATCAAATATTTTTATAGCTATAAATCAAATGGGGTTGAGTCTTTTTCATATACTCAATGGCGGTGTGGTGTAGATATTTATATGCGTCATTCTCTTCAGTATTGACTCGAGAGAGCGCAAAAATTACAGTTCCTAAGGAAAACCTAAAAGGTATTACTTGCTGATTAAATAAGAAGCCTACAAAATTATGTTGTCTTCCGATCATTTCAGCAAGATCTCTTAGCAGGATAAAATGATTTTACCCTCTACATTTCAAATTCCACATGCAGTAGCTATACCAAGATGCTATGTCTATTGTTTGAAAGCATAGCAAACCTGACTTTTTTAACTTTCACCTTCAATCTACAGTGACCTGAAATAACTTTTTCTTTACTCCCACATGAAAATCCCACCGATCGTCCTGACATTGTTACTCGTGTTTTCGCGTTGAAACTCAAAACTGAAGGTGGATAGGTTTAAGAAATAGTATTTGGCATAAAAAACATTCAAAAGGAGTTTCATTACTACGGAAGCAAATAACTTTCAAAATGTCTGGTATTATTCATTGAAAATAAATATGAACAATTTTTATTTGAAAATTCTAATTAACTTAGTTTGCAGCATTTGCTGCGCAAGCCACTAGTATTATATAGTCCCAGGGTGCGAATTAAGATTTCTGATGAGGGGGGTGTAGAATCTTAGATAGAAAATACCATACATAAAATTATTATTATTATTATTATTATTATTATTATTATTATTATTATTATTATTATTATTATTATTATTATTATTATCCTCATTCGATATGGCTCAACACTTGGTCGTATAGAGTTTCTTGTCTTGCATTTAGATTATAAAAATAATAATTATATCCATGAGCATATTTCATATAAGATGTGTAATAAGTTATTGATAGTTGTCAGCTTGCTGGTGATAATACATCAATGTTATAAAGTATAACCTACTCGTATAAAACAATACATTTTGTGAGGGTGTGATACAAGTTATCACTGGCAGGAATGTTAATATTAATTTATGAGAGGAGGGTAACTTTCCAACAGGGGGAAATCCCCCCATCTCCCTCGTTAATTCGCACTCTGTGTAGTCCCACATAAAACCTACTTGCAATAGTTCACAATATCTATGATGGGGATTGCAACATATATATAAAAAAAACTCTTCAGACGCCTTTCAACATGAACGTAGAACAGACTTTAATACAAGTTTGATATTATTCATATATAGAAGAATAAATAAGAAACAACATAATTATTTTCATGTGTTTATATGTATATAGATAGAGTACACAATCAAGAACGGTTCTTTCTTTGCGCTCTTAATGATACTTAATTCTTTAATGCATTATTATTATTATTATTATTATTATTATTATTATTATTATTATTATTATTTGAGCCGAGCTCGACGCATCAGCGGATCATTTCGTCTGTTACATCACCGACAGAGTTCGCATTAGTGGGACACCGTCGATAGCGCCATCTTTTCCCTGTCCATATTTGATATTTAAATTCCTATTGGCCGGCTAGGATTTGTAAACAATTGAAGGAGAGAGAGAACCGAGGTTTCGTTTTTACGTTTAGTAGGAAAGCTTTTCAATCAGGAGCTCACTCTCGACGTGGAAGATCGTTTAGAGAACTAGTGGCAACAGTTGACTTCACTCAGGAATTCGACGTGGAACTCACGGTCGACTCGCAAGGTTGCTTCGAGAACTAGTGGATCAGTTAGTTTCACTCAGGAGCTCACTCTCGACGTGGAAGGTCGTTTCGAGAATAAGTGGAATAGTTAACTTCACTCAGGAATTTACGGCCGGCGCGGAAGGTTGTTTCGAGAACATGTCGAACAGTTAACTTCATCCAGGAATTCAGTCGTGATGTATAAGGTTGTATTGGATTTATTATGGAGTAGTCAAGTCAAAATTACGAACTTATTTTGGCACTTTGTTACATTTGCTTACGATATATTTGCTGAATTGTATATGGAGAGCATTCGCTAGTGATGATGTCTTGGCTCGTGTATGAGAGATTGCGTGAGGTTTTGTAGTCGTGGCGAATTACGTCGTATTGGTGCATAGAATTTTACAGATTAGGCGAAGTGCTTTCGCGGTTTGATTTTGCGTGTGTATTAGGATACGCGGATATTGTATAGATACGTCGTATTGAGGTTCCAAGATAGCGTGGCGAATTGTGCTGATTAATGAAAGATATTGGTTATATCGTAATAAAGTATGTAACTAAACTCCAGTCAAATTGCTTTCTTGATTATTCTAGCACATTCTATTCCAAATTAAGTATTACTTTCTACACGATTCGACTTACAATTCTGAGTATATTGAATTCCAGTTTGTTATTTAAATGGGTACGTGAATTCGGAGCTATTGTCGTTCTTTATATATTCCCCCCCCCTCTCTCTCTCTCTCTCTCTCTCTCTCTCGGGTATCAGGTTCATTGTGATAGTACAGAGATTTATAGTATGTGCAGATTGTAATTAAGAGTTAAGCGTTGGCTAATTATGTGCACATTGAGTATGTGTGTGTGACTGTTTCACTTTGCATTATTTTCTGTAAGTTATCGAGTCAATATGTTGAGTATACTAGTTAGACTTTAGATACAACTTTTAAAATCTAATTGGGCATTGAGTAAGAGTTTATGCAAATCGCTGGACATTGATGATAAGTTTTATATGTTGATTGAGATGTTGTGTGAATGATCCAGCGTGGAATATTTTGTGAGTCATGAACTTAAGATTTTGGAACTTGCCAATTAGATTGAGTTATGACTTTGGAAGTATATTGCCCAACTTGTTCAGAGTCGAAAGTTCTGCACCTTATTTATTGTTGTATTTGAAATCAATTTAGTATTATTTCTTTTCATTTAATTCATACTTCCATATTTGTTTCATTGAATCATTTATGTATTTGCTATTTATTATTTGTTAATTATATTTGTTATCATAAATTCACACTACTTATTCTCTGTAAGTCTTCCACTGCGCACATCTCAATTATCCGATGCACCAACTCCATCTGGCGAGTAACAACTTGGTTAGCACTCCGTATTAAGAGAAGGTTTTAAGAAGAGAGGTTAAGGAGTTTAAATACGCCTCATATTATTATTATTATTATTATTATTATTATTATTATTATTATTATTATTATTATTATTAGTGGTAGTGGTAGTAGTAGTGGTAGTGGTGGTGGTGGTATTATTATTATTATTATTATTATTATTATTATTATTATTATTATTATTATTATTATTATTATTATTATTATTATTTTGGAGGATTGACTGTTTTTAATACCTTATTTCATACAGCAAATTTTATTTATCTGATATATTTCCATTTTCCTAATTCCTACATAGATGTTATACCGAGCTATAAGGAATTCCTCAAATTCCCTGTGAGTCTTTATTTGCAATCCTAGAATCATGCAATTGAATCAGGTTATTTTTTTCTCTCAATTTTGTCCTGTACTTAGTTATGTAGTCCATAAGTCATACGTCATATATAAGTAATGAATAATGTCTGGCGTTTCTATTATATTATACTGTTTTCGTTTTAAATTTTATGTAATTTACTATCGGTCACTTATTATATTCCTATTATTGATAAAAAATGAAACTTGGTCATACATATGTTTCTTTACTTACGTAGTAATGTATATGCTTAATTGAACCTCACTTCTAATTAATTTAATGGGTACTTTAGAAGCCAGAAATGGTCATGTATTTCCCATATTTCTTGTTCGACTTGGATACTCGAACTTGAGCGGGAGAGGGGGATCATTAACACTCCCGGGAGAGCACCTAATGGGCTGTCCAGTTCTTAATCCGCTGCATAGAGCTATCCTATTCAGTGGGATTAGAAATATCTGTATACGATTTGAAACAGTTGGATCCATTAGCAGGTAAACAAAATATTGCTTAATGGACAGCGAGCTGCCAGGTTACGTGTAATTTACATGGCAGTATTTTGTTCCGCCGAGAATTGACATGTAAAATCCGTCTGATCTTTTAGCCTCAGGTGGACTACACCATGAGCGGCTCTGCATGTGACAAGCTTATTGGAATGACAGTTACAGTTAATTGTAGTGCTTCCACTCAACCAAAACTAGTTTCATTTGCTACCTAGTCAAATGGACGTCAGTAGTTGGAACTATGAAACGGGACAAACGAATCATGGACCATTTAAGCAGGTAAATCCACTATGTTCGTGATGTATTAATCGTCAATGAATCAGTTAATTTGTTACCTCCCTTATTATTTCAATAAAAAAAAAACTAAGGTATCGATGGTGTATAAACAATGCCTTTAATATGATTTTGAATTGTAATACAACAGAACTTTTCAACAAACAACAAAACTTTTTTTGTGATACGCAATTATAATACAGAGTGGAAGTGAAATAACCCTGCAGCTTTGCAGAGCGAATTGTTCATACTGAGTATAACAAAAGGGTCTAATTCCATATCGATAGGATGTTTATAGTTTTCTAAATAATTTTTTTCCCTAAAACTTGAACGTCGTCGTTGTGGATAAATGCTATGCTTAGGATCTTGATTTCTCTCAATACCAATAGACAATGTAATAAAGAATGTTATTTCCATTGTCGTAATTCGATAGAATGGACAGTTTTCGTGTAAATTAAGTACAAATTACTGCAATTATTTTCTGGCCAATAAAAATTTACGTAGCAACCCTGATCAGCTGTTCCCGCTCGATATGAATTGGTAGTCAAGTCATTTTGACCCAGTGACGTTCATCGCGTGTATGCAGAAAGATTTCCGGCAGGATATTAAATATTATAGGTAGTAAATTCAGTGATTTTGAAAGTGTTAGTTGAAAATAGCAAACATACGTGTCAAAATATTGTAAATAGTAAAGTAATGTTTTGTGAAAATGCCAATTAAGATATTGTAAATAGTAAAGTCAGTGTTTGTGAAAGTGCTTGTTAAAATAGTATAGATAGTAAAGATTGTGTTCATGAAAGTGGTAGATAAATTACTAAGTTTTCATGGAGTAGTCAGATCGATTTGAATACAGTTTCCGTATCGAATACGATGTTCCCGATTCCTGTTTTCATGCAATTCTAAATTCGTTTTGAAAACGATCTGAATACGGAGGTTAATGAATACGCAAGCTGAAGTTTCGAAAGTAGTTATGTTGTCATCGACATGTTATCATGTTGGTCACTCTGTAGGCCTTAGCTATGAACATTGTTGACTTTTCTTAATAAGACACATGAAAATTAATGTTCTGGCTGTTAACGAAGAATGGTAATAATGGCTTTCAGGAAAATACAAAATATTATGTTAAAATACGCCTTTTGAACATACGTAATTGATCTTGCTGTTTATAAAACAGCTAACACATCAAATAAATGACGATCGATAACGCGCTTAGCGTACTTAATACGATACGCGTTTTCATGCAAATTTAAATGCGATCCGATCCCACTTTTTATGTGTATCGACCTTGCGACTCGGATTGTTTTGAATCCCCGTTTTCATGGGATTTTCAATACGGTAATCATAGCTGTCTGCCAGCTGGTCCGTTACACTGGCAGCGTAATTCCAACATTTCGCAATTGGGATCGATAACGACTGAAGAAATTGTTTACAGGGAAGAGGATATTTTAAATTTGGTCGAGAAAAACCCGGACCAAAGCAGTCGTTTAATTTCGCAATACGTAACCTTTTGTTTACATCACACGTTGGATGAGCTCAATGCCTCCGTGCGGAATCTTGGGCATTGCGATGTTGATAGCGTGCCTATGTTTTCGATGCAATTATTTAAATAACCACAGGGGAGATCCCGGCAAAACGAATAACCCGGGCAAAAAGAATAATGCATATTTCTTACAAACGCCAACAGGTAGCGCTTTCTGCTAAGTTGGGGAAGAATCACAACCAGATTTTGCTGCTGGAACTGACTTCTCATTCTAGCTCGTAAGAGAAGAAGTCAGCGTGTGTTTGAAGAAAACTGACTCTTTCCTTCAAATATTTCAAGGTAAGACAAACATATGTACAACACACAATACTGCAGAAACGTTTTGTTATATGATAGTTATACAGAGTGTTTAAAAAATACGGGGCATAATTACAGATATGTATTTCCCACATGTAGACAATCAAAATAGTTCATTACAACATGTGTTCGGAAATGCTTTATTTCCGAGTTATGGCCTTCACAACATTGAAATTCACCGGAACGTTTTTCTTTCCGCAGGTCGTTGCCATCAAAGGAAACATTAAGAGGGCACTCTGACAGTTCATTCCGAGGCGAAGGTTACATTCAGTGTTGTGTAGGCGTTAGACTGTGCGACATGTATTCAAATCAAGAGCTGGCAGAGATACACTTCATGTACAGTAAGGCGGACGGCAATGCTGCGCTGGCTAGTCGTTTGTACCAGGAGAGGTACCCACAGCGACAATGTCCAGATCGGAAGACATTTGTACGTGTCAGTTACCGTCTGTGCGAGTATGGAAAATTTAACTCTCCTGGTTTGGGAAGGGGACGACCAAGATCTAGAACTCCAGAAGTACAGGAGGAGATTCTGGAGGCTGTGAACATGACTCCTTCTATCAGCACACGAAGGGTAGCGTTGCAAGTCAATGTTCCTCATACGACTGTCTGGAGACTGTTGAAAGAGTATCAATTGTATTCTTACCATTTGCAACGTGTACAGGCCCTGTCACCAGCAGATTGCCCTGCACGAGTTAGGTTCTGTCGGTGGTTCTTGCAGCAGTGTGGTGTAAACCCGAACTTTCCTGCCTTAGTATTATTTACAGATGAAGCACAGTTCACACGAGATGGCATAACAAATTTCCACAATCAGCATGTATGGGCGTATGCAACTGTTCCATCTCATCACCAGGTGCGGTTCTCCCTCAACATGTGGGCCGGTATCATTGGTGATCGATTAGTTGGACCCCATGTACTTGTAAACAGACTTACGGGGCAGGCGTACACAAACTTCCTGGAAAACACCATACCTCATGTTTTAGAAGATACTCCACTCATCAATCGTCAACACATTCACATCTTGCATTGCATGATTGCGCTCTTGCACACTTGAGTCGCACGGCTCGCCGGTACTTGGATGGAAGGTTTCCTGATCGATGGACAGGTAGAGGTGGCCCAATTGCTTGGCCTCCACGCTCACCTGATCTGAAGCCTCTCGATTTCCACTTGTGGGGCCATTTAAAATCATTGGTTTATTCGTCTTCGGTGCATGAGTTGGAATCCCTTCGGAATCGAATTGTGGCATGTTCTGAGGACATACGCAATACTCCTGGAGTTTGGGATCGTGTTCGCAGGTCAATGAGACATCGATGTGAGGTCTGTATTCAAGCAGGAGGTGGACATTTTGAACATCTTCTGTAATGACAACGACCCGCGGAAAGAAAAGCTTTCCGGTGAATCTCAATGTTGTGAAGGCCATAACTCGGAAATGAAGCATTTCCAGACTCATGTTGTAATGAACTATTTTGATTGTCTACATGTGAGAAATACAAACCTGAAATTATGCCTCGTATTTTTAAACACCCTATATATAGACGATACGATTACTTCTAAAGTGCCGTACTTACGAAGGAGATTATTGAGGTTTATGTTTGTATAACCTTAAATTAAATGCGAAGTGGCGACTGCGGGCAAAGTGAATAGGGCAAAGCGGATAACTTATGCGCTTTGCCCTGCCACCTTTATTTGACGAGATAGATAGATAGATAGATAGATAGATAGATAGATAGATAGATAGATAGATAGATAGATAGATAGATAGATAGATAGATAGATAGATAGATAGATAGATAGATAGATAGATAGATAGATAGATAGATAGATAGATAGATAGATAGATAGATAGATAGATAGATAGATAGACAGACAGACAGACAGACAGACAGACAGACAGACAGACAGACAGACAGACAGACAGACAGACAAGTGCATTTATTGATGGATAATAAATTATACAAACTCATGTACACAAGATCCTTCGCACGAGTTCGTACGGCCAGTCGTGCTATAACTACACACAATTTGAATCTTGAAAACGAAAATAATACCTACTAATTATAAAATAGTAAAACAACAGTTATTATTTCTACTATCGTTATCATTAATTATCACAAATACAACTAATCTAACTTCAAACCAAATTTCACAAAAATATTAAAAATAAAATAAATGTAAAATATGAGGGAAAAAAACACACTGTGAGAAAAAAGTATATATATAAACAATTCAATTCCTTATAGAAACTGTACGAAATAATCCAACTAATAAATAAGAAAAAATAGGAAAAAGGTGCATACTGAAGAAAATAGGAAGGGATGAAGAATGAAGTACAACAGGAAAAATTTGAGGACAATGAAGTCATACAGCAAGAGGTGTATGAAAAATGAGAGAAAAGGAAAGAAGTGGAACATAGAAAGTGAGACAAGGATTATAATGCAAGAACAGCCAAGAGAGGAACAATTTTAAAACTAGGAGCAATTATTTTTTTGTAATTTGGCTTGGTTATTTAAGGACGCTATATCAACTACGAGGTTATTTAGCGTCGATGGATTGATGATAGCGAGATGGTATTTTAGCAATATGAGACCGAGGATTCGCTATAGATTACATGACAGTTGCCTTAGGCTTGGGAAAACCTCGGCGTAAACCCAACCAGGTAATCAGCCAAAGCGGGAATTGAACCTGCACCCGTACGCAACTCCGGATAGGCAGGCAAGCGCCTTAGCTGACAGAGCTACGCCGGTAGTTTACGAGTTATTAAGAAATTTAACAGAAGGATAGATAATTAATTGCTAAATATTAATCTGAATATTAGTTATGAACTATTCCAACTGTAATTACTTATTTTATCATTATATTGTTTGTAATGTATGCTATTTTCTTTTTTATTACTCACATTTTTCGCTTATTTTCTTCTTCTTTCTCCCTATCTATAATGAAATTTTTAAACTTGAACACAAGCATTCCTCATACTGGGGTAATTTCATTTAACTGAATTTTAGGTTTTAACATTGTATTTGATTCGAATTGTTTAATTTAGGGTATTAGTTTTTTGTATTCTATTCTTTAGTTTTAATACAACGTCAATTGATTGTCAAAATTGACTTTGTCTATCTATATTATGTACAGAAAAAAATACGTAAAAATAAATTAATTAATGACACTCACGTCAGATAGACTTTCAATACTTTTCTGTAGTTAATTCTCATCATCAACAATCGAATCCCACATTCTGTCATATATTTCAAAATATTTCAACTTCATCGTAATTGTTCATGACGATGGCGTCTTAAGTGACGAAGTTCCACGTCTACTACTTCACAGTAATAATAAAATACGGACCCTTAATGAGATGCGGTCGCCATATGTCGTTATTTTATTTGCATTCTATGCATATGCTAATTACTCGGCCCGCCTCGTCCCTTGCTACTTTATCTTTCTATGAGTTGTTTCTCACAGCTGCTGGATACTGTAACTGCATGCGATTCCAAAAGTAATTTCTCACATCATGACATTTTAAAGTTCATGCTAATAAATTTTATTTTGCTTGAAGTCCAATTTTTACAGTTTTGTTAATTAGAACTAATTTAGATTATTTACAAGTAAAATAGCAGCTAACTTCTCGAATTTTTAGTTATATTATGAAAGAATTATCAACATTATTTTCGTCAATGTCATTAAAATTATGATCATCATCATATTCACTATATCATCATCTTCATCTACTTCGCCTTCTTCATTGTTTCCAGTTTCGACGTTTATATATCCATCTTTTTTTTCTCTGATTCCGTCTTCCTTCTTTTACACATTACTAACATTAAGGTTCAGGCTGATATCTACAGTTCCCCAAAAAAGGAATTATACGATGGGATATTCTTAAGTCTCAGATGTAAGACACTGTACATGACCGGAGACTAGAGCACTGATACACAAGACAACGAATATTTGAGTTACTTAAAGACAGGCTATTTGATTTGTTCCTAGCATCGTTCCGAAATACACTTAAAAATTACAAAAAAAAATATGGTAATATGACGTAAATAATAGATAAATCGTGTAGTTAAATCGACATTTGAACCTTCATGACTACGTCGACACTTCGCGCAGAAATAAAAACTTTCGTGTTGTCTCAATAGCTCAGACGTTAAGCCTTCAGCGTATCGTGTAGAAGAGAGAAGATTCGATTCTTAATCTATACCAACGTTTATTTTAATCTGCATAAAGTTAAGATTAAGTGTTAATGATCACAGACAATACAAAATTACAAATTAGGCTATAATATTATAAACGTTTACAGTGTAAGTGCATATATATTAAAAACTAACAATTACAGTGAATTTGAAAATGTATAATGCTTTAACAACAAACATTAAGAAATTAATTCTAAATAACTACATTTAAATATTAACCGTATCAGCCACCGAAACAAGATGGAGAGACAGATATTTATCCAGCTTTTTAGTCTCACCGCAGACAGGTTCCCATTCAAAATACTAACAAAGAATATTATAACCTGTGTCATTTAGGAAAACGTTTCAAGAGGGGAAACATGAGAGTGATAGTGCTGACTTCCCCTCCTCGAGAAGACTTTAAATCAAGTTTTTTTATTTAATTTTATTTCATTTACTGTATTCTATAAATCTTACTTTAGCACTGAAGCTTCAAGATGTGGAATAAGTCACAATTCCATAAGATTACATTATATTGTACAGTTTTTGTACTATATAGATGAGGAGGTGAGATATGGAATATGAGCTGTGTGACAGGGGAAAGAATGAGCTATCAAAAAAGAGTTTGTTTCATGATGGTTAATATTATACGAATCTGTTCATTTATCTTCGTCCACTATATCTATTGGTGATATAGCCACGGTACATGATAAGGTCACAGGAGAGATCTTGTCTCCTCTACTATAGTTATAGCTCACCTCAACTTTAGTTATATGGCGCTCTGCAGAAATATCCAGAGTAAATCTGTGATCGGTCAGTCTACCGTGCAGCTTTTGAAGATATTGCGGACATTATCTACCGTGTGAAGCAAAGGGGGAAAAACATTATTATTTGAAATGACAATTGCGCCTTTTAGAGCAGAAGTGGTATAAGTCAAAGATGGGTAATGATGGTTAAAGTAAACATTGTGTAAAATACAGCGCAAAGTAGCAATTAATATTCGATTTATTAAAACTATTAATAGTCAGTGGATAGCAAGAAGGACATAGCCTATTAATTGCTACTTTGCGCTGTATTTTACATAATTTTTATTTTAAACCTCATTACCCAATTTTGACTTACACCACTTTTGCTCTGAACGTCTCAATTGTAGGAGCATGATAAAAACAACAAGGACCACGACAATGACGGGGACAAGGACGACGTCAAGGATCACAACATTATTTGCTACAAGCACCACAACAATGATCACGATAAGGACCACGAAATGAACCACGATAAGGATCACGATATTGAACAAAACCACGATAATGACCATGAAAAAAAAACTACCATGATAAGGACCATAATAAAGAGACAACCGTCGCGATAAGGATCATGATAAAACCAAGAATCGCAGTAAGGACCACGGCAAAGACAATATGGATCAGCATAAAAACCTGACAAAGATAACAAAGACCACGAAAAGGACTACGACAAAGTCAACGACAAGAATCATGATAGGCCTAAGTATCACTAGGTGAATCACGTTCCTTGTGGTGGGCCTTGTCATGATCCATGTCTTGGTACTTATGATCCTCATCGTCATCCATTTCGTGGTCCTTATTGATCGTCGCCGTAGATCTTATAATGATCATTATTGTCTTTGACCGGTCCTTATCGTGATCAGTTGCCTTTATCATGTTTCTTATCGTGTTCCTTATTGTCTTTGTTGTGGTCCTTATCAAGATCCTCGTCACTGTAATGGACTTTATCGTTCTTGTTATCTTGATCATGATCCTTATCGTGGTGTTTGTTGTCTTTGTTATGGTCCTTAACGTGGTTCATGTTGTGATTTTTATGCTGAACTTTGTCCTTATCGTGGTCAATTTCGTAATTATTATTGTGGCCCTTGTCTTTGTCCATGTCGCGTTTCTTATATTGGTCCTTTGTGTTCCTGGTCATGATCTTTATCGCGATCCTTATTGATTTTGTCATAGTCCTTGTTGTAATTGACATGTCCTATATCATGATCTTTGTTCTCTTTATCGTGGTCATTGTTGGCATTGTAACGTTTTTCTTGCTACATTTGTCATGGTCCTTATTAAGTATTTCTTGTCTTTGTCATTTTCCTTATCTCCATCTGGGTCCCTGTCTTGTCATGATCCTTATCATAGTCCACAACGTGGTCCCTATTGTGATCATTCTCGTGATGCTCGTCGTGGCCCATATCATGATCCTCATTGTGGTCTTTTTCTTTGTCCTAGTTGTGGTCCATGTCATTGTCATAGTTCTTACCGCAATCGTGGTCCTTGTCATCTCTATCACAGTCCTCCTTGTGATCATTGTTGTGGTCCTTATAGTGATCCATACCAAAGTGCTTTTCGGGGCCCATATCGTCATTCTTATCGTGGTCCTTGTTTTTGCTTTATTCTTGTCGTGGTCCTTGTTATCTTTGGCTCAGTCCATATTCCAATCTTTTCGTGATTATTTCGTGGTCGTTTTATGGTTCTTTCTTTTTTATCATAGTCTTTTCTTGGTCCTTGCCCTGGACGTTATCGTGGTACTTATCATTCTCTATGTCGTGGGCATTATCTTCATCGTTGTCGTAGTGCTTACCATATTTCATGTCGTGATGCTTATCGTGTTCCTTGTCTTTATTGAAACCGTTAGAGCGGTCCTTGTTGTTTTCTTCATGGTCTTTATCATTATGCTTGTTGCCATTGCAATAGTCTTTATCGTTTCACTTGTCCTTGTCATAGTCTTTATATTTGTATTTATTATTTTTGTCACGGCCTTTATCTCAGTAAATTTCGAAGTCTATATCGTGGTCCGTGCCGTGGTTCCTACCATGATTCTTGTTTTGTTTGCCATTGTTCTTGTGTCATGATCCTTATCGTGATCTTTGTCGTGGTATTAATCGTAGTCCATATATTTTTATCCTTATCGTGGTCCACTTCGAAATCCTTATCGTGATCTTTGTCATGGTGCTTGTCGCAGTTCACGCCGTGATCTTTATCTTGGTCCTTGTGATCCTTATCGTGGTCCATGTTGTGATTCTTATCGTCGTCCTTATCGTGAAGCTTATCGTGGTCCTTGACGTGATCCTTATCGTGGTCCATATTCAGGTCCTTCTTGTGATTCTTATATGGAGTTAGTCGTGTTTCATGTGGTGATCCTTACCGTTATATCTGACGTAAATCTTATCGTGCTTCTTATCATGGACCATGTTGTGATCCTTATCGTTTTCCTTATCGTGATTCATATCGTAACCCTTATTGTGGTTCTTGTCGTTCATATCTATGTTCTTTCCGTGGTCCTTAAGAAGGTCGTTGATGTCTTTGTCGTGGTTCTTATCACTGTCGTGTTTGTCTTTCTAATAGTCCTTTTCGTGGTCCTGGTCCTTGTCGTAATTCTTATCATGGTCCATATCGTTGTGTTTATCGTAATCCTTGTCGTGGAGTTTGTCGTGTTGCTTGTCGTAGTATATTATCGTAGTCCTGATCTTTGCCTTCATCGTGGTCCTTGTTTTCTTTCTAATAGCCCTTTTCGTGGTTCTGTACCTTATAATCCTTATGCTGTTCCATGTCGTGGTATTTATCATAATCTTTGTCGTGGTGTTTGTCTTGTTCCTTATAATAAGTTATCGTGATCTTGATCTTTGTCAATTTCGTGGTCCTTGTTGTCTTTGTCGTGGTTTTTACAATATTCCTTGTTGTCTTTGCCGTGGGTCATTTCTAAATTCATAATTTTTTCCCACTTTGGCGAATTTCTTTCGTGTTACATTGTATATTTCATAATTCCCTAACAGGTAAACTATCGAGGACGTAAAAAGAGACCTACACCAGAAATAGATATAAAACTGATAACATTTTGCATTGGTGTATACTTTAGAGTAGGATGAAAATAGGCCTATCCATGCACGACCAGACGTCTTCCTGGCTACGTCGATATCGCGTGAACCGCGCTCTAAAACCTTAACTTTCAACGACCAAGAGTCATCGCATTCATTTTTTTGGGGAACTGTACATCTAATATCAGGCAATACATCTCACTTGACGATATGTATTAGAGGAAGAACAATTTGTTTGTATGCATCTGAAGTCTGACTAGGGTAATACGAGTATATATCTAGTCAGCAATATATAAAGTATGCAATGGAGAAGAAAAAGAACTATCAACTCTACCCCATTATCTCCTGCCTAGTTGCCTCATAAGTGGTACCTTCTTGGTATCACCTATGAGAATATTATAGATTTATTAATTCGTTCTATTGAATGGTATATATAATATTGATAATTAATATTTGAGGAGAAAACTTAGCTCCGGTGCCGGGGATCGAGCCCGGGTCCTTGGTTCTACGTACCAAGCGCTCTGACCACTGAGCTACACCGAATTCAACCCAAAGCACCCGATCGAACTCTCCTCCTTCAATGTTTCCCTTTGTGGCCTGACTCCAAGTTAGGCATATATGTTGACGTAACTATATGTCCAATGTCAACTGCCATTATACTAGGAGCGCACTCAGCTGAGTGATGACCAAGTACTGATAACGGAATCTGAAGATGATTTACAAAAAAACTTGTGTAAATTGAACGCCATATTAAAGTTATACAATATGAAGATAGCGACAGGGAAAACCAAAGTATTGTTAATGCAAAGTAATGAACTACGCAGAGCAAAAATAGTGATTGACTCGGATATTACAGAACAGGTGACCGAATTTAAATTTTTAGAATGTACAATTTTTGCGAATAGGACAAATGCCGACTTAGAGGTGAACATCCAAAAATATAACAAATTTAATGGATGTATAAACAGATATTTTGGAAATAACATGAGACCAGAAATAAAAATTATACTACACAATACTCCGCCAACAAGATAAGCGAAGAATAGAAACTTCGGATTTCTACTGTACAGTATGGGAGTGACACAAAAAGATAGAATTAAAAGTGAAAATATCAGAGCACACTTCAAAGTGAAACCAATGACTGAAGAAATTCAGAACTATTTAGAACAGTGGCTGAACCATGTTCTACCGATGCCATATTCACGTCTCCCGTGGCAAGCATTAAATTATGTACACTTAGCGGCAAAAAGAATGAGCCGCTGACAATTTCTAAGTTCCAGAGACATAACATTGCGCAAAGCCGTAGTTCACCAGATGACACATAATTAAACCCTTTAAATTTGCTGTATTTTGTTTAAGAGTCTAAAATATGTAATAAAATGGAATGGCAGGTTGATTCTAGATACATCAAGCCCCTTGAAGAGTGAAATAATAAAATTGATAAATACAAAATCAACCGGAGCGAATATGAACAGGAAAACCACGTATTATGCCGAAGCAATATTAACAGTCACAGTAGCGTAAGTCATCACGGCATTGGTCTATCGAACAAGTTGATAGTAGTAGCTCAAGGTTTGAATCTCCCATAATCTTCTTTTTTTAATTACAAATTTGCCATCATATGTGTCTCGCAAAGCTATAATTATGTGGGGATATCTCTTAGAATATGCCCAAACTCTAATAAAAAATAAACTTCCCTCTCTCTTTCAAGCAACACTGCTATCTGTTAATACAACGTTCTGTCTCGTCATTACGCTTGAAGATGGCACAGAAACAATAACTCATTGCCCTGGTTCGCATAGGTTATTCTGTTATGCTACTCTCCGATAGAAATTCGATTGGAGAAATGTCATTTTCTCCGACCAGGTAATTGTCTCCAGTAGCATTCTGCGTATGCTACTCTACGACAGGACTTCGATTGGAGAGATGTCGTTTTCTCCGACCAGGTAATTGTACATGTAAGATTGGAGTAAACAGAACCTTACGCACAGAAAACTTTCTGCACTGTCGATACTAATAATATTAGCTATATATACTGCAGTTAAATTTAATGCTATTTGGAGATAGCCTACCTGACTGAAATTTGATTTCTGATTTGTGTTGCGTTTTTTTTAATGAAACAATGAAAGCCAGGGATGGAATAATTTTACAAATATACACGCGGCACATATTAAGTATTAATTATTCAGTAATATAACAGTACATATTTTTATTGCTTATTTACGTATTTGGGTGAGCTACGGTAATGTATACTTAATAGGTAACAGTTCTATGTAGTGCACAATACTCCATATTGAGTAATTAAAAAACCAACATGTTTAGAATTACTTGTGGTTTGTAGGCCATCGCAAACCCCAAACTCCACCCCTCTGAGCACGAAATCTTATATACTCGGTCAGTTATGGCCGAATGTTACATTAAAAACTATTAACAAATTAGGTATATTAGTCATAACATCATACAATACGTGATGAATCTATGAAGTAATTACATATTGGTCTAGAGAGCATTCGTTTTCGTTGCAAGAATAATTCGTTTAACATGTTTGTAAATTAGTCTTGAATACGTTGCGCCGCTGGAAAAGTTTTTCTTCCTGAGATTCAAGAGCCCTCACAACCAATTAAAACTTTAGGTAGGTACTTATAGTAGTACAGCCTTTGTCAACACACGTTTTAAATAATGTGGGGCAGTACAACACCTTATTTCAAATGGTATCGTTTGGTGACCAAACCTTCTCCCAGCTACAGAGTAACAGTTCAATTCTTATAAATATATCTATTTCAGACGCTGTTAGGTCTAAAGTAATACCAAGATTAAAAGTAGAGTTATTAATCAACTCCAGAACCGATTACATGGTAATAACAATTACATTCGAAGTTCTAAATACAACCACAGTCTACTATATACAGTCGCGAAGCTCAATATGTAGTAAAAATGCAAACATGGGTAGTTGCCCACCACTAGGATCGCTACTATCGCCTCATCATGGCAGATATCTCTCCTAGCAGACGTCAAAATATGTTACACTTTCGTTGCCGTGTTCTTTTGGAAAAATTAACACCTTCCTTCCATTATTGAAATATTAAATGCATAAAGTTAATTTATTGTTTTAATGAAGTATATTAAATTTCACCATAAACTCGAAGATACCTGCAAGAAATAAGTAATATAATTTTTGTTTGTGCAAAACGAACTGAAATTTACTATAATAGCTTCACTCATTCAAGATTATAGCGATAATTAACTATGAAACCAATAAATATTAATTTGCATTTCCCTTTACAACAATAATAATGGAAATATGAATTAATGGAGTAACTTACGCGTACCGGTACTTGTAGTGTAGGCTTACGTAGTTAACAAAGTGGGATGAGGTTAAGCAATAATAATCACACCAGAATTGGAAATAAATCGTGATCAATAAATTTTATTGTAACAGACTTTTTCTACGTCTCTAGTAAAGCAACAAATAAAAATAACAACAAAATTAATAGCTATAATTAAAAACACATCCTTTGAAAAAATAGCCCTAAGCAATAATAATCCCACCAGAATTGAAAATAAAACGTGATCAATAAATTTCATTAAAACAAACTTAATTTTTCTACGTCTTTAGTAAAAAACACATAAAAATAATAACAAAATTAATATCTACAATTAAAAATATATCCTCTGAAAAAAAAGTAGACCTAACCTTTATTTCTCTGGAAATTTAGCAGCCTAAGTGACAGAACTTTAACCGGTATGTAATGTCCTTTCGGTTAGACTGAAACATTTCATTGTGAAATTTAAGGATATAATATATTCTAACAGTCACAAAGAACTTCAAAATTAAGAGTTTTGTTTCTCCACAGCATTCTTGTGGAAACCCAGGAACCTTTCTGGATCTTTCGGAAATCGGACAAAGGATAACTCTGGCCTCTTTCTCCTACTGTTGCTACAATTTATAGCAAACGCCTCCTCCTTGTCCCATATTATTATTCCAATTATTATATTTTAGCCATTAACATTTTCATTACAACCAATAACGAACATTTCACAAGCATCAATGTGAAATACGCAACGAGCTAGCACTCGATAGAAATACGACGCAGTCCAAAGTCGACCATGGACAGTCTATTGTTTCTAGTTGCTAACCGCTTGGAGCGCTATATCACGAGATTTGCAAAAAAAACACCTCAAGCTTCGCGACTGTATATAGTAGACTGTGATACAACTTTGAAAGTAATTCAGGAATTCAAACGTATATTGTTACTATACAAGAATGAGGATAATTCGTATATACACAAATGCACACAAATGAGAATTAAACATGAATGAGGAAGAAAGAAAATATTTTCAGATAAATGAGTAAAATATGTACTAACAATTTGTAGGATTATAATGAAGATTTATAATTTCAATGATAAAAGTACATAAAACAATCCTGATAGGATGAAGGAACGGGATAATTAAATCTGAAACTATGGAGTTATGTGGCTTAGTACTGGACACGTGTTTGAATAATTTACTTTTAAATTGGAATATGGTTTGACATTTCCTGTGGGTGCTGGGTAGGGAGTTTCAGAAACGAATTGCAATTCTGTGAAAGAAGAAGAATAATGAGCTGTTTTATGGCAAGGCATAGATTATAAAGAGCCATTTTTAGAACCAGTATCCCGACTGTGATATGAAGACAAGAAATTAAAACATACTGAGAGATGGTTAGGAGAAGAAGTACTGATTATGCGATATTGGAAAATTAGTGAATGGATATATGTACGGGAACTACGTGGGAAAAAGGTAAAAATTGCACTGTTTGTAGTCTATGTCTGTGACTTTGTTCACAAAGCGTCTTCTTTCCAACATGGCTGTCCGTTAGTCTGGTCCCGGCGTGGATGGAAATTTCTGTAATTTTTTGAGACAGGATATTTGTCCTTTGCGTTTTATACTTAGTATGTGTCCTGTGAAGTATCCACATTCGCTCTGCATCTTGCTACCCACACAATAAAGCAGATCTGCAATGTGAGATAGTTGTGTTGGTTGGAAAACATATCCTAGTATTGACAGAATTTTATGGTAAAACAAGAAAAAGAATGAAGTGAAGTTATAAAAATAAGATGAAGTACGGTTTACGGATATTGTCCTTATTCCACTGTAGCAGGCATATCTTAATGCCCTAGCTCTGTAAACGCTCTCTTGGATGTCAAAACAGTCAGACTACTACATCCCGTTAATAGCCGAAAAGGGCCAGCATCTGCTATTCCATTATTCCCTCTCATTGTTACTGCTTTCTTCAGACGGAAAACATTACCTTCTATTCTCTAAATTTTGTATCAAAATTTACCCTTGATAGATACGTCCAAGGGGCTCTCACCCCTAATACTACACCTCATGATTCTGGAATGAACCTAGTAGAGAGGGAAACTGGCAGCAGATGTTGGTTGGCCTCTGTCCCTTTTTTTATTCTTCTCTTTTTGACAAATGTACAGGTTCTCAGAAAGATAAGCGTTGCAATGCGTACCGTCTGTTTAGTCACTTAATACATCCTCTCGACCTCATCTATTTCACAAATAAATTGTTCAAAAAAAACTTTTTCGATCTCTTTGTAAGTCTGCAAGAATGTTTTCTCGACAACTGCCGTGAGACAGGTTCATCCGAATATTTTTGATATTTCCACAATTACTTCATTGTAATTTGAATCATCATCTTATTATCTCTCAACTCCTGAGAAATTACATAGCGAAACTGTGCAATGGACACGCACGTTTTATTACCCGTTTGTGCAGTATTAAATTGTAATTTAAGAACAGTTACGCCAATAGATATTTTCGATTATTTTCTAAACCAAAATGTTCTTTTTTTAGCACAAGTATTATGTCCAAATGTATATAAATGAGGTAAAATTCCAGTTTTGGAAGAGTACCCAGCGATCCATGATAAAAAAAAATCGAGATAGACCGTGGTAGACAAATTTTATATGAAATGTAAAACCCATAGAGCTATTACAAATGTACCATTTCTATATAAAAAAAATCGGCACGTTTCACGCCTCTTTAAAGAAATCCAATTCTTGAAGTTTATATATCCGATTATTCAATTTGTGTGGTTGTGTATGTCATCTTTTTATGGCCGTACGTCCTATTCAAGTTCATATTCTGAGCAAACAGTTCAAATTTGCCCGTGTTAAGCACCAGTCGCTTTTCTCTCTCTCTCTCTCTCTCTCTCTCTCTCTCTCTCTCTCTCTCTCTCTCTCTCTCTCATAAAAGCCGGTTGTTCTCACTCCTCTCCTTGTACGTAAGAGAGAGGGTTTGGCCGTGGCGCCGCTTGTCTGCTTAGAAAAAGATGACGCAAGAAGACCTTGCCACGGAAAGCTGCGTAAGCTTTCGGAAGCGTTCGGGTGCACTCGACCTCGCTTCGATTCGATTGGCAGTTCTCAGTCCTCTGCTGGCTTGATGGTAACTAGTAACATAACATTGTTGAAAATACAGAAGCACGAATTTTTTTTCACATAAAATCACTGAATGAAATGACAAAGATGTTATAAGAAATATGTAATCGTGTAATAATTGATATTTGACGTTGTAATAAAACACTAATACTATGTGATTTTATTAAAACGTTCCGATAACTAGGGTAATATGGTCGGTTTATTTTAATCTGTATATACTCCTTATGTTACTAGCGGAGCCTGTTTCGTTTTTCATAAATTTATAAACGTTATATATAATTCCCTAGTTTGACTGTGTAACGTTTTACTACCACTTCCTAATTTAGAGCGAAACAGGGGCATTGTTAAGTACATAGAATGTTATACAGAACTCTGTTATTTAACAAACACACTTTGAACTACATAAAATTCCTGATATCAGCGACAAAACGCAGAAAATGTAACGCACACGCTGGCTTCTACCCGCTCTGCACAATACACTCCACGATACGAACAGCTCAAGACCGCGCTTTCGAATGCGCCCTGTAATCAGCATTAGGTGATTCATAGCAGCCCAGTAACGAGAATGGCGGCACGAGGACCGAATATCGTTCTCTGCGCATCAGTCAAATGGACAAGCTTTCTTTGGGCTTCCTCTGCCACGTGGCGAAACAAAACAAAGAGAGGAGGTGAACGCACCTGGCTAGTAGCGTGGGGTATGACGTCACTCCGCGAACGACCGCCAACAAGAAGGAGACGATTGGTGCTTGTCCCAAGAAGGATATATATACAGCGTGGGCACTGGTCCAGAAGCATATTTCTCCATCGTCGTGTCTGGCAGAAGAAGTAGCATCAAGGTTAAAAACAAGATCAAACTCTGCGACTCAACGTAAGAAAATGAGCAGAACGAACGCAGGGCGTCCTCCGCCTTCATGGAAGAAGCGGCAGATAGCTGCCATCTCCACCAAACGGCAGAAGTGGACATCTCCCAATCGTCTTCACTGAGCCACCACCACGTCCATCACTATAAAAAAATAATTTTTGGTACGTCCAGAGCCCCACCCAAGAAGACAACAATGACTATTGACCCTGTGACTGAACTGACTAATTGGTCTACGGATATTGCCAACAGATCAGTTGTGATAATAACCAACGCTGACCCAGACCTACTGAGGTCAGTAAGACCACAAGAGCCTACACATTTGCCAAAAGGGCCAATCTACGTAAAGCAACTATCACTCACCCAAGACAATGCGGGGAAAAAAGCCCGGTACGAGACACCACCTACCACCTCTCCCCTTTGACCATGGACACTAACAGACGCACCGGCCCAACTCACCTCAACAGCTTCCACCATAACCATACCAATTTCAACTCCAGACACTGCACCTTCTTCCGATGAGGATGAGCGCACGCCTTCCCCTCCAATTGAGAGAATTTCAAGTCGTAAGAATCCCTCAGAGTCAGCTACGACAATTCATCATCCCAACACAGCGAAGCCTCCCACCGATTCGCATACCCAGCCTGGTGAGTCGTCTAACGATTCGTCAGATGAGAAACAATCCAGTAGACGCAAGCAACAAGGCATAAACCATACCGGTTAGTATCCGGCAGGCTCTGAAGTATGCTCTCCTTCTAATACAATCGAACCCTGTACCAAAGACTTTGTAGTTATATATCTAGACACACAATTGGCGCTGGTGTCGTGTACAAATTTGAAACCTCTCGCGCAGGTTAGCGCGACGCCATGTTTTGGGAGCACGAATGATTGTTTCTATAAAGCATTCGGAGTTTAGAAAATACCATTGAGTATATAGGCGTTTTCTTAGTGGATTTCCTCCTACACTGTAATATAACTAAACTGACTTACGTATTTTCTAACGTATAATATAAAATAACAGAAGTAAATCTAAATATTGTAACTAAGCATTGTTTTAAATATAAACGCCTTATATTGCTCATAAATAGACTTGTTAGTTTATTTCTATTTCCTATGACAGTTTTATGGAATATTTTTACTTACGTTATTTTATATACGTTAGAAAATACATAAATAATTTATTTTAATTATATTACAAAGCGAGGGATGTCCGTTAAAAAGTCTATATACCCAATGATATTTTCCAAACACCTAACGCTCTGTAATAATAATTCTCAGTGTTTTGAGAATCAGAGGCGGCATGACTCTTCTACTGCAGACATTGATTCCAATTCCCTCGTTCTTACATAATTTTCAGTGACACAATATTGTCAAAATGTGATTGTATTCATTGCTGGCTTAGTTGTTAAATCATTAAGAAAAATATGGTGTAATAAATCTAAAGACCCAATTTATGGTATGTAGCCTACCAGCAGTAAACAAAATCTCTTTTATTTTTTTTAACGAAAGAATAATGGGAGTCTTATCATACCATCATCTGAGATTATAGAAATATGTCGCTTAAGGGAAGAGGATACTGAAATTTGTCAAAAAATCGACAACTTTTCGAAAAAAAATTTTTTCTCTTAAATTACTCTTTGATATATTGGGAATATGATACAATGTCATTTAAAGCCCTTCTGCTATACTATGACGCATTGTGACGCCATTTTTAAATTGTTGCACCTGGGATTTAAAAACCTACGCCCACTTATTTTTCCTCTTTTACTTCTCATCTATTTTCCCGCATTTTCGCTGCCATTTCTTGTGATTTTTCATGCAGTTTCATGATAATTACATTTCTAAACATTGTGGCAGCACTATAGTGAAATAGTTTACTTTTTCTGAACTAGATGACAGTAGCATTCACTCCTTGTAAATTTTCCCACCAAATCTTTTTGTTAGTACACGTAGTTTGTGTTTACATTTGTGAGTTGCTTTGTTTCTAAGCCTGGAAATCACATGTTTCTAGAAACAATAAGAAAATAATTATTATAGAGTGTAAATATAAGTATATAGTTATTATAGTGTGTAAAAAGTGTATATAAGTATGAATAAGTGATAAGTTCTGTGTAATAACTGTGTGTATGTTCAACAGTGAAATTCGGTTTTGTGTGTGGCAGTAGGTTAGGTTTGAAAAACTTATTTGAAAGTAATGCCTGGTTTTTAGTATACAAGCACACAAATTTACATAAATTTGGTACAGTGGCGTGTTAGACCAAATCGCTTCCATCATGGGCAGAGTTAGTAAAAATAAGTCTAGGCTTGTAAAGCATATGAAAACTGTAAGGATGAACCCCCTAAAAATAGTAGAAAACATTATGAATGCCGAAAGCTCAGTAGACCTTCAACAGTCATTGCCTAGGCCTTCGGATAACAATCGATCTGGGCCTAATGTTACTCCACCAGTGAAGAAGAGGTTAGAATATCTCCAAGAAATTGTAAATAAAGAAATAGAAGATGTAAATATGTTATCACCTACTTATATAATAGTAGATACAAACTGTTTACAAAACTTAGTTAGTAATGTGGCGTGCTCAAAGTGTTTTAGTATAAGTTTAATCATAAAGTCTAGCGATAGTCAAGGTTTCGCAAAGAGACTTGAACTATACTGCAATAAATGTAAATACTCTACATACCATTATTCTTCAGTCAGAGTAAATGAAACTTCGGCAAGGCCAAGTTTTGATATAAACAGAAGAATAGTCCAAGCATTCAATGCATTTGGCAAAAGGCATGCAGCTCTGGAAACATTCTGCATGTCACTAAATACTTTGTGCATGACACACAAAACTTTCGACAGGCACGTAAAGAAAATTGAAAAGGCATCAAAAGAAACGGTAAGTGACCTGTTCAAAAAAGCAAGGCAAGAAGTAAGGAACAAATACATAGAATTAGACTCCTCTCTTGCCAATAAAGAAATTATAGATATAACGGTAAGTTTTGATGCCACCTGGCACCGTCGTGGACACACCTCACTGTATGGCGTAGCATGTGTTATTGATGCTCAGACAGGATTTGTTATTGATTATGAGATCCTGTCTAAGTATTGTCATACATGTGAGACAAATAAGGATCTGGGTGACACGCCAGAATATCATTTCTGGTATGAAGGCCATGTGAAGGACTGTGAAAAGAATTACAGTGGTTCGTCAACTGCGATGGAAATGACAGCAGCCCTCACATTATGGAAGAGATCTGAAGATTATGGATTCAGGTATACAGAGATGATAAGCGATGGCGATAGCAAATCATATAAACTCTTGCTTCAAAACAAAATATATGGTGGCAAAATAAAGAAGTTGGAGTGTATCAATCATGTCGCCAAAAGGATGGGGACGGCACTTCGGAACCTTGTGAAAGATGAAGGCAAGAAGGGGACGACGCTCGGTGGGAAGGCTCATGGTAGCCTGAAAGCGTCTACAATAGTGAGCATTAGCAGTTACTATCGAAATGCCATTTATGCACATAAAGGCAATCGAGACGGTATGAAAACTGCAATCTATGCCATTTTGTACCATTGTAGGTCTACTGATGCTAAACCAGAACATCACAAGTGCCCGCAAGGTGAGGATTCCTGGTGTTTTTATAACCGAGCTGTAGCGAAGAATGAAACCCCAGGGTCCCACAAAGACAATGTCCACAATCCCTTATCAGGTAAAGTTGTTCTCAATGTAATGCCAGTCTTTCAGAGACTTGCCTCTGATGAACTTCTAGAGAGGTGCCTGGAAGGAGAAACTCAGAATGGCAATGAAGCTCTCCATCGTTCAATTTGGAGCAAGTGTCCCAAAGAAGTGTTTGTGACGAAGCGACGCATCAGCATAGCAGTGTGTGAAGCAATCAATCAATATAATTATGGACAATGTACCATAACTGCAACACAAGAGAAGCTAGGTATCTCTCCAGGACACCACACTAAAGAACACGCAAAACGGAAAGACCTAGCTACAGTGAATAGAAGAAGTATACAAAGTACCGAAGCGTTTCAACGTTACAGGAGAGCTGTGAAAATTGCCAAACTGAGGTCAGAGGAAGCCAGGAAGAAGCAAGAAGGACCATCCTATGCAGCTGGTGCATTCTGAATACTGTAAAGTAAGATAAAATACTTTTTATCGCATGCATATCTTTGATTGCATTTTCCCGATAATTTGTTTTTGGACACACTGCTTCATTCAAATTCATATAACTTAGGAACTACAAAAGATAGGGAGACAAAATTTTACACAGATGTTAAGTAACCTATTTAAAAACTTTTCTCTTCATTAGAATTTTGATTTTTACACTATACATGAAAATAATTAAGTTTATGTAAAAAAGTAAACTCCCAAAAAATATGAATTATATTCTGATACCTGTAATTTAGTATCTAGGCAGTATATTAAAAATCGAATCAAGCCATTTTGTAGATAATTTTGTTGTGAATGTAATGGTGAAAACAGCTTTAAAATATCTCAATAATTGGCTGAGATATATCATTTTTTCGAAATCATAGTTGAGGGGGGTAAATTACAAAATTTTCGCCCCCCCTTTATTTTTTTAACATTGCAAGATTTGATTTTATATTTTATAAATGTGCTAGTTTTGTGTAAAAAAAAATCGAAAGTCCTAAACAAGATACAAGGAAGTTCAAAATTTCAGTATCCTCTTCCCTTAAGTGAAAGAGCGATTATACAGATGTTGACAGTTCAATGGCATATTACCACATCGTGTGAAAACAATGTGCTCTAGAAGTAAAACACTTTTACAATCTTTCTACACTTAGGGCCTAGGAACATATCTTTGAAAATGAATCCCAGATTCCTCCCGAGAATAATATTTTAAAATTGTTAAACTGACCATAAAAGTACATAAATATCTACTGGCGTAGCTCAGTGGGCTAAGGACTGTCGGTCCGAAGTCGCGCTCGGTCGCAGGTTCGATTCCCACTGATTTCCTGGTTGGGTTTTTCTTATATCCCCAATGGTAAGGTGAATGTCAGGTAATCTATGGCAGATCCTTGGCCTCGTCTCGCCAAATATCATCTCGCTATCATCAATACCATCGATGCTACATAATCTAGTAGTTGATATAGCGTCATTAAATAACCAAATAAAAGAAAGTACTACATAAAGAGCAGATGTTACAACAGAGCTTAAGGTTATCAGTACAACATGACTTTACATAAAAATGTTGTAAAACAGTATTTAACGAAGTCAATAATAATAATAATAATAATAATAATAATAATAATAATAATAATAATAATAATAGGCAAGATGTTCTGTACACTAGGCCCGAGTTCTATTATATGACTAATTGACTAATTCATGCTTGTGACGTTCATTTCATACTGCAGCTGTGATAATAAGCTATTGCACGGTAGGCCTACTTATATTTCTAACTAAAACATTAGGTAGGCCTACGTGTTTCTATTTTACAGGTGTAGGCCTATATTATGTGATATGGAAGCGAATACATAATAATTGTCCATTTCTCGTCCACATCAAAGCAAACGTGTTTACAATGTAGGCCTAATGTAACGTCTTACACAGGCAGTGTTTTGTTAATAATAGTTGATACTAATAATTTTCTTTTCATCTGAACTATTACTACAATATGCATTTGTATTTCTGTTCGCTCTATATGTTGTCAAATAACTATACAATATCTTTAGTTTCGGTATCAAATTGTTACAGTTTTCTTTCGTTTCATGTCAAACTAACGGTAACTAAGCTTGATTATGTCTTTAACGTGGTCGCTTTAAATGTTTTCATGTATCCATTCAGATTTATTTATAAGAGACACCAAACATATATATTAAACATTCAGCATTGTATAGTGCAGCCGTCTGCTAGCCGGTGCTTCTCCCAAACCATGGCGGCGGACGCAAGCTTCAATTTGTCCCTACTCTAAACTTCTGCGCAGCCTCGGCTGTAGGGGCTCGCCCTGTACAAACATCGGAACCCAGAAGCTTCACCGAATCTAGTGACCCAACCGCACAACACCCGAGGACAAGGACAGTATTGAAAATAGTGAAGCACACGACTAACGCCAACAACGCACTATATATTGAGAGGCTTATTCAACAGAATAACCCTGAAATATACACTCCACGACAATTCTGGTCACACACTGCTGCCACAACAACATTGACTTTCCTCACGTTAGACGATGCGGAGAAATTCTGAAACACTATCCTAGCTCATATTTTCGGTACGTCCGCAGAAATCCACATATCTCCGCCCAATACACCAACACTAAGACAGACTAGAAACAAAGATATGAGTGTCGTCATGAAGAAAATCGACACGCAGATCCAAGAGAACGAACTGTTGAAGATCCTGGTTGATAATTATCCAGGTATCAAACGCATTAACAGAATAATCTCTGCACAGACAGACAGACCAACGGTGATGACACGAATTTTCATGCAAGACGTACTAACACCTGACACTTTACTGGCGGGAGTCAAAATAGCAAGGCTTTACGTCAGAGTCGCGCCTTCCCGAGAAACTATCTTCCAAAGACCGTGTCTTAACTGAGCACAATACGGACACACCAAGACACGCAGTAACAACCCCAAGACCTGCTTCAAGTGCGGCAATAAACCTGACGAATGTAACCACAACTTCTTTTCCCAGATGAATATTACGCCACGTGTAACAATGATACCAACTGTACTGGCCAAGCTCGCTGTCTTAAATATCCACCCATTCACCAAGCAGTCCAGACCAATCCCACACATGTCCCTATTGATATACCAAAGCCAACACCGCCACCCATACCCAAACCATCTCAATGCTGCATCTTCACCTCTCCGCTTCCTAAACTAGGACTCTCGTATGTGAGTGCTCTTAAACCACCCATAACGAAATCTACAGACGAAAATAAGACAGACCAAGACAACTCTAACAGCACCATTCAAAAACTGATCGAGGTATCTCTGCTTTCTCTATGCAGATGATAGAGACTTACATCGACCAGCAAATCAGTAAACTACAGGAAGACATAGTGGCATTCACAATACCCTACTGACTACAGACACCAACCAGACGATTGGGAACACAACACTTTCCACAGCCAACCAGATAACTAGACGACTACTAAGGAAACGAGTAGCCGACAACTTTGTGGGTAATATGCTACGAGTTTCCCTAGCTCTCCTTTTACGACGATACTAATGACCATCCAAAAGTAACCCCAATAAGAAAACGGGGCCATGACGATCTAAGAGCACTGGACAAACCTCTCCTCTAAAACATTTCTCTCATCATCTCACGCCACAGTCACTCTACAACGCTTTGTACATCAGTCTGAACTTCCGATTCGTTCTTGCGACACAACGACACCTCTCACATCTTGTGACACCCCAACCTGAAGATGACAGTTAAGTGCCTAAAGCAGGTTGCATCCTGCGAGGGATCCCGTAACATGCTCGTTCCCGTTCCAAAAGCACTCACTAGCTGGCTGGCAAAGAACTAGCTCCAACGCGTCATCCGTCACTAGCAGCGTTCTTCCAACCGGCTTACGCCATGGTTGTCTTTTGTTCGAACGTCCATACACGGCCACCATCTCGGGAACAGAGAGCCCCTATGCGCCCAATCTCCTGTGCTCTTCATACACTCGCTGTATCTCTGTCACCTTTTACGTACTCTATAATTATTATTCTTTTTCCCTTACCTAACTACCGATCACTGCTTTCGTATTTCTCCTGCCCTTCGCAAGTTTCAAGTAACACTTGATGTCAGTCCCGTGCATTTGTACCACGGTCTATCTCGATTTTTTTCAAAAACAATCGCTGATCAAGTTAGTAAACCTGCTTTGGAGAAGTTAAAAATAGTGCTCTAATTTAGCCACGCACAACCGGTTTTATAATTCAATGTATCGACAATATCTCCCACTATGATCACCAGTTCTCTGGTATGGTATGCGAATGCGCATTACACATTCTCGGTAATATTGACGCTATCTTATTAACAACCCATGTATAAATTCACAATATGATAGCAAGGATAATTGTTAACTTGCCAAAATTAATTTGTTAGGTTACGTAAAGTATATATTGAACTTTGGGATAAAAATCCCCATTTTTTTTCTTTATTGTTTTTCAATCTTGCTGACATGATTCTTGGGAGTAAACTAAGCATTTTACGTAATTCAAAGTTGAAAATCGAGTTTTGGAGTCCAAAGAATTGCTTTTATTTGATAACATTTTCGACTTACATAACTCAATTAGAAATTGACATACAGTAAACAGTCAAAATGAAACCGCTACATAAGGAGAATGTAACATACTAAAATTAATTATTTATCTTGAACAATTCGAAAGAATTGCCAAATTATATAGGCACTTTAGAAAAAATAGATATATGCCTATATATGTAAGCTTATATTTTTGTGAAAAAAATTATTATAATCCCTTCTTTTTCTTCTTCTTTTTCTTCTTATACAAGGTTGGGGAGTTCCTCTTCCGAGTTCACTGGAATTCCTGGCTCGATCTTTTCAGCAGGCGACCTATATTTCGTCTACCTAAGGTACACTTAGCGGCAAAAAGAATGGGCCGACTCTTGGTCGATAGAAATGATAAGTTCTATCGCGCGGTTCACTCGTGTAAACGTAACCCGCTGCAAGGCATTGCTGTGGTGTCTCTTCATTGAAAGTCGTCCGTCTATAATGCAGTAAGCCATATGAGAAGTTTGTGGCGCAGTGGTAAGAAGTCTGACATCCGTACCAGCGGTTGTGAATTCGCCTCCTGGTACGGTATAATTATTATTTTTTATTTTAACTTTTACTTAATTTATTAGTTTAAATGTGAAATGGCATTTGTTAACAAACTTCGCTATGCCTGCCTTTTAAAAATATTATTGCCCATCACCTGTGGGCTATTAATAGGTGAGACCTGGCATGTATAAACAAAATACTTGTTTCACATCCTAAAAAATTGAACGCATATCAAACACAAATAAATAATTAAAATTAACAAAACAACCAATGTTTTAATATATTAAAAAAACAAGGCCTGTGGTGGAGACTAGTATCTCGTCCACGAAAAACCAGCGTCAACAACTGGCCTCATTCTGCGCGGCATGGAGTCCACAAGATTATGGAACAGGTATAAATTCTTTGCCATCTCCTCCCACGCATCTAGAAATCTGTCCCACAATTTCTCAGGTGTCCGAACGGCTGATTGTTCTGCCCAATTAGAGCGTAGGATCCTTTTGACTGCAGCCGACAAATTTTGAATCGGATTCATATCTGGTGAATTTGGAGGCCAGTCGACTGGGTCGACATCACGCCTCCTCGTAAACCATCTTTAAATCCGGTTGGAGGTGTGCATCGGATGATTATCCTTCTGGAAGAAAAGTGTTCCTTCTGGATATTGTTTTCGGGCGGAAGGGATCATTACATTTGCCAAAATGTGTTCATAGACTTCTGCAGTAAACCGTCTGTGGATGCGTTCCAGAAGTCCTGCCACATCGTATGACATCCACTCCCAACACGAGACCCTCACGCAACACGACTTGTTAATTCGCCTCACGAAGCGTTCATCGTATCGGTGTCATTCATACAATAAACTAGGGCAGTACTATCGTTGCTATTGGAGACAATTACCTCGTCGGAGAAAATGACATTCCTACAATCGAAATCCTGTCGGAGAGTAGCATACGCAGAATAACCTATGCGAATCAGGGCAATGAGATATTGTTTCTGTGCCATCTTCAAGCGTAATGACGAGACAGAACGTTGTATTAACAGATAGGAGTATTGCTTGCTTATTAGAGTTTGGGCATATTCTAAGAGATATCGTCACATAATTATAGCTTTGCGAGACACATATGATGGCAAATTTGTATATAAAAAAGAAGAGTAGGTGAGATTCGAACTTTGAGCTACTACTACCAACTTGTTCAATAGACCAATGCCGTAACGACTTACGCTACTGTGCCTGTTAATATCGGTTCGGCATAATACGTGGTTTTCCTGTTCATATTCGCTCCGGTTGATTTTGTATTTATCAATTTTTTTATTATTTCACTCTTCAAGGGCCCTGATGTATCTAGAATCAACCCGCCATTCGATTTTATTACATATTTTAGACTTTTAAACAAAATACAACAAATTTAAATTTTTTAATTATGTGTTACGTGGTGAAGTACGGCTTTGACGAGACGAGCATGCGCAATGTTATGTCTCTGGATCTTAGAAATTGTCGGCCGACCCATTCTTTTTGCCGCTAAGTGTACCTGCTTTCCTTGAAAACCGTCGAACTGATCTACGATTCAACGTGAAGAACACTGAGGTACTTACTTACTCAGTTTGGTGTTCGATTTCCTGGACTAGAGAGATCTGCCACGCTTACCACAGATTACGTAATTGCTAACATCTTGAGGCTACCCGGCCCTGCTGCTAACACTGATGAATCCGATGTCGTGTTACTAAGTTTGAAATCATTCAATCCGTGTCACTACCCAACATAAAACTGCGCAACAAAATGCCATTGACCTTGCAGAGTATGTCAAATTGCGCACTGCTCTCTTCTTAACCCTCACTATTTTACTAAATATATTTATCAAGAAATTAAAATGGTACTGTATCAAATTTGAGATTATAGATGGTGAAAAACAGGAACTAAAAGAAGCGGAAATGAATAGCCTATTCTAAATAGTCACAGATTACTTCTTCCATTATTTTTAATGAATTAATAAATACCGGAGTTTCGAAAATCGGCTCTATATTTACCTTCAGATGAAAAAGTTGGATGAGAAGGTTTCTCCTCTTGTTGGGGTTGATGCAAAAAGCTAATCTGCTTGTCTGATTCTAACAACTTACCGTAGCTCTCTCCTTCACAAAATTACTAACTCAGAATTCATGAATATTAAATCTGTATTCCCCAGGGATAAATTTTAATTTTATTATAATTTCTAGCTAGTATTAATAATTTAATCACATCAATAAATATTTTATCTCAGGTAATTTTATTTGCAGTTGTGGAATTGTGATTAATTCCACTAAACAATGCGATTACTTTACAAACACTTCTAATACAGTGTCAAATATAATTAATGATGTGTTTAGTGCTAATAAAATAGCACTAAATATTGATAAAAGGACTGTAATTAAATTCAGCGTGCGTATTCCTGTTCAGTTTTTTTTATAATCCTGGATTAAATGAATTAAATCTTGCACAATCCATAACTACGAAGTTCCTTGGTTTTGGATTCGATAATCCCATGAACAGAAAACAAAGATAGAATATAATATTATCCCTAAATTCAGGTCTGTATATTACGCATTAACAATATCATATTTCATTGGCGATGTAAACACATTTAAAATGACATTCATTGCAGTCTTTTACTCTATAATGAAATATGGATTAATGTTCTTGGGATACTCATGGGAAGCAAAACACTTTTTTTGTTTTGAAAAAGAAAGAACTTATGATAATGACAGGTGCGCACAAAATGTCATCTTATAAACATGTAAAAACATCTAGAAATTGTGACCTTGTCTTGTAACTTGCACACATTTCCTGACCAAGTTTTATGTTAAAACCAAGTTACTAGATAAACATGTAAAAACATCTAGATATTGTGATTTTGTCTTGTAACATCCACACATTTCCTGACCAAGTTTTATGTTAAAACCAAGTTACTAGATAAAGGAGTGGAAAAGCAGTTGTGGTAGTAATATGAGCTAATGATAATGAAAGGTGCGCATAATATGTCATCATCAGACATCGGATTCTAGGGCAAATGCCTATTTTGTTTCTTTATGAGAAAAGTAAAAATAATTATTAATATTTGTGTTTCATGGAAATTGAAAGGTATTCAAAGAGTTTTATAGTGCCCTAAAATGCCCTAAAACGGTTATTAGAGCCTAATTTGTTAATATTCGCCTAAAAATGCCTAACTCACTGTAAAGTTTCGCATTTTACTCTTACTTTTTATTATTTATACATGCATTCACTGCGAAATTTAAGGCATTTAAAAAGTGGAAAGTTTGCTTCACACCGGCCATGAAACCATTGATAAAGGAAACAAAATGTTTTGAATCTCACGACACTCGCAACAGATTTCACCGAATTTAACATGTTTGGAGGCATAAATGCCGACAAAGAACCAACCTTAGTTTTGAAGCAGGCAACAATCACAACATGTGCTGCTACCGATTCAGAGATATACTATACTATAAAAATGACTGTTTTCGGTCTGAAACCGATTAGCTGTACTGGCCTTCAGAGTGTCATAAAATCACAATTTTTTGGAGAAAGAGTGTTTTTGAAATATTTATGAAAAGTCGTAAAACTGCGAATTAGTAGGGTAAACCGTTACAAAATATTTAAAAGAATGGCCCTCCTAGTGTTAACACTACCAGGAAATGCAACAATAAGTGGACCTTTGAATTTTTGTCCAATTGAATCTCAATAACAACGGTTCATTTGAATGCTCGTTAACAGTTTCTCTTTCCCTCACTTTATTTGTGTTGAGAAGTTTTGAGCGGTAGGACGTTTTCCTGTGAAGTTTAACGCGATAATGCCGAAAAATATAAGTGCAAAATCTACATTGATCCGGCAATGGCTAACAGAATATTGAGAATTCACTTATGATGGAAAAATAATATTCTGCAAGATTTGTAGCAAACAGGTATGTAACAATAGTTGAAATATATAAATTCTATTAATTTTATTGAGTAGGCCTATAATATTTATACATTGACTGAGCTATCCTGAGGTATAATTCTTTTCAAGACCACTACACTTTAACCTTTTAAATTCCGATAGTTAAAGTATTTGCAGGTCATTAAAATGTTGATTGTTCGAACCCACTAACTTTGTGATAGAAATACGGCAATACAACAATTAGGATTTTATTTTAATTCAGTTTACTTTACATTTTTAGATTTCGCAAGAAAAGAAGTGCCACCTAAAGCAGCATGTGCAAGGAGCGGCTCATAAGGCTAAAGCTCAGCAGAAAAATCAACTGCAACAAACTTTACTAACACAGCCTACTTCATCAAATCTCAGCAGCAATTTCTATGCTGATTTAACCAGAGCGTTTGTTGCTGCTAACATTCCCTGGAATGCAATTGAAAATCCGGTTTTAAGACAATTTTTACAAAAATACTGCAAACAAAATATCCCATTTGAGTCGACCCTAAGAAAAAATTACTTAGACAGAATATACAATGAAACTTTAGCTTCCATTCGGGAGGATAAAGGTGATTCTTACATATGGGTCTCTGTGGATGAAACCTCAGATCCTATGAATAGGTATATAGCAAATATGGTAGTAGGAAAACTTAGTCCTGATGGACCTTCGATTCCACACCTCGTATGTGTTAAGGAACTTTCGAAAGTGAATAGCCAAGCCATTGCTTATTTTGTAAATAAAGGCCTACAGACTTTATACTCAGGTAATATAGACGATTCTAAAGTTCTGTTGTTTTGTACTGATGCTGCCTCATACATGGTTGCTGCAGCTCCACTTCTTAAAACATTTTATCCTAACCTCACGCATGTAACCTGTCTAGCACATGGCCTTCACAGGGTTTCTGAAACAATCCGGAATGAATTTCCTCTTGTCAATTCGTTTATTTCTAACACAAAAAAAAATGTTTTTGTAAAGCTCCAGCCAGGATTTCAATATTCAGAGAGAACTTTCCAGATATCCCACTCCCACCTCAGCCGGTTGTTACACGATGGGGAACCTGGATTCAGTCAGTGGTGTATTATTCTAAGTATTTTAAAGAAGTGGTCACAGTTATTGATAAATTACCTGAAACTGATAGTGCAGCGTGTGTGAAAGCAGTGAAAGATTGTCTGAATGACTCACGAGTGAAAAACGATATTGCCTACATAACATCAAACTTTTCTTTCATACCTGCAAGCATTGAACAATTAGAACGTGAAAAACAATCTCTTTGTAGCCAAATAGCAATAGTAAAGGAACCTCAAGTGAACATACATTCTGCTTTGGGCGAAACTGGGAAAAAAGTTAAAAATAGGTGGGACAACGTATTAAAATAGGAATGTAGGATTTTCATTGTTCGAAAAAGTATCAAGAGTGATATCGGGGGAAAGTGTAAATGTTCCAGTAAGTATTGATGTTTCTATTGTACCTAATTTAAAATTTGCGCCTCTCACATCAGTTTCGGTTGAAAGAAGTTTTTCTGCTTTCAAAATGATTCTCAGTGACAAAAGGCAAAGGTTAACTGTGGAGAATTTAGAAAAAATTCTGGTGGTGTACTGTGCAGATAATTATAATAAAGTCTGAGCATGGAGCTGAATTTCAATAACTTAAATTGAGTAATCTTGATATCAATAATCATTATTTCATTAGTTTCAATATATTAAATTTGTGCAGCTCTGTTTATAAATATAATATAGTATTTTTTTTTTAATGTTTAAACATACCTTTCGTGCGTGTTTTAGTGTATAACTAAACATTTCAGTGAAAGAAATAAGTATGATACCTTGATGTGCCTAAAATGCCTATTTTCATTAAAATAGAGCCTAATTTTACAAATTTTGAGCTTATTTTAGGCGCCTAAAACTGCAATTTTTAGTGCCTAAAAATCCGATGTCTAGTCATCATATAAACATGTAAAAATATCTAGAAATTGTGACCATGTCTTGTAACTTCCACACATTTCCTGACCAATTTTTATGTTAAAACCAAGTTACGAGATGAAGAAGTGGAAAAGCAGTTGTGGCAGGACTAATAATACTAGAAAAGAATTATGAGTAGGGGGAGAACCTGTAATTTCTGACTTGCACTATACTTTCAGTTTCTCCATAAGTGAACATTTTTACTCACAAACATTTAAATTTTGCAACCTAATTAAATGAGTAACCATAATTGAAAAGTGAGGTCTCAATAAGTGTTAAGTTCATTTTTATAAAAGGACTGGGCTATTTTTTCACCGGTCTACGGCCTGAGCGATTTTTCAAGAGACACGCACAATAGCACAAACTTTTAGACAACGATTGGCGTTCTTTTGGAAGAAAACAAACTTAACATATAATGATAGAGAGCTAAAACATAATCATATACAGAGCGGCATGCCAACATTTTAGGGGCATATTCCTCTCATATAGAGGATGTAAAATGTTATATGAACATTGGTCCGGAAACGCTTTGTTTCCCTTGTTACAGCCCTTTTCTTACAACTCTGCTTACATTGCATGATGCGGTACATTATGGAATAAAATAGCATACCACACGAAAATCTGTCTTACAGGAAGTGTTCAAGATGGTCCCCATTAGCATGAATACATGCATCAACTCATCGTCGCATTGAATGTCGGATGCGCTGATGTATCCCTGGAGAATGTCTTTTTGTCTCGCTGCCTTTCAAAATAAGAGTTCGAAGACTCTCTTCGTTTTGCATCGAGGTTCCATTTACAAGCTCTTTTAAATGACAACACAAATAAAAGTCCAGTGAGTTTAGGTCTGGAGAACGCAGGGGTCAAGATATTGGTCTATGTCTACCTGTTCTTCTGTCATGGAACCTTTGATTTAGAAATAGAGGAACATTGACAAAAAAAAAGTGAATACAAACTCCACCGTATATGATGGACGTGTTTCTTCTAACGGCACGTGGCGTAACAGAACAGGTAAGGTATACTCTGAGAGCTCTTTGTATCTTTCTCCATTGAGCCTGGATTGAAGAAGATGAGATCCCACCAGAACGTCACCAACAATGCAGGCCCAAACATTGATACTTCCATGTGGTAAGTATGCTATTTTTATTTCGTATTGTATCGTATCAATGTAAGCAGAATTGTAGAGAAAGGGCTGTAATAAAGAAATAAATCGTTTCCGGACCAATGTTCATATAGTAATATTTTACATTCTCTCTATGAGAGGAATATATCCGTGAAGTTATGGAAGACATTTTAGTTACACCCTGTATATCTATAAATCTTAAAAATGGCCAAATGGAGTGCAAGAGTTTTGGAATCACACCCTTCAATTATAAGTTAGCATTATATTCAAAGCTTATGTACAAAATTGTGTCTAGGACTAGAGTATCGGCCGTAGACCGGAGTTCTGATCTTAGTGATTCCAACGCAAACTCGTCGAAAACAAAGAAAATGTTTGAGGTTTCAGAGAGATACTTCTGTTTGCACTGCTGGAATTCCTACAATAAATTCAGTCATTAAACATGATTACTGCCTCCATATTCTGTAACGTAGATCAGCCTTCCACACTACACGAAGAGCAACGTTGAAAGAGAAGTTTTTCTACACTTTCGAGAGAGATTTGTACTCAAGTTTAAGAATCAAAACATCCGTCACTGGGGAAAGGAGTCCATGTGATTTGATTATACATTATTATTTACTATCTTCTATATATTGGCCTACGCTGCTCAATACAACGAAAAGTTTTAAAGAGCTCTGAGTGCTTCAGTCCTCAAAGTAACAGTTCTTGGAATTTCCTTCAGCAAAGTTGTTGTTGAAAGCTAGCAATTTATATGAAGACTTCCAGCCTAAAAATAAAACGCAATAATGGAGACAAACATGAGGAAGATCAAGATTGTGTACGACAGATCTATGAAGTTTAGTTTAAGACTTCGCATTTAGTTTACATGACAAAATAGGCAACTGTAGTTGTATACAAACACCAATATATCGTGTAGTTCATTTAAGTAGCGGCATGTCACCAGAGGCAGTAGAGTTCGATCTCTGGAAGCTCTTTGTGAAATAGTATAACATTTTGTAGTGAAGAGTTCATTAACGAATTTTTTGTTTTGCCATTATTATCATATTTTACTCATTATTGTTATTATTAATAATAGTGGAAATAAGTAGTAATAATAGGCCTATCAAACGCAGAAACATTTAAGAATTCAGCACAACCAAATCAGAATCAATAACAAATAATATAAGGCAACAAAAGTATTAATATGAGGATGAAAATAAAAGGAACTCTTAACACTAAAATCAATAGAAAACTCAAAGACACAGAGCAAGGTGACTCAGTGACAACGCACTAGTCTCTCACTCGGGAGGTCACGGATTCAAACGCCTTGGCCGGCGATTTTTCATGCCTTCCCTCAGTCACAAAGGTAAATGTCATGTTTAATCTTCGCCTAATAAAATCTCATTCAGTTAAATTAATGGCAAGAGGAACAGAATCACAACTATAATTTATGGTCTAATGATATATCAAAAACATCCTATAAGCTATATGTGATATGACTAAGTATCGTACTTTGTCTCACGGGGCTACAAGGTTAAGTATTACTGTAGTTTATAAGTGAACGAAGCGCTTACATATGCAAGAGAAGTTCTTGGCTGCTCATGCGACTTTTATTTAGTCAAGATGAGCAGAACAAAAATGGACCACTTTAACAATTACGCTAATATTTCCAATTTGAATTATTCACACTATTTACAGTAGAATACGCTATTCTTATTATTTACACTACCATAAAGAATGTAGGCCTACATTGATCAAACATTATTTACACTTTTATGTACAATATTGTAGTGCAAGGTATTTTATTTAGTAATACTATAGCCTACTTATTGTGAAAATCTAAACTAATAAGAAGTCTGTAACAAATATTTTTCTGGTAATTTTCGATTTTCCATTCATAATTTGGTGTCAACATGCATAATTAACCATCCTGAGACAAAAAATCACAATTTTGAACATTTTGTTTGTCTGTCTGTCTGTCTGGATGTTTGCTACCTTTTCACGCGATAATGGCTGAACCGATTTCTATGAAAATTGGAATATAAATTAAGTTTGTTCCAACTTAGATTTTAGGTTTTATGGCATTCAAAATAATTCATTTAAAGGGGACCTGATATAAATAAATCGAAATATCTCGCCTATTGTTGATTTTTGTGAAACTTATTACACAATAAAAGTTTTTTTTACTATTTCCGATAAGTTTTATTCTATGCAAAAGTCTGATAGGACTGATATTTAACGAGATACACGAATTTAAATCGACAACATATTTTATAAGCGTTGCCTCAGACTAATAGGCTATAATGAAATGGAAACAAATGACTTCGTTTATAAGAGGCCTTGCAAACAACAAACAGAAGCTATTCATTTAAGACTATTTTATATGAATATGAGCTTATTTGTTCGATGGGAATATATAAATGTTTATCAATATTAACATTCAGAGAATGTTTGCGTGTTTGTATGAAGTAATCTTAGAAGCTACTTAACCGATTTGTATAATTATTATTTCACCATTGGAAAGTGTGGTTTCTTAGATGGACATAATGCTATCTGCTATTAATAATAATAATAATAATAATAATAATAATAATAATATTAATAATAATAATTATTATTATAATTATAATAATAATGGCTTTATTTAACCTAGCAGAATTAAGGCCGTAAGACTTTCTGTTACACTCAACCAGGATTAAAACTTGCTTAAATAGTTTAACAACAACTGGATCGGTATTATCTAATTACATACTGATACGATTTACGATTTAGGTATACAATGAGATCAAAAGAGATAATTGCATAAAAATTAACCTCATGAAATAAAAATAAACATAGTGGAACACATATTAATATTGTTAGAATCAAATAAGAATCACACAAAAACAGAAACCCATAATACAATAGAAAAATGTGCACAGTAAAAACAAAAATAAACACATTAGAATACATATTAGTATTAGATTACAAGTAAGTGGGATTCACGTAATTAAACGAGAAACCGACAATTGAATAAAAAGTACACAATAAAATAATAGATTAATAATAATAAAAGAAAGCACAGTAGGATACATATTGGTGTTTAGTGATAAATAAACACACTATACATTATTACACAATAAAAATAAGAAACAAACAATAAAAATAAATACAGTGGAGTACATTGCATTAAATATTTGCAACGCGTTAGGTATGGCAACTCATCATAAGATATTTTTCTAATTTACATTTAAAAGAAATTAAAGTTATGCAGCCCTTGACTTCAGGAGGCAGAGAATTCCTGTAAAGAGAAGTAGCAACAGTGAAAGATTAAGAATAAAGAGATGATGTGTGGAGTGGTATTTCTAGCGTGTTATATTGTGATCGAGTATTTAAGTTATGATAACGAGAAAGATTGTGGAATCGGACAAATAAGTAAGAGGGAGCAGAGGTGTGCAAAATTCGGTATAAGAGAAAAAGGGAATGTAATAACTTACTCCACTGATTTAACCTGAGCCACTATAATTTATCGAAAGAAGGCGAAATGTGATCGTAGTAGCGGACATTATAAATGAAGCGAACACACGCATTATGAATACGTTGCAGTTTATGGGATAAATCCTCCTGAGATCACTGAATAAAGCGTCATAATAATCGATATGTGGCATAATAAGAGTCTATACAAGCGTCTGCTTTAATTTAGCTGGATAGTGGTACAATCTCTTTAATGAGTGAAGAGTGGAAAATACTTTCTTGCATGTGTGTTTGATATACGTATCCCAGGTAAGGATAGATTCAAAATGAACTCCCAGGTTTTTTACAGTTGAACTGAATGGAATGATCGCTTTATTCAGAGTCACAGGAGGAAGGTTAAGCTTATTAATTTTGGGTATTAATCTTTTATTCGAAAATAAGGTATCCTGTGATTTATCTGTATTTAAGTTAAATCCGAATTGTTGAGACCAAGATGAAACAGATTCGAGATCTTTATTGAGTCTATCAATACAGTCACTTAGTCTATCAGGACTGGCGGAATTGTATAATTGAACGTCATCTGCATAAATATGATATCTGCAACGTTTAAATGATTTAGCGATATCGATAATATAAAGACAGAAAAGCAGTGGACCCAATACCGAACCCTGGGGAAATCATGACTCTACTCTCTGCCAGGAGGAGAACCGATTATTGAAGACAACACGTTGCTGGCGGCAGTGAGGTAGGAGTGCATCCAGGTGATAACGCTGTCAGAAAAATTTAACACTCGAAGTTTAGTTAGTACTAGATCTGCGTCGACAGAGTCAAAGGCTTTGCTCTAATCTAATAAAATTAATATTTTTGCTACTCGTTTATCCATAGTCTCTCGTATATCTTTAGTTAAGTTCAATAAAGCAGTGGAAGTGCTATGCCCGCTTCTGAATCCAGATTGGAAGGAGTCGATAATATTATATTCAATCAGATATTTGCTTAATTGCTTATGGAGAATACGTTCAAGAGCCTTTGATAGAACAGAAAGAATGCAGATTGTCCTATATTCTTTAGGAGATGACGGTAACTCATGAGTGAATTGAGGACAAGTAAGATTAAAATAGATTCTTACGCACAGAAAACTTGATATCCTATCGCAATATTATATTACTTGTTTATTTAAACATTATTTGTTCCATATAAAATAATATAATTTTATACACTTCAGTTTCTTTTTGTCCACAGAACATAATAGTATTTTTAAGAGTAATGTCGTAAAGATGAGTGTTTTCCCGGGACCAAAAATACAGCACATATGGAGTAAAATACAGTATAGACTTTCGTCTCAGAGAATTAACGAACAACGAGAGTGTATTGATTGACTATGCAGTAATACTACGCCAGCTTAACATTCCATTATTTTATAATCCAAATATTAACTAAAGTTGTTCCTCCTGAGATTCAAGAGCCCCCACAACCAATTAAAAACTCACTCATCGGAATACATCCCTTATCAACACACTTTTTAAATAACATAAGACAGTACAACACTTTAAGTGGTATCATTTGGTACAAAGGAAATACATAAAGTCAATTCTACGCCATCGTTTAAAGTTCAAGCATATGCTTATCATTTAATTGGAAATCTTCTTGGAGTTGAGAGTAAGAGCACTCAGTTCGTACAAGTATATCTGATTTCAGAAGGTGACCAATTGTCTATTAGGTCTAATACTGTATCAATCTTAAAAGTAAAATTGACTGAACAACTCCAGATAGTATTATATAATAATAATAGTTACATTCATAGTTTTAAATATAACTTTAAAAACGATTCAGAAGCAAACGACTTACAACATATAAAAGGCTATTATTCACTTATAATTACTAAACTGTATTTAGATTTAAGTTAATATATATATATATATATATATATATATATATATATATATATATATATATATCAAGTGCTGCGAAGCGCACTGGTATAGTTAGTAAAAAATAATAGTGTAAATATGTTGGATCAATGTAACCCTACATTCTTTATTAATAGTGTATCTAGAATATGATCTTACTTCAAATATTATTTTTGTAGAGTTTTATTTATATTTTTAATATATCAATTTTATTTTATTGGTTTGGCCATAATTATCCTATTTAACATTATTTGTAATAGTTTAAGACTCACATGGGAACCGTCCCAGGTCGTGTAGCTTAAATGTAATGAAAACACATATTTCAGCTAATTTTCATTCGTTAAGGAACGTGGTGATAGTAATTAGTTTCGCTATTTTCCTCGTTTACGAAATATAATGACTTGAAAAATAAATGCTACTTATACCGTTTCTTGCGCGCACTCCGATCCTCATGGCCCGGTGACACCGTATCACAGCTCCTGCATTAATGGTATAGTCTATATTCTTTTTCTCTTAACTCACATTAATGCAGTAGGCCTACCCTTGCTGAAATACAAATTCAATTTATATTAAAGAAATGTATTAACTTTTTGTGACTCACCTTAAATATGATAGTGGGATTCGAAATGAAGTATTTGGAACAAAGAGCCATTGAACTGTACACACATTTTATATAGACCAGATTTTCACATTTTTCTGTAACACATACACTGTTTCCAACATGCAACATTGTTGTAAAAACGTTATCAAACTTTCTAACATGTTTCTCCGTCACATATCCATATCCCTGCCATTTGTGTATTAGCATATCTTTGAGGAAAGACGAATGAAACTCTTCATACACAGCAAAATTCAATAAGAAGCCCCAATCGTGCAATGTGTCTGGAATATTTTCACACATAATTTTATTTATGAAATATCTACTAGTCTTCGAATTACATTTTTATATTGCCTAAAAAATACACATTCAATGGTTGCAAAAATCTTGTAGTGTTTGGAGACATAATTTACGTTTTAATTGTATTACCTTTTAAAGTATTGTTTACTCCTTCAAAAACAATCTATCTAACCATTCTAGGAATTCAGAAGTAGTTGTATGTCTTTCTTAACATCAGAGAAAAAAACATCTCTTAATCATTTTCTAACGTGATTTTTCCCAGTTTACCGGAACTACTTGCGTCGACCACGACATTAAATGGCTTATCTTTGTCTACCCATTGTTTTACTTTATGTCCAAATTCTCCTTTCAGTTCTTGAAAGCATAGTATGCACAGTTGTGTTCCTAAACTTCCAGCTGCATACCTATGGATTTGTACGGTGTACGGATGAGTGAAAGATGCCATGGATTGCACTAATACTTTATTAATGTGAGTTAAGAGAAAAAATTGACTAGAGCATTAATGCGAGAACTATGATAAGTTGTCGCGGAGCTATGAGGATCCGAGTGCGCACAAAAAGCGGCATAATTACCATCAGTCTTCAATTCATTATATTTCGTAAACGAGGAAAAAACGAAACGAACGACTATCACCACGATCCTCAACGAACGAAAATTAGTTTAAATATGCATTTTCATTAAATTCAAGCTACACGACTCGGTAAAGTTCTCTTGTTAAAATTACATGTATCTATACACATCTATATTTTTCTCTTACTATTACTAAGATTATTATATTATTATTGTTATTATTATTATTATTATTATTATTATTATTATTATTATTATTATTATTCAAATATTTTCTGATTTGTTGATAGGGTAAACTAGGGTCTGTTGGACAGTCGGGCATGTTGGACACTTTGTACTTCAACGTGTTACCTCGCCACTTGTGGGCAGCACATTCTGCTAGAAGTTAATGACGGAAGTAGTCCCACTCGTGGCTACTTCCGTCATTGACTTCTAGCAGAATGTGGTGCCCACAAGTGGCGAGGTAACATGTTAAAGTACAGAGTGTCCAACATGCCCGACTGTCCAACAGACCGTAGATTACCCTATTGATATTTGCAATGTAGTATTTTTATACTGGTTGAGTGGACAAGAATGCCTTATGTCCTTAACTCTGCCAGTAAGAATAAAATAAATAAATAAATATATATATATAAATAAATAAATAAATAAATAAATAAATAATTTCAATTGTAGGAAAGGACATCGTAGTGTCATTCTTTATCACTAGAATGGATTGTGTATCGTCTGCAGGGTCTAGTTTTGAATCATGAATAGAATGTCAAGTTCAGCACAAACGAGACGCAAATGTTCCCTAATATTACTTGTGTCGCTAGCGAAACATGATGTCATACCAATATAGTTCATGAACAACTAATCTTATCTCCGTACGCCCTGGAACAGAATGCGGTCCCTAGATAATTTTTTAGTTGGTTATTTTACGATGCTGTATTAACATCTCAGGTTATTTAGCGTCTGACTGGAATGAAGGCGATAATGCCGGTGAAATGAGTCCGGGGTCCAACACCGATAGCTACCCAGCATTTGCTCATATTGGGTTGAGGGAAAAACCCGGAAAAAAACTCCAACCAGGTAACTTGCCCACACCGGAATTCGAACCCGGGTCACCTGGTTTCGCGGTCAGATGCCCTAACCGTTACTCCACAGTTGTGGACTCTAGATAAAATCTTATTGTTAAAGCCTGTGTAAATGAATATAAAAAACATCATCACCTATACTAAGCATATTAAAATCACTTGCAACACAATCAAGAATAATATAAATATCAATTATATATATATATATATATATATATATATATATATATAATCTAAACAAAACGAAAACTATGATCATTGGATGAAAAAAAAAACAAGTTAAACGTGCGAATTCTAAACGAGACAGTAAAACAAGTGGACAGCTCTAAATACTTGGGATGTATTAAAAGTATTTAGTAATTTCAGCCACTGCTAGGAAGTCAAAAGGAGGATAGCAATGACTGAGAAAGTTTTTAATAGAAAAGAAGCATTTACTGCGGAGCTTAACGAAAAGAAATAAGTTAAAGACTAGTGAGATGCTTTGTGTAAAGTGTGGCATTGTATATGGCAGAAACAAGGACATTTCGACGAAGTCAAGAGGAAGCACTTGATGCATTTGAAATGTGGATACGGAGAAGAGTGGAGCGTGGAAAATGCAAAGACAGTATAAGGAATTTTTCTGTGGTAGAAAGGAGCGAAAAGACAATAATGCTAAAACTGATGAGGAGGAAAAAAAAAAGAATTGGGTACACTGGAAGCAATGGTGGCCGGAAGAAAAGTTTGGGGCTGAGGAAGATATCATTGATAAACAATATTAAAGACATGTGGGTGTTATGCGGAGACTAAGTGAAAGGCGGATAATAGGAAAGATTTGAGAAGGTTGGTTTTGCAGTGAAATATACAGTATGCCCTTGGACAGAAATCTATGAATGAATGACTATTTGAAAGAGTAGGAAAGGCTGTAGTTGTATGAATAGTGAAAAATATTAATAGAAGCAATAAAGTCACCCTGTAACTACAATAGGAGTAATTGCGAGAGATGAAGCAGTAAATAAATAACAGTGGCAATAGTAATGAGCTAATGACCAAATGGAAACAATAGCGAAACAAATAGCAATATACAGTATAAATATAACTAGGTCTATGCGTAGCTACTGAATAATTCGGCTCCATCAGAGTTGGTTAGGAAGAAGAGATACCTAATTCGTACATCCAATATTAGAAAACTAGCAACAGAGATGACAATAAATAAAATAATAGTAATAATAATAATAATATTAATAATAATAATTTCATCTGGTTAAATATTGATAAGTACTTGAAATGATCGGATCTTTGGCATTTCCATTTTCGAAAACTGAGTCCTTGGTTACTGCATTGACAGTACTGTTGTTTCTAACAAGCCACAGCAAGGTACAATTTTATTGATGGGCATTCGCCGCTGCTTCCTCCTCAAAGCATGTTTTATTAAGTGTGTTGTACCTGAACATTTTTGTGTACTCAGTGAAGCCATTTCCTCGGCCGAGTCATCTTCGTTGCGTGCAGCGCCGCGAGTTCTAAACTGACATGCTTACCAGGAGCCGTACCATCTTGTCCGATGCCACATTGTGCCATAATAACACATCATTTTCAAGTTCCCTCTTTACTCTTGCTATTGATCTAACGAACGCGTCTGTAAGTCAAGAAAAAATAAATGATTATACGGTACAAGGTAAAATTTCTCTTGTTTGCTTGAAGAAAGAGATATGTGCAATCATATTATATGAAATATAATTTCTTCCGTATCTAGCCTTAGAGATACTTTATATACATACTTTATTACTCTACTATTACTAATTCCATTACTACCACTACTACTACTGCTACTACTACTACTACTACTACTAGACCTACTACTACTACTACCACCATTACTATTACTACTGATACTACTACTACTACTACTACTACCACCGTAATTCAGATCCTATAAGCTGAAATGAAGTTACTTGATTCGAAGTGAATGTGACGTCACAGCGCAGGTATAGGTACGTTCGTATACAAAATAGTTGCGCATCCTGTATCCTCTCTAGTAAGTCGAAGACAGGACACAGTCACAGTGAGTACTGTTATCAGTCAGTGAATTTCTGTTACTAGTCTTATTATATAAATAACTATATATTTGTGGCTGATTGTAGGTTCATTGCAAAGGTACGATGCCTGAACTGATATTTTCACTGTTAATATAAACAACATTACATATAAATTGTGTAAACTAAAAATAAAAGTTACAAAAGCAGTGCATTGAAAAGCAATGTAATACCAAAAGGTACATAAAATGTGTTGAACGCAATCCAAAAGAATAAGTACCAACAAAATATGAAAATTATTAAGATATTAATTCCAAGTTTAGCATAGATTTGTGTAACATGATAATCAGTGCCAAAATCCAATTACTAAATTAAATAATCAACATTCTAGGGAATTTCTAGCAAAGTACACAGAAAAATTGCAGATTTTCAGTGGCGAGTGACATATGCAATATTCTGATGAAACACGAAGAATTATCAGGCAATAGAAATATTTTATATAGGCTAATTCTCATTTGAAACTGAAAAAAAGCTTCTCTAGCTGTAAAATCATTTAAAGTGTTATCAGCAGAAAGTTCCACTGCCGTGACTTATGAATGGATATTATTATTCACTGCAACAATCACGACGGAAATGTAGATCATAGCTCTAGCAGCATACATTTATAATGTAATATACTTGTTACTTAGCTCCATATTGCTCATTTCAGTATTTGGTCAAAATTTGTTCAACAGTGCTCCACTATATTGGGAGTTGACTGTACTCCACGAACACGAAGTGACGATCTGTTTGTTTATGTTCATATATTTATCCGTTCCATTACCTATGATCGGCGTAGGCCTACTATATAGCCAATGTACCTCTAACTTCAGTATTATGATAACTAGAATGCTAATATATCGACTACTGCTACTACTACCACCAACACAACATCACCACTACTACTACAGTGACATCAAAATCTTTTTCCTTACATTTTTATTGTACCTTGTTTTTTGACTATACCACGTAGACTTTGCTTAATCGTAAATAATAGTTGCCATGGTAATATTTTACACTACATAGGTACAATCGGGAGATAGTTAAAATTCCAGGAAAAAGATTTGATTGCACTTTGCTATTACTATTATTGTTATTCCTGCCACCGCCACTACTGTATAACTTTTCACACAGCTTTGACTTAATTCCAAAAGTTTTTTTTTTTATCGTTTTGAAAATACGTACAGCTGTAAAAAAAACGGCCGCACTCGTGAACAGCGAATATTCTCTAAGTCCACCTCTGACAACGGCGATGTTACATGATGCTTGCGCTTATAGAAGCACTTTCGGAACTAATATATGTAAGCAGGAGGCATTCACATCTGTGCTTCGAAGAGCAATGGTAGTGCGTGCACTTAATGATGCGTAGGTTGTGAGTTCGAGATATCATTTTATTTTGTTATATTTCTAGAGCGATATAAATAATATTCAAGTTATCGTTTATATCCTATTATCGATATTTACCCTTATAAATAATATTCAATTAATCATTTATGTTCTGTTATCATTCTTCAGCGATATAAATAATATTCAAGTTATCATTTTTAATATCCTATCGTTCTTTAGCGTTATAAATAATATTCAAGGTATCAGTGTATTTTGTTATCGCTCTTTAGCGATATAAGTAATGTTCAAGTTATTTATATTCTATTATAGTTTTTCAGTGACAAAAATAATATGCAAGTTATCATTTACATTTTGTTACCGTTATTTAGCGTTATAAATAATATTCAAGTAATAATATTATTATGTTATCGTTATTTAGCGATATAAGTGATATTAAAGTTATCATTTATATTCTGTTATCGTTCCTTAGCGATTTAAATAATATTCAAGTTATAATTTATATTCTGTTATCGTTCTTTAGCGCTGTAAATAATATTCAAGTTATCGTTCATATTCTGTTATAATTCTGTATTAATATTAATAATATTTAAGTTATCATTTATATTCTATTATCGTTCTTTAGTGATATAAATAATATTCAAGTTATCATTTATAGTCTGTTATCGTTCTTTACCTTTATAAATAATATTCAAGTTATTTATATTCTATTATCGTACTTTAGCGTTAAAAATATTCAGATTATCATTTTATTCTGTTATCGTTCTTCAGCGATATAAATAATATTCAAGTTATAATTTATATTTATTTTATCGTTCTTTAGGGATATAAATGATGCCCAAGTTATTATTTATATTCTTTTATCGTTCTTTAGCGATATAAGTAATATAAATTTATTCTTAAATTTGAAACAGTGCAATTGCATAATACTAGTGTTATTTTTTCTTCTTATTTTATTATATTACACTATCTGTTATCGTTCTTTACTGATGTAAGTAATTTAAATTTGATGTTAGATTTGAATTGTTATTACAAACATACTATGCATTCCACCGTCTGCCATAAGACAAAATATATTGATAAATTACAATATAAAATATGGTAATTGAATTAGCAAATGTGATTGCAATGGGATATCAAACAAACACTAGAGATAATAAAATATATAGAAGAAAAACATTCTTAGAATTTAAATACACTGACGTTTTAATTAAGTTACAGTTTTGTATAGACGGTTCCTTAAGATGGCTAGTTATCCCTTCAAGGCAACTGGCACCAACTGTTCAATCAATTCTTTGGTAGTTCCTGTAGGATTCAGAAAGTGCTGAGTTGCGAGTGGGATTGTACACTTAACGGCAAAAAGAATGAGCAGCTGGCAATTTCTAAGTTCCAGAGACATAACATTGCGCATGCTCGTCTCGTCAAAGCCATAGTTCACCAGGTAACACATAATTATACCATTTAAATTTGCTGTATTTTGTTTAAGAGTCTAAAAATATGATATAAAATCGAATGGAGGGTTGATTCTAGATTCAGTTTTTCTTGGGAAGATAAGTGCGGTAACTTCCCGTTGCTTTCCGCACACCACTGTCTGTTCCGAATCTTAATAGATCCCAAGGGGTCCAAGCGTGGAGATGAAGAGAGTGGATTTGACTAATTGGGCTCTCCGGACTCCACCGAAATTCACGGCAAAGGTTAAATATTAGTTCTATCAGGATTTTTGACCCGATTAGATACCTATAAATCCCAATCAGCCTTTGCCCACCGCATCCTGGACGAGCTTCTACAAATCACCAGAAAATCTTGCAGTAGGATTAAGCCAATTTTTCCGCAAATGTTTCTATACTTGTGTCCCCGTAGTTCAGTCGGAAGAACGTCGGAATTTAGATGTCAACGTCTCAGGTTCAATTCCTCGTTACTCCTTTTCATTTTATTGTGTTTCAAGATAGCATAATAAAGCCTAATGATATAAAAATTAACACCAGTATTATGCAACTGTATTGTTCCAAACTAATATTACATTTATGTTATTTATGTCGCTAAAGAACGATAACAGTATCTAAATGAAAACTTGAATATTATTTATATCGCTAAAGAACGATAACAGAATATAAATAACTTGAATATTGCTAATATATTTTCGCGGGATATCAGCAGAGTTAAAATTTTGGAATGTTCCAAGCTTTCAACTGCTATCGTCCCTGAAGATGGCTGCAGAGATAGCAGTTGAAAGCTAGCAACATTCCAAAATTTTTACTCAGCTGATATCCCGCGAAAACATATTAGCGAACCAACGCCGAGAAAGCCTCAAATCATACAAACTTGAATATTATTTATACGGGATCAATAAAGAAGGAAAACATGATATAAATGATAAATAATATCGGTTTGATTAATTAATATAAGATGTCATATAATATGTAATTAATTATGTAAATAAAGTAACCCATTTACAAGGAAAAATAGTTATCAGTAATATAATAATTACTCATATAAAATACAGAGAATTTAGGCCTATGTCGCGAAAGTACAATAACATAATATAAATAATTTGAATATTATTCATAATGCTAAAGAACGGAAACAGAATATAAATGGTAACTTGAATATTATTCATATCACAAAAATTAAGGTGACATCCAACATTTAATTTTTTAAGGTGACATGTATTTATTTAGCCTGACGAGTTACTGCCTTGGTTTTAATTGTAAATTATTTAAAAATAGCGTGTAAGAGGGCCTTAGATTATATATGTTTAGTTTAAATGTAGTTCTGTTTATAAGTATGCATAAGGATGCAATTATTTGACTTATTTGAACTGTTGTATCAGTGAAGCGAGGTGAGTCAGTGAAGTTATGGTTTTACAGTGCAGTGAACAGTTCCGATCAGTGATAATTTATAGCGTCAATGAAATGTGTTCTATAGTGTCAGTGAAATGTGTTACAGAGTGTCAGTGAAATGTGTGCTAAAGTGTCAGTGAAATGCGTCATTGCCACTACAGGGAATGAGATGAGAGTAAAGTGAAAGACTATTGAAACTTATGTAGGGCCTATACATAATTATGTAGGTTGTATTGTAAAATTAGGTATTTTATTTATGTTTTATTATTATTGTGTTAAATTGTATTGTGTATTCTTATTGTATTGTGTATAAAATTGTATATGCATTGTAAAATTGTATTGTGTATTGTAAATGTTATTGTGTATTGCTTATCATTTTATTGTGTATTGTTTATATTGTATATACCACTGCCACCGGGTGCTTGCCCACTTGCAGTGTAAATAAATACATAACGTAACGTAACGTAACATAACATAACATAACATAACATAACATAACATAACATAACATAACATAACATAACATAACATAACATAACATAACATAACATAACATAACATAACATAACAAAAGAACGATAACAAAATATAAACAACGTGAATATTATTTATATCGTTAAAGAACGATAACAGAATACAAATGATAATGTGAATATTATTCATATTACAAAAGAACTATAACAAAATATAAACAACGTGAATATTATTTATATCGTTAAAGAACCATAACAGAATACAAATGATAATTTAAATATTATTTATATCGCTAAAGAACGATAACAGAATATGAATGGTAAACTGGATATTATTTATATCGATAAAGAACGATAACAGAATATGAATGGTAACTTGGATATTATTTATAACGCTAAAGAATGGCTAAAAAATAAAATGAAAACTTGAACAAGGCCCGACCTCACAACCTTGAAATCTTTAAATGAAACACCCTACCGCTGATCTACGAGATGCAGGTATGAAATATTTCATAGTTCCAGAACTGCTTATACAAGCACATGCATCGTGTAACATCGCCGTGATCCGAAGTGAACTTAGAAAATATTCGCTGTTCACGAGTGCGGCCACTTTTTTTTTTTTTTTTGACAACTGTAGATCTGTTACCAGAGTGTACATCTCACTCGGCGATATGTATCAGAGAAAGAAGAATATGTATGTATACATCTTAAGTTTGACTAGTGTAATATGTATCTGTTCTGCTACATATACAATGAGTGGGGAAAGGAACTGGCCACCCTTCCCCATTATCTCCTGGCCTTGTTGCCTCATAAGTGGTCCTTGTTAGTATCACTTGTGAGGTTCAGACCTGTCTTCGGACAGTTGACTAAACAACAACAACAAGAACAACAATAACGACAATCTAAATCGTGTACGAAAAATGCCACCCGGAACAATACATCGTGATAGAACACGAGAAAATGCACAAAATAACAAAATAAGATTAGGAACCTGACTTCTAACTTAAAATTTCCCTTAATGTTAAATTACGCAGACAGTTTTTCTACAAATAAATGTATTTTATCTAAGCAGTTTCATCTAAGTAGCATACATAATAATCTTTAATAACCTTCTTTTCTATTTCCAGCAGTAGATCTCATTTGTCGATATCTGTCAGAGAAAGGACATAAGTGGTGTCTTGTTGGTATTACTTATGATGTTCAGACTTATCTTCGGACACTTGACTAACAACAACAACAAACTTCTTTTTCGTACCTCAAACACTTTAGTCTTATGTATCGAGAACGTGTTGGTAAACAAAAGGACGTACGCGTATGTGTACCCCATTGTTGCCGCGTCTGTAACGTCGGTGCTAACGCGCTTGCCTTCCACCCAGACGGCCCATGATCAATCCCAGGTCAGGTTTGATTGCAATTTGTGATGGACAAACAGACGTTGCAGAGAGTTCTTGCCGGGTTATTTCCGTTTCCCTCTATCACTGCACCAATATTCCTTACTTCCCCCTCAATTCATCTGTCATCTGTAACAGTAAAAATTGCCTAGGGTGATGTCTGGGGATAATACGGGTTTCCAATGCTGGTTTAGGTCCTAAAACGTTGTGACTCCCTGTTTCTGGGTTCTGGCTCATCAGCAGATGATGGGAACTTACCTGCAGGGTCCTGTTAAAGTCAGATCCACGAATGACATTCGGACCATCGGTCGCAATTAGACAGTCATCGCATCTAGGACGTATAATGGGCCTAAATGGACGAAGAGCTAGGATTCATCCAAGATCGGGCAACCAATCAATCATTCAAGAAATCAACCTACCTTCATTATAAAGTCAGTAGCAGGCCAAGTAAACAATAAAGAAATGCATGCAATAAGAGATGGACAATAGACTACCGCGTTCATGATCCTTATATCTATCTCTTTTCAGGAGAAAATTACTGTCATCTTTGCTAGAAGTTATGCAGAAAAATATCAACATAGAAGGTGGAAAGCTTTGGTGGGTGCTTGTGTAAATTTGTAGGCTGGTACTTCATGTTTAATATTTATATTACTTGTATTACTTCTGTATTATTAAGTTAGTATAGTAGAGGAGGCAAGATCTGTCATGTGACCTTATCACGCACCGTAGCTGTATCACCAGTGGATATGAAGGGGGAAAATGAGGTTTTAGGTGAGATGAACTTCCGAGGCGGTAGATTCGTGTAATATTAACAAATTGAAACAAATATTGTTTCTCATCTTTCATCCTTTCCCCTCTCGCGTAGCTCACATGCCAGGTCTCGCCTGTTGATCTCTATTACTACTCCTTTTAGCATTCCTTTTATTGGAAAGAGTTCCAACAGTATCGCAATGCTATCATTATTATTATTATTATTATTATTATTATTATTATTATTCAAATCAAGATTTTCAGGTATAACTCCCTGTAAAGTTGATTTGAATAATTTCGAGGGAAAAATTGTTCCGGACTTAAGTCACACGGAGTTAGTGTGCACTCGAAGTTGGTTGCTTGACGGTTTGTCAGCCCACTTTGAGGTCTGTGGATATAGAGGGAAAAATTGGATCGGTGTCGGTTAGAGTTCCCGAGTAGCTCAGTGGTAGAGCGTTGATACGTTATATCAAAGGTCCCGGGTTCGATACCCGGCTCCGGAACAATTTTTCCCTCGAAATTATTCATTATTATTATTATTATTATTATTATTATTATTATTATTATCATTGCACGCAAATTCACGAATTATATTATTTAGTGACAAATCATCTATTTGTAGTAAGGAGTAAAGACCATTGTTTCATAATGTTTTGTTAGGGACGGAATGCTGCTATTCAGACCAAGTGAGTGTGTGTCTTCGTAGGTGGGCTGGCGATGCGCTGTTACCAAGCTAAGCATAATTACAGCATAACTTTCTAATCAACCATGCACTTCATACAAAAGTCATAAAAGTTACGTAATTTATTTTAATGTATTCCATTTCCTCTTGAGTCTGCACAGTTATATCACTTGCACCAGGATATTTATACTTAAAATAAGAGATTAATTCATGTTAACAGTAAAAAATTTGAAGTTTTTCTTATCCTCATACCTTACTATAGTATACTACAATGTATTATATTATACTATACTATACCGGTACTATACTATACTATACTATACTATACTATGCTATACTATACTATACTATACTATACTATACTATACTATACTATACTATACTATACTATACTGTACTATAACATACTACACTGCACTATACTTCATACATGATTATGATTTAAGACGTAGCCTCATGTTATTCTCGTTACTCTATCACATAATAGAGCAATGTTTAATTAATTTCAAGTAGAAAATGTCCTGTAACACATCACTTTTTATTTTATGAAAAAATACTGAAATTATATCCTCCCTGTTTTTAAATTCCACACATGGTTTAAATCCCTATTAGCCAACGTACTAGCGGCGCGAGGATTAAATGGCCATCACTTAAGAGGCTAGAGACTGTGCTCAGAGATGGATGCAAGTGAAGTTAACAGCGATCATGCGTGAAAATTGCAGTTCTTCGTGGCAGAAATACTCGTCAGTGTCATTCTGAGTTACGATTGGGTGATAGTGCATTACCTTAACGCATTCCGCAATTGAAGAAGATGTTGCGTGGGAAGCGGTTTGCAGACAGGGAGGACTCTTTAACAGCGTTTCGACGAGAGGTGGTACACATAGACGAATAGTACAGACCGGATGGTTTTCGATGCATGCATCAGTTTTAGCGAAGTTGTGTGGAAGCCTTGGGGGATTATTTTTAAGGGTATTAGCTGTGAGTAATGTACTTTGTTTTTTCTTTCGTAATAAAACAATGATTTCTATTTACGCATCTTTCAATTTCCCTTACCCATTGCCTCGTGCACCCGGAACTAATTTCATACAAGCATTGCTAGGCACATTCCAGTGACCTCAATCGCATATAGTGAATTTCTATTCCTGCAGCTTTATTGGCTGATATAATATACTTGCTATGACTTATGAAAGGATCCTTGTATTACAGTGTCTATTCGTGTCTGAACATGAGTCCCATTTATTAACACCTTGCTCAGTGATTGAGTTTTTTCTGGCATACATATTGCGAAAAGAAATAGATACTATTCCAATAACTGGAACCCAAACGCATATTAGGCCAAAATTATATTACACAAAACTTCGAACTACAAAGTAACAATTTAAATAAGAATAATAATGGATGTAAACATGAAATACAAACTGAGAGACATTCAGAAGTCTACTACTTGTATATAGAATGATAATGATGTACAGCAATGTCTACCTTATGAATAGGTATGGGGTTTATGTTGAGAATTGACCATCACATTAAAATACAACTCCGTCTCTTGACATCTTTATTTGCCCTTTGTTTTCCTTGTATTATCCTTGTCCTTCTGTGCTCCTCTTCTTCTCCTTGTGCTCCCTTATTTCCCTTTGTTGTTTTTCTTTTCTTCTTCATTTTCTCCTTGTATTCTCCTTGTTCTTCTTCTATGTATGTCAGTTTCCTTGTTCTCCTTGTCTTCCCGTTGTTTTCCTTGTATTTAACTTACTTTCCTTGTATTCCCCTTGTTCTCCTTGCATTCCCTTGCTCTCCTTGTATATCCCTGGGTCTTCTTGTGATTTCGTTATCCGTCTACCTTACTTATTTAATTGAAAAATTAGGTATCTGTCGAATCTGCAGCGTAAGCTATTATGAACTAATGGATTTACAAAATTTAATACTATTTTCAGAAGACTTAAATTGATATGTTTCACATCATACCATTTACCGTCTACAGAGAACTTCAATTTCAGATATTTGGAAGTTCGCATTATTAAACATATGAATCTTGAACTTGCTAATCAGTGGTTGTTATTGGATTCGAATACACAATCTCAGAACAAGAAGTTAGCATAATATTATATATCTGGTGCGCTAGATAATTCTGTGTAGTAGGTGAGGTAATTTGAAACACCCTGCAGTGTCACGTTACACTTTGGATACAGTGTTGGTATGTCGTTTTCCCTAAGAGGTCTTACTTCTTCCAGCACTCTAGGAAATTGCTTTCGCCCAAAAAATCCTTTACATTACCAAGTATGATGGTAAAGGTTCTCTAACTTTACATCGTTTACTCTTTCAACTAAGTCTGAGAAGATGGGAAACTTTTTAACACAGAGCGAAATTCTATCAGAGCTTGAGTAACGGCGCTGAGCTTTGCTTGGCTATCTAAGTTATGACCCAAACGTTTTTTTTCTTAACTGGCATTTGAATGGATTTTTATTTTAATCCCTGATTGGGGAGAAGAAAACTGTTTACGTATCCTTGTTTCCAAAAAAATTGAAGACACTTTTTAATTTCAACTATTGCTCTAACAGTATTGTAATGTAGGTCTACTACAGAATTTCATAACCCTCCTTTGTAAATAAATTAATTTTTTAATCACAAAGGAAGAGGAAATTCCTCGTTTTAGAACAGGTCTAACAATATTTAACATTCAATAACCTTATAAGAATTGTATGGGAGGAAGGAAATGCGAAAACATTTCGGTTACAATACAACAAGAACGACCTATAAATTAAATAATTTAATAAAGAAAGCAGCGTGTTAACTCACAATTTTACTATTTTTATTATGCCACTTATCTTCTACATTGCATTGGTTACTATTTCTTTTTGGGCACTGAATAATAGCATTGTTATATTAATTTCTTTTGTTATTTAGATTTTTTACCATTCAGAGTAAACTTTGTGCTGTATACTTACTTAATATGACTGATTGTCTTTATTTTTCTCTGAATCGTGCGAAAGTTTTACCAACCAATCAAGTACTGTATTCTGGAGAAATGATATACTCGAATTTCCTAAATTGTCAAACAAATGTGTGAAACGTCGAAAGTTACGAGTAGAATTTTTCCATAGTTGGGCACACTGTAGTAGCTGTAAATGTCTTTTAAAATTGACCACAATTTCTTAGTTTCTTCAAGTTAATATTTTCATATTAATGCACTTTGTTTTGAATATCCTAGTATTACTATCACTTCAGCATTCAATCATTTATTCATGGGTTTCTGCCCCAGGATGGGTCTTTCTCTGCAAAGTCAACATTCTCTGATCTTTCCTATTTTCTGTCTTCCTCTTAGCCTCTGCATATTATTCATATATCTTAATGTCGTCTATCATCTGATATCTCGAACTACTCCGAAATTTTGTCCCGTTCACCACTACTTCCAGTCCATCATTCAGTAGACAGTTTCTTCTAGTCCAGTGACACAATCAATTCCTTTTATTTTCAGCAATAAGTTCAGTTAATTCACTATAACTTCGGCTCTTTTCATATCGTCAACACTGTTTTTAGTATTGAAGATATATCAGGATTGGATGCAACATCTTCCATTTTATTCATGTATTTAGCAGATTTTGCATGTCTTAAAATTTCAAATTAATATGCTGTTATAATACTACCACATACCTTACAATGTGCCAAGTCATGCTCGTTTCTCCGTTTGATGTTCTTTTCTAACCATTGAATGCAATCGGGTAAGCTTAACCATAAATCATTAAATCTATATATTTTAGATTTTTTCAATTTCAAATTTGAAGAACACCCTGCCGATGTCGATGGAATAATTTCATCTTCTGCAACAGGTTCGGTGTGTAAATCAAGATTTTCAGGAAAATCGGGAGTGTTGGGATCATCAGGATCGACAGGTTCATTTGGATTTTCAGTAGATTTCACGTATGCTTTATGCAGCCACCTATCCATTTTAAAGAAACAATAATATGGAGTAACAATAATAATAATAATAATAATAATAATAATAATAATAATAATAATAATTATTATTATTATTATTATTATTATTATTATTATTATCATCATCATCATCATCATCATTATTACTTTGTTGTAAGCACTTTGTATTTTAATTATCAATACAACTGAAGAGAGTAGTAAACAAACAATGAAACTGAAGTTCATTTTACAAACGAGTACCTGAATTTTCTAAAGAAAGTGGTTCCCTTGATTTAAACGGTGGAAGATCCCGAACTTAAAATTAACTTACCACTGAAGTCTGAATGATATCTGTAATACATGAAACCTACAGTATAATGTCATAAAACATTCAGAGTTAGAAAATAGACCATTTTGTCCAAGACTTAGAGGCCTACATTGAGTATACCTTTCAAGGTTTCAGTTTAGAAAATAGACTCCACATTTTTTATTTAAAAAAATATATATACAGGAATGATATTCGCATTTTTATGACTTCATTGACTGCTTTTCAGCGGACGCAAAACACTCCTGTACCCTTTTATGATTCGGCTTCTTATCTTAAAAAAGCATAGCTCTTGCAAAATATAACGGGACTTTGACATCTGAGTAGGCTATTCTTTCACGGTTTCGTTTAGGAAGTTTAGACTCTACTCATGTTATGAGTTTATTCAGAATCTACCCAAGAGACAAAAATTTCCTTCCCACTTCAATGACCCTGCTTTGAACTTGCCTTACGAAAAAAGCCTACATCATATTTCATACAAACTTTCGAAATTGAAGAATATTTTATTATGGTCATGTGATAAAGTCTCGAAACCCCTCACTATAACATGTAGTTACAAATTCAGTCGCTTCAGTGTGAGTCGCTTCATGCGCAGTGACTTCGCTACGATTGGCTACTGAAGGACCAGCGCGATGATTCAGATTTAACGAGTTTATGAAAATTTTCCATTCGTATCAGTAGTAGAAGTATATCTTGAAAGTGACATAGTTTCAAGATATGCTCAGGATTGATTGTTTTACAGTACGTTGGTAGCTAGTTCGTTTCACGTTTCAGTCAAAGTCGTGATTGTTGTTCGTGATATGAAGACCTCCCTCAAAGAACGTTGTATGTCAACGGCTTTTGCATATGATATACAACGTTCTTTGAGGGAGATCTACATATGTTAAAAAATTTGTAGTTTAAATTCTGATTATGTTTCATAATATGTGGCAGCAGTTTTCTCATATTAAGGGAGACCCGGGCAAAACGAATAACCCGGGCAAAGAGAATAATGTATATTTCTTAGAAACGCCAACAGGTAGCGCTTTCTGCTATGTTGGGGAAGAATCCCAACCAGACTTTGCTGCTGGAATTGACTTGTCGTCTTTCTAGCTAGTGACGGAAGAAGTCAACGTGTATTTGAAGAAAATTGACTGTTTTCTTAAAATATTTCAAGGTGAGAGAAACAAATATACAACACACAATACTGCAGTAACTTTTTGTTATGTGATAGTAATATATAGGCGATACGATTACTTCTAAAGTGCCGTACTTAAGAAGGAGTTTATTGAAGTTTATGTTTGTATAAAGTTAAATGAAAAGCGAAATGGCGTCTGCGGGCAAAGTGAATAGGGCAAAGTGGATAACTTATCCGTTTTGCCCTGCCACCTTTATTTGACTTTATAAGTGTTAGCTGTATTTTTGTATTTATTTGTCTATTGTAATAAAGCATGTTAGATCATTGTACATAGTGGAGGCATTAAGTCACACTAATTAAATTATAAATCAGCAACACTGATCTTAATTTTTACTTAAAAAGTTCGTAATATGTTTTCAGATGGTTTATTTTTCAAGAGGAAGATGGAACAAGCCAAATGGTCTGAAGAAGCCATGAAGAAAGCACTTGAAGAAATAAAATCTTCCAATCATTTCTTCTGCTATCTGGCCATACAACCATAATGTGTTTGTTGGTGAAGATTTTGCTCCAGATCAACTTACAGATCGCCCACTTGATTTAGAAATCAGCGAAACTATAGCTGGCTCAGATTTAATAAATTCTGCCGTGCCAGCTTCTTCAGCGGCTGAAGAAACAGTTAATGCTCATTCAGAATCAACCACCTCTGTGATGCCAATCTTCAGAGATTGAAAGAATATTCAATACATCAATTACACTCAGATTTTCAGTTCCGCTTACACCAAAACCCTCAACATCTTCAGCAAGAGAATCCAAGTCAGTTCTTTTGATTTAGACCTGTGCCAGAAGTGGATGCTCGAAAGATACGAATTCGACGAAGAAAATGTCAGCGCTCTGAAGTTCTTACATCTATACCGATTAAAAACGTTGAAAGAGAATAACTTATGGGCAGCAACAAAAGCAGAAGAAATCCAAGTCTTCAGTGCTAGTGAAACGTCTACTTTTATTTTGTACTAATCTAACGAGCTGTAATGGGCTGTAAATAACATATCCTATAACATCGTGTTTATGTGTTGATTTAATTTTATTATCAGTGAATAAAAATTAAATATAAATGTGAAAATGTTATAAGGATATTCACTTTGCTCGGGTTAATTATTCGCTTTTCCCGTGTACCCGCGCAAAGCGAATAATTAACTATATTTTCTTTCTGAAATCATATCACTGTCCGTAGGTACGAGAAACTAATTGCTGTTTTTTTATATATGTGGACAACATGTGTCACAACTGATATCACGAAGATTTTATTTCGTGAGCACCAAAATATAGCCTGTGGCATTGTTTGTTCTTAGCTTATCCGCTTTGCCCGGGTTTCCCCTACCCGTGTTTGTGTTTCATTCAAAAAGTGAAGTGCTCTACATCATAATATTCTAATAAGTAGCCTATTGTAATAATTGCAGTTCTAGGTTTCAGTTTTCATGACAGCGATTGATAAATTGATAGGGAAATTTCAGAACTGAACAGAAGATATACCGTAGATAACTCTATCCTTAGTGAAATAAACTCTTTACACACAGAAATTCCATCTTTCTTATCTCATAAAATTCTAAAGCCTTTTGCCGAACATTATCATTGTGATATAGAAAACCTTCAAGTATATCTGAAACTTCTTCCTAAGACAATAAGTCGCTATGAATCTAGAAGTACGGTATTGGGTAGCTAATGACCCTTTAAACATACATTTTTAAAATCTGAACTTCATTGTATGGGATTTATAATAATAATAATAATAATAATAATAATAATAATAATAATAATAATAATAATAATAATAATAATTTAATAATAATTTATTTAATCTGACAGGATTAAGGCCATAAGGCCTTCTCTTCCATCCTACCAGATAGCACATATAAATACAAAAAAGAAATACAAACACTGATGAAAATGATACAACTTAAGTTAAAGCCCTATAGAGGGTCAACAGAGTCAAAAGTACATTATAGTGCTCTCATCGAGCTAATACAACGAAAAGAAAGAAAACAGAGATAGCAATGATGTTATTGATAACTGACAATAATAATAATAATAATAATAATAATAATAATAATAATAATAGCAATAATAATAATAATAATAATAATAATAATAAATACATTACATATTAATTTTCAATTTTACAACAGCATAGTTACAATATTTACTATATGTCATGGGTTAAGGTGAAGTTGCGCAACCTGACATGTGTTCAACAAATAATTCCACGAACTAGAATGTGATTTTTTAATTTAAATTTGAATTTTGATATTGTCCTACAGTCTCTGAATGGAAAGGAATGTCTAACGATTTAATTATGCCTCTTACTCAATCTAAGAGGTCACTGATTGAAATTTAAAACATAATTTCTAATTAATGGTGCCTATGATATGAAAAATGGTATTCCAAAGCTCTCGGTACTAATTGGTCCTTAGTATTTAATTTGTATGTTAATGATTTGGAGCACATTGTAAATCCTCATTTGAAGGGTCAGAGCCATAGTGGGCCAAGCGCCATACATTAAAAACGGAGAAAACAAGGGTTAAAAATAAGTGTTTTCCATAATTCAGTGAAACATATAGCAAGTAATATAAAGTGTGCACATTAAAACTAAATTATGTTTCAATCTTCATTAAATTATGATATTCACTTAACTTTAATTCTTGCTTTCTCCGTTTCTAATAAACGGCGGTTGGCCCAGTATGGCTCTCAACCCTTCAATTATTAGTCATGTACGCTTAAGATATTTCTTCTATCATCACTCCAAATAGTTTATGAATTAAATTATAAGATTACTAGCATTCTTTCTAAATGCAATAGATGGTGTGCTGTTAATATTTACGAGTAATATTAAATTTTGATAAAAGTAGTAGGCATATTTTTAAAAGAAATATAAATGTAGCGTCTAATTTCAGATCTGGAAGCTAGAACCTTCTTCTTCTTCTTCTTCTTCTTCTTCTTTAGGCATTTGGATATCAGCTCTACCGTACCGTACTTTTGATTTCTGAAGGATCATAAAACGTTAGTCAACAACATTCTTTAGTAGATCTAATGCCTAATACCTTCGTCTCTATGTTGATAGAACAATAAAAATTAGATTTTTATTTAGGCCTCATAAATGAATAGAAGTTAAAATGTATTGAAAATGTTAAAGTTTTATCAAATCAAGTTTTATTGTAGTCCTTTACTAATTATTACAAGCGTCATATTACTATCAAATTTATCTGTGTAGCTGTCAGCAATGAGTATATAGGGCGTTATTGTAAATTCATTCTTAATGAGTGAGACAAGTGGCCAACAGGCTTGGAACTCACATATTCAGTTTCTTTCAGCCCCGAACTCTTTGCAAGGACACGTTAGCGTATTTTTTTAATTTCTCCTCCCACTTCTCCTTTTTCAATTCAATTCATTCTTAATGTCGGAATTAATTTTGTCTTACTGAAACAAAGAAAAAATATGTAACAATTAATAACGAAAAGTAATACGAATAATGCAATATTTCTCATAGTATCGAGCTTTAATACAATATAATAATGTTACATTAAATACTATTCGACATTTCTTAAGTGTTTCATATATTATTCCACATTAGTACATCACGTTTTAAACAATCCGATTCCCGCTATGTTAATGTTTGTATTTGTGGACGTAATTCCACACCGCTCCGCTAGATGTCAGGTCCGAGATATTTTGCACTCACGTCAATGCCGTTAGTATACAGCTGTACGGTATTATTACAGTACGGTATTTGGCTCTATTGCGACACAAAATAGGTTTGGCCATCTTTTGTTAAGTCACCGCATGTTTCTGAGTTCTTGCGGTTTGTAATTTAAAGCTTTTCTAGGTAATCTTTCAGCTAGCTGTATGTACTCTAGTCATGATGTTCTTGTAACGTGCATTTCTTCTAAGTTTTTAATTTGTGTGACAGACTGTGATCTTACATTTGAGCTCCGGTTAGATGCACTATATACCAAATGCATAAACTTTTTTTTTTTTTTTTTTTTTTGCTTTACGATGTCTGAAAATTACAAACAATATACGGGTCTCTTGAATATTTATCTTAAACTTGCGCGAAGTTCTATTACTTACAGAATTTTGCTCTAAGGACAAGGTACAAATATAAAGAGAGTATAATTCAAAAGAAAGTGCTGAGATTCATTTTTAATTAGAAACCCAAAGAAACTCTGGGCTCTACATTTGAATTTTTATAACATTTTAACTGCCACTGACATGTTAATGTATAAAGTAGCCATTTTGCAAGAGTAATTGTCATTTATTTACTTCAAAAACAGAAGTCCACAACTATGACACTAGAGGGTATAGTAATATTCATATTTAGAAGTACACAACATCTAAATTTATAAAAACACCTGTATATGCTGTGTCAAACGGAGCCATCAGTAAGTTTCCTGCAGATATATTGAATATTAAAAGTATAAAATATTTTAAAATAGTGTTGAAATAATATATTTTGGACAGAACATATTACATACAGTATCTGAGGAATTTTTGATATTATATTTTTATCGGTTATTTGAAAAATTACTCATCGTCCTTAGCAATGAGTTTTGAGAAAACCGCAAAGAACTCTCTGGAGTTTAAAAATATTAAACATAGATTACTTTCTAATCTTTTTGAGCTCAATTTTTCTTGTGGATTTCAATTTTTCTAGTTATTTTAAAGAAACTTTTAACTGTATTTGTGACCATCAGTGTCCTAAAATCCGTGGACATGTATTGTTTCTCAAATATCCTAAATATTTTCAGTAGAATTTATAATAGTTTGTATTTATTTTGTATGTACTTAAGTTAAATGAGAACAAACTCTATTTAAGTACAAATTTAGTATAATAGGCCTACTTTATTTCATCTTTCATATTAAAAATAAAGAGCAAAATTCTGGAATATTTTAGAGTGAAAACACTGATATATTTTTTAAGTATCGCATTACAACTCTTAAGGTGCATCTTCTTTGTTACGACTAGGCTAGAAAAATAATTACTTCATAAAATTTTTGACTTCATTCACTTCACAGGAAAATACTGTATTGACATCTTCACTTAAAATAAGGAGGACATGAACACTTTCTTCTCCACACTTGCAAATACAGTACATGTATTAATGTCAGTGATACATGTATTAATGTCAGTGACATCATAAATTAGTTTCCAAAAAATGGACTTGTGTGGTTTCCTCTAACAACGGATTCATTTATATTATTGTACTATTTTAGCTTCTGTAGCATAGTTATATATGTTTATTGTTATTGACATTGACTAAGAAAAATAAATAAGAAATAAGATATTTTACAAGAGTTAAAACTAGTAGTTTGATGAATAAGAAAGGAATAAAAGAAATGAAACTTATACACATTTTTCTTAAATGCGAAACGTGAAAAAAAATTCCTTTTCTGTGTCCAGAAAGTTGTATTACAGTGATGGCTGGCAAGATTACACTATTCGTACATAATAGTGAAGCGATGGTAAATAATTTATAAAGTGATAACAGTAAAAGACACTTTCGTTACAAATCGCCTTAGAGCATTCTATTGAAAAGTGTTTTTTTGGAATGAGATTAGTGAAGAAATCTTAGTACGCCAAAGACAGCTGTTCTCAACTCATTTTTCGTCTTGAATGACAAATTTTTAGTAACACAGAGTTGGTTTTATTCGTACGAGTATAGCGACTGGAAAAGCTTATTAAAATATTCCATAGAGTCTCAGTATATAATTAAGTATTGCAAGTAATTTTATTTAACAAATGGTATACACAATATAAGAAATATTTAATATACTACAGGACTATCCTGTGTTATGTGATGTAGCAAAAGTTTAGTCTTTCGTGATGTAGAACCTACATAAAAAGCATTTTGCTGTGTGTAACAAGCTATGTTAGTAAAGCAATCCAAATCCATAATACTTTTATTTATTGGTTCTTACTGAAGTATAAAATAACAACAGATAAATTAATTTATGCCAGGAGTTTCATAAAGCGGGACAAATATTTTAATATTGTACAGTACTCTATGTAATCCACCCAAAAATAAGTATACCCTATAAAAATTCCGTTTGCAAAAAAGGAATGTGTATTCAAGAATAAACTATGTCTACAGGTGTTGTTATTAGCATAAATTCTAAATGGGAGTCATATCGCTTTCAGGTATCAAATTAAAATGCTATACAGGAATCCTTTGTGCCCCCTAAATGGTGTGGTGTTTCATTACACACTCAAGATGGTAAGGGGTGGAATGTATTAAAACTCATCCACTTTCCAATGAAATTTTCGCTAGAAAAGTGTAATACAAAACCCTACTTCGGCATCTTACACATTGTTTCACGAAGAAGGAGTAGACGGAGACTTGAAGAATTGAATATTGGACCCAGTGATACGCAGCTTTCATAATTCCACTGCGTCACGTAAGTGAAAAGATGCGATAGGATGAGAACAGCAGGATGCGAAATATTATATGATGGTGAAATAATACCTGACTGAAGCACTATTTGCTTATACATGGAAGAAGCCTGGAGTAACGGTATACTTGTAAAGAGATCATAACATTAATGACAATAGTCATTATAATTAAGTGAAAATGGAAGATATATATGAAGAATGTCTAAGAACGTGAATGATAACGATAATAATAAATATATTGTATCATCTCTCTGAATGATTTAAGATTACTCGTCGGTCGTAAAACAACACGATTACCTCTACTTATCCATCTTAATCTTTTGTTGAATGTAGGAAAATTCAGAAATATTTCAGATGTTTGATAACAGCTTTTACTTTTGTAGTGTGCTCTGTAATTATGCTATATATTCATGTTTTTATCATTGTGTATGTTTTCATCCCCGTTGAAAACTTGACAATAGACACAGTGTTGGCATTTCTTCGTAAACGATCTATAAATTCATGCTTCCAGAATTATATATTTTGAGAAATGCCGCTATATTGCGTAACATTATTGGATACATACTGTAATTATTACGCCTGGTGACATATTTGTTTGCAGTTAATAAATAATATTTTAATGAAATTAGTTAATGCCGTCTGAAATTTAGCCTATCTGATTTCAGATTACATTACTATTATTATTATTATTATTATTATTATTATTATTATTATTATTATTATTATTATTACACGGGAATTTTACTAGGAGTAAGTAAAGAGATAGGTTTGGAAGTAAATCCCGAAAAGACAAAGAACCGTAATTTCATACAACTATGGTCCTAAGCCACAACTACGGTCCAAACACACGCGCTCACGAAAACAGTGATATCTCAGTTCCTAGTGACAGTTAGTGATTATTTAAATACTAAAGCATAGAGCATAGATATAGTAATATTGTGAGGGTTATGAAACGCATCCTGTCTGCCATGTTTCGTCGCTAGTCAACTGTCAATTGGAGTTAGGTTTTGCATGTTACCTCGTCCACTGGAAACTTTCTCTGCCATCAGTTACCACAACAAGAATTTCTGTGTTCTTGATGGTCTATATGACAGATAATTTAGTATTTACATACATTTAATGAATACTTTTACAGTTTCATATGTATTTTCATATTTATTGTAAGAATAATAAAAAATGGTACTTGGAGTTCAACTATGGTCTTACCATTTTTATGGACCATAGTTGTGTTCCGACTTCTGGTTTCGGTTCGTACATTACATAATGTTTTTTATAGCTTCTAGGGGTGCCACCTAATAAAATTATTGTAGAAAGTTGGCAGGAAGGTCCTATATGCCATATTATGACAGAAGTATGGATCTTTGTATAAAAGATGTCACCAACAAGGTACTGACGCAGCGGGAAGCCGCAGAAAAGTACAAAATAACTCGTAGTTTTATAATACCTAAATCGAGAGCACTGCAATGAAAATAAACTAAACTCACCTGATCGACAATGGTTCTTCTTGTCTTCAGAAAAAAAAAGCATTCGTGCATTCGTCGAACTTGCTATATCCATGTCCAATCTTGGATTTCTGATAACTTTATTCTACTTCAGGTATAATATGAAAATGTACCTGGATAGGCAAGACCGCAAAGTACCAGCATTCACTAAGAATCTACTGGAAGACGTTGGGCAAAACGCTTTTCAGAACGTCAAAGGAATGAATTATCACAGGTTTTGCAGTCTCCAAATGTGACCGATCTGATGCAACCACTAAACAGAACTTGTTTTCGAAATTGAAATACCATTGGCGGAAAATACTTGATGAGTGAAAAGGGACACCAGATGGAAGAAGCATGCCAACAGATTCCAAAAATGTATTTCCTCCATGGTTAATAAGCTCTGGAATAAAGTTACTGTATTCCATATCGCAAGCAAATTTGCAGTTGGTTTCAGGAAAGTTGGAATCTTTCCTCTTTGTGCAGTTGAAGTTCTAGGAAGTGTGCCATCATGTTCTGATCCTAACGTCAGAAACCCAGAAGGAAGTGCTATTTCAGACACATTCATAAAATATATAGAAATGACAACGAATCCAGGAATAGAACAAGGAACATCCATAAAGAGGAGAAAGAAGAAACTTGATGTTGAGTCAGGTAAAAGTATTTCAGCAGAAGAGATTAAAAATTCTGCATTACAATCTACCTCCAAAATTGCAATTTGCTCAAGCAGAAATAAAGGTTATTGCAAGGGGAAGGCAGTAGAGAGTTCTACCGTGAAAGATGAAGATGGATATTCCTTGGCATCAGGTACTTCATTGAACTTGTCAGACATTGAAGAGACGTTCGAGGATACTTCAAACCATCATTAAAAGATATTAAACGATCTATCAGTAAGCCAAAGTAGCAAAGTACGAAAAGGAAGCTTTTCCATGTGCCTGAACTTGAAGGTCTATGGAGTTAAACAAAATATTAACCAACTGATTATGTATCTGTTTGAGAATGTTTGATTTGATTAAGAATGGTTATCTTAATTTTTTTTTGGGGGGGGGGGTTATATTGATTTCATTATTTGATACAAATTGTATTTTTCTTAAAGAAACAGCGGTTATGTTAAAATTAAGAAATAAATAATTTTTCTCACTGTCTTCTGCAAAATCTGTATTTTATATTAAAAGTTACTGAATGCTGTATGACACAGTTGCAAAACATCCTCTCAACTGTAGTCCATGTGCGATTTATATTAGGATATATTCAATGGACTACAGTTGTGACTTCATAACACAACTACAGTCCACAGTTTATGAAAAGATGTTCCATATACCAACTACATTTCGAATAACAAAATTGTTTGATATTAATTCCTGATCTTTCTAAAGTTGATATCAACAAAAAAAATTCTTCTAATAGTTTTATTTTGTAAATTACATTGAGAAATCTAAAAAGTGATGAGGTATTGGACCATAGTTGTGTAAAATTACGGTATATGATTATGTCTCGCGACGAGAATATTGTACGAAATGGAAATATAAAAATTGGAAATTTATCCTTTGAAGAGGTGGAAAAATTCAAATACCTGGGAGCAACAGTAACAAATATAAATGATACTCGGGAGGAAATTAAACAAAGAATAAATATGGGAAATGCCTGTTATTATTCGGTTGAGAAGCTTTTATCATTCAGTCTGCTGTCAAAAAATCTGAAAGTTAGAATTTATAAAACAATTATATTACCGGTTGTTCTTTATGGTTGCGAAACTTGGACTCTCACTTTGAGATAGGAACAGAGATAAAGGATGTTTGAGAATAAGGTGCTTAGGAAAATATTTGGGGCTAAGAGGGATGAAGTTACAGGAGAATGGAAAAAGTTACACAACGCAGAACTGCACGCATTGTATTCTTCACCTGACATAATTAGGAACATTAAATCCAGACGTTTGAGGTGGCAGTGCATGTAACAGAATCCAGGAATGCATATAGAGTGTTAGTTGGGAAGCCGGAGGAAATAGATCTTTGGGGAGGCCGAGACGTAGATGGGAGAGTAATACTAAAATGGATTTGAGGGAGGTGGGGTATGATGATAGAGACTGGATTGATCTTGCTCAGGATAGGGACCTATGGCGGGCTTATGTGAGGGCGGCAATGAACCTCCGGGTTCCTTAAAAGCCAGTAAGTAAGTAAGTGAGTAAGTAATATTATTATTATTATTATTATTATTATTATTATTATTATTATTATTATTATTATTATTATTATCATCGGTACTATTATACTCAGAGCCATTTTAACCCACAAGTTCTAGAATGATGATTTGACAATGTAGTTCCAAGCCAGTCTATCTTGACAGAATGCTTTCCACTTAATAGATAATTCTGAGAATTTTAGTACTATTCTCTAACTTATTACAATATTTGAGTAGATGTCTGCCTAAAGAACTTCTTTTCGTCTATTTTAAAACAATTTTTCCATTATTCAAACGTACAGAGTTCTGAAAATATGATCGATCGACATTGAAATCAATATCTTTACTTTTAGCATATTATTTACCTGGGAAGCTAGCTCACAGAATTCTAAGGGGGAAACATTATCGTTCTGTACACTTATTGTAGTCGATAATGTGATTCAAGTATATTCAGATAAACGATTACAAGCAGATATGTGTAATGAAAAGGAAATACCACTATCCCTGATGTTAGCCTTTTATCACGTCACAATAACAAAAGTAATATAAATATCGAAGTAAGTTATCCTATGAACTGAATACAAAGATATAAATACATAAATTTCATTATGTAAAAAACTAGAGCTATGGAGTTATATTCTTCCCCGAGGTGAATACAAACGCACAAACTTCAATATGTGCAAGTCACTCCTACATTATTATCGAACTCCAACTGGGCATATTAATAAAACTTAAATAAAATATTATTCTTGTCACCCAAAAACTATTCCTATAGAAGTCTAGAATATTAAAAACTTTGACATTGTGAACACATGAATTAAGCATAAAGGTAGGTCGCGTCTGCAATGCTAGCGCGCTTTCATTCCAACAAGACGTTCCGGGTTCGATCCCCAGATTAAAATCAAATCAATCTTCAAAAATAAGCTAGATTGCCCTTATAGTCCTGAATGTCCTTTAGAAAAGGGAAAGAACAACTTTTACTACTTCTTTGGGTACTCTTTCTATTATACCATTACTAGTAAGTCTAATTTTACTACAGTACTACTATTGATCTTGTTAGTACTAATATACCTATCACAGAATTATTATTACTGTCTATTATATCAGTAACGCTGCTATTACAATCAAGATGATGACTAGAGATGAAGAGTGGGAGGTGAGGCGGCAGAGGAAAGAATGTTAGTGATATGAATGCTTACATTATGTGACGCAGTAGCGATACTATTCATTAAACATGAGCAGACTTCGTCAGTTTCTCATCATTGCTCTTGTGTTTGGGAAATGAGAAGATAAGCTATTAATTACAATTCGTACTTACTAGTACTTATAAATGGCTTTTACAGAATTCTGGAGAGTCATTGCCGCCCTCACATAAGTCAGGCATCGGTCCCTATCCTCAGCAAGATTAATTCAGTACCTACCAGCAAATCCCAAATCTCTCAAATCTATTTTAATATCATATTTCCATCTACGTCTCGAATCCCCCAAAGTTCTTTATCCCCAGGTCTCTCAACTAACATTCTATACTCACTTTTGAATTCACTCATACGTGCTACATGTCTTGCCCATCTGAAACGTCTGGATTTAATGTTCCTAATTATGTTAGGTGAAGAATACAATGCGTGCAGTTCTGCGTTGTATAACTTTCTCCATATTTCTGTAACTTAATGCCCCTTAGCCCCAAATATTTTCCTAAGAACCTTATTCTCGAACACCGTTAACCTCTGTTCCTCTCTCAAAGTGACAGTCCAAGTTTCAAAACAATACAGGACAACAGATAATATAACTGTTTTATAAATTCTAACTTTCAATTTTTTTTAAAGCAGACGATGACAAAAACTTCTCAACCGAATGATAACAAACATTTCCCATAATTATTCAGCGTTTAATTTCCTCTCAAATGTAATTTATATTTGTCACTGTTGTTCCAAAATATTTGAATTTTTCCACATTTTCAAACGATAAATTTCCAATTTTCATATTTCAATTTATTTCTGTGTTCTAGTCACGAGAAATAATCATATACACTGTGATTCCAAAGGACTATACAACTTTGCAAGCTTATATAGATATAGAAAACATACGAAGCAGAGTCCGTGGATATCCAGAGTACCTCAATCCTTTGCGCCGGCAAATACCGACAAATCCGCCATTGTTATTCCAATGCGTCCTATGCATTATACAGTTGTATAGGGAAAGAATGTAATGTAATGTAATTGCGAAAAAATGCAATGATGCTGTGTTCAGAATTGTTCACAGAGTAATGAAAAAGGCGCACATTTTTTTTCTCTCTGACAAGATGAAAGAAATAAGGAAAAAGGAAGGAAGTGACCATAAATATGGAAAGAGACGATCCCCTACCTAAGCGAGCATACATTGTGAGATTAATTTTTTTTATTTTTATTTTATTGGGTTATTTTACGACGCTTTATCAACATCTAGGTTATTTAGCGTCTGAATGAAATGAAGGTGATAATGCCGGTGAAATGAATCCGGGGTCCAGCACCGAAAGTTACCCAGCATTTGCTCGTATTGGGTTGAGGGAAAACCCCGGAAAAAACCTCAACCAGGTAACTTGCCCCGATCGGGATTCGAACCCGGGCCACCTGGTTTCGCGGCCAGACGTGCTGACCGTTACTCCACAGGTGTGGACTTGTGAGATTAATGAATGACTGTATTTTGATATTTATTTTTTCAAAATTTGGGCCACAAAATGTTTTTCTAAAACTAATCTAGAATTTAAATTGTTGCAGCAATGATATTTGTACATCAAACAAATTAAAATTAAGTACCAATTAATATTAATCAATGTCACATTTTTACCATATTCTCCATTCTAAACCAAGTATTTCTGAATTCAATCCTAATTGCTATTTGCCAGAATGCCATAATATATTTGTGAAAGTTCTGAATTCATTCTTGAGACAAGATTGTATTGTTTGGCTCGAATGGAAAATACGAAGACCATAGAAACTCTATTAAGGGGACATAGTACTGAAATTACTAACTTCCATATTTTAAAAGCCAAATTCACAAAATGTTTATCACTAATATATCTGGTAAATTATAACACATGTACAAAATTTCATCCCTCTATGATGAGTGGTTTGCATTTTATTAATAACTTAATAAAATATTGCATTTTTTATGTAAGAAGTCCCTTGCGCCACAATTTACATTACTTTTAATTGATATTCACTTAGGGTAAGGTTTCTATCAATGGATCACTTAAAATAAATCTTATATAATATCCTCAGATAAAGTAATATTTATTTCCTTTTTCAAGCAAACTTAAATATTATCTTCTGTATTCGCTACGCTACAAATAAAAGTTATAAGTATTCGATGTTAATGAAATATTTAGAAAATAAAAATAAGCATCATCGGCCCAATGAAGGAGACTCGTTTCCTTCATTGGGCCAGTTAGTTTCCATGAATGGGCTGCAGGATAATACTGTTAAATAACAACCCACATCTATATAAATGCCTATACACCATATATTCGGCATTAATATGAATATTGTGTTGGCATGTGGAACGTGTATTCGAACCCAAGAAAGACCACTAGGGCAGTTAAAAAATCTTCAGATATTTCATTAACACAAGAAAACGAAATAGTCATTGTTAGTTTGTAATCAGGCTAAGACCTCCAGCATTTCTATCTCAAATGGTTTACGATCTTACAGAAATAAAAGAAAACATTTTAGGCTCTATTTGTTCTATATCGTAATTAAACAGAACTAAAACATTTCAAAATAACCAAAGTTTAAGGGCTAATCAAACAAACTAACAAGTTATATACACTGAAAACAAAACTTATCAAGACAATTGAAGTATTAGACTATAAATACCATTACTTATTGTTAAGTCAATTAAACTCTATCCTCCTTCTCTCTTTGGCTGACCAAATAAAAACTGAAAAAAAAAAACTTAAAAAAAGAACGTGCAATGAAAACCATGAATTCAGCTTTGTTTATAGCAGCTGAGATGAGACAAACCAAACTTTTACAAAATATTGCCACACTTTAGTCACAGTTTTCGCAATAGAACACTTTGGCTCCTTTTGTAACACCAGCACAATTCTCATGAACCCACACGTTACATGAAAGATAGTGAATGATATCTTCTTTTATATCATTGCAACAGATGCCACAATACCATGACTCCTTGTTAGAATTACACCTCGTTGAACCATTTGAAGATAACAAGAGTTTGGTTTGAGCTCATTTCTCCGGTTCAGAATTTTCAAAACTTCTCCTTTTAGTTGTTTAGTTTTTACCTCTTCCAGTCTCTGCTTGTACGGACTACTCGTGATCACTATCATTTTCTGAGCTTTATTTGCACTTCTTCCGAGAGAAATATTGTTTGGTATAGGAATGATTTCACCCAAGGAAACTTGCAAATTTGGTGCCAATGTTGCTGCATTAGCTGGAAGAGATTCTAAACTATCTTGACTTCCAGATGCTATTGCTCCTTTTTCTGGAATCACGGTATTAGGCCTGTTTTGTTCTGGAATTTCCTCATTGACAGGCTCAATTGTAGAAGCTTGCATAACGGGAACATAATCTATTTCAAACTGCATCGCTGCCACAAGATGACAATCATGGAACATATCCCTGTTGACTGGCCAAACTCCGGTTTTTGCACATTCATTCACTGGAGCCCCTATTGTTGCCGCCAGACTATACGCTTTATTAAATAGTCGTGGAATATGAAATTGGGTAACGACTTCAGGTTTGCGTACTCAAATGCTTAAAAAACGACACGTCCAAAGGTTGCAACCTATGAGTAATGTGTCTTGGAAGTGCCAGCATGATGACTTCATTCTCTCGAGCAATGTCTAGAGCATCGAGATTTCTGGTGTGAGTTGAATGTCCATCGAGAAGAAGCAAGACTTCTCTTTCCTTTGAAGGATGGACAGTGTCGATGAAATGCCTTAACAACCTTACAAATACATCTTTGTTAATGTATCCACTTTCAGGATTATAAACAAAAATTGTTCCCGGTGGAGCTCCATCTTTTATCCCTTCCGCAGAACGCGAACGTTTGTAGTAGATCAGTGGTGGAACATAGTGACACGCAGCACTTGTGCAGCAAACTGGAGTAGTAGCGGAACTTCTTTCTCCACTGGCTGTCGAACCTACTGCTCTTTCACCTTTCCATGTTTCTTTAACACAGTTGATAAACCAGTCTCATCAACGTTGAATACTCGCGTTAAATCGAGCAGGTTTTCATCTACAATTTTCTGAAAGCCGTCAAAAATGTGACTTACGTTTTCTTTATTAAACCCCTTAGCTCGAGCAAAAGAGGTCGATTCTGTTTGACGCAAGTTAAGGTCTGGATGTTTCCTCATAAATGCATAATACTATTTCTTTCCGGCGATTCTCTTTTCTTTACTGAATCTATGAGGGACTTCGTTTCTTTCTGCTATATCAAAAGCTAGCGAGCGCAGTTCCCTTGATGTAATACCAACATAAAGTCCTCAAGTTTGAGAACATGAGCAAGTTAATTTTACACTTCTGCGGAAAGGTCAGCTATGCTATCTATAATGTTTTATGTTCTACAGTAAAACAATTCTTGCCCACTAAAAGTCTTTGTAATCTTACCCTGGGCACACTGTATGTTCTGGCAGCCTCGGTGACACCTATGTCACCATTTCGTACTGCAGCTAAAGCACTATTCATATCTTCTTCCTGCCACTGATCATATTTCATTTTTGACGACATCTAGGAAAGAAAACATACATATTTATAATATATACTTTTATAACTAATCATTAGTTTTCATTATACACGTATTAAATCAGCTAGCACGGCCCTTTATTAACTAATTCGAAACAGTAGTTACGAAAGTGCTCGAGGGTACGGTTTCAATCGCTGGGCCACTGGCCCATTAATAGCAGCTCAGATTGGCTCATTGAAGACAACTATCACTGCAGCGTTTAACATGACCCTGTCTCCGTCCACAGTAACAAATTTATAATGTAAATATGACTAAACAAAGAGAATTCATCGTACTTTCAGACACTGTCTGTAGAAATTTACAAAGGATTAATATTTGCCACAAATTCTTCCTACATTGCATTAGTCAATTAGAAGGAAAATGTGAAAATTTTACCATCTTTCACTGCTGCTTTATAATAATGATTTATTTTAGCTGGCAGAGTTAAGGCCGTAAGGCCTTCTCTTCCACACAACCAGCAAAAAGTGTATATACATATGCATGAACTTACAAAGAATTCAACAATTTGATTTAGATGAGAGTTACATGTATACAAGAGTTATTTACGAATTAAACAACAAAATACTATGAACTATTAATTAAACACTGAAATAAACTGGGTAGCAGAATTAAACTAAAATACATAGAATGTTAATATATTTCAAATTATATTAGATAATAGAAAGAGATTATTATGAGACAATTTTGAAAATGCAGCACAATCAGGATGATGTCTAAAGAAAAAGAGCAACAGTGTAGTCAGTAATATTTTAAATCAGTATGATTGGAGTGAAATGCTAATAAGGTTATCTTTTAAGCTGTTCTTAAAGGTGTTTGTTGTCTTGCAGCCCCTAATACTTTGTGACAAGGAATTCCATTGACGCGAGGTGGATATTGTAAAAGATGAGGAATAACAAGATGATCTATGAAGAGGTATATTTAGCGTGCCACAGATAAGTGATCTGGTATTTACGTCGTGGTTAGAGTATAGATAAGAGAAACGAGACGAAAGGTAATTTGGTGTTGAGGTGTGCAGAATTCGAAAGAGTAAAGACAAAGAGTGTAAAGTTCTGCGTTCTTTAAGTCGGAGCCACGAGAGACTTGCGAAGGACGGTGATATGTGATCATATCGTCGGATGTTGCACACGTATCTGATGCACATATTCTGAGCTCGCTGTAACTTGACTGACAGTTCAGAACTTAGATCACTTAACAAAACGTCACAATAATCGAAGTGCGGCATTACTAGGGTTTGTAGGGTTTATGTCTGCGTCGAGCAACTCACAACTAATATGGCGACACTTTAGCAACCCGAAGTACACTAAACAGCCACCAGAGTGTGCCTATTGTCAATACTTATGGATAAATCGAGCCGAACCATTGAAGGAACCGGCCCATTGATAGCAACCTTACCCTATATGATTCTTTATATACATTACTATTGGAATTTTCTGTACAGTGAATGAGTTAATGACTAGGAATTTTTATGACTATTAATTTTTGTATTTTATAATAAAAATTCTAGTAATTTACTGATTAATTTTACAGCAAAATCGTATAGTAGGCCTAAGCTTTGGTCCCATGAATGTAAGGATCCATATAAGTGAATATCACTTAAGAATGATGTAAATTGTAGTGCAAGCGACCTTTTATATAAAACAGTACAATATTTTAATAAAATATTAATCAAATGCAAACCAGTGCTTATAGGTGGATGAAATTTTGTACATTTTTCACTATTAAGCAGATATACCAGTGAACAAAATGTAGTGAATTTAGCTTCATAAGTATGGTAGTTATTGATTTCACTAATGTGAACTCTTAAAACTAAGGAACTTAGGGTAGAGTGTCCCCTTAAATGTGGAAGCCGGAGAGTTTGGACGAGGAATGCAGTTCGAAATATTTGGATTTACTAATTTTTTATTTGCAACATCCTTGTTTTCATTTATTGCTTGTAATTTATAAAGTTCATGTTGCTGTAATACCTAATTATAACTGTGATCTATATGAAGAATTGTGTTGAACACTTAAATGTGTATTTATGCTATAATAATAATGTTAAATGTATTTTGTGTACATTTGTATGTTGACTGACAATAATGTTCTGAAGTATACTAATATCCTTCTGAAGTTTTTGCCCTTCAAATTAAAAATATCTGAGTTTTACTTTAACTATTCCTATCCCACGCGTCTTGAGAAGGAATAACAATGGCGGCCGACTCGGTTATTGCGCTACTCTGCTACATCCACGGACTTTGATACGAAGCTGGTTGCAATGCCATCTGATAGCAAAACTCGTCAAGTTTTCACTGACATAGCTTAGTAGTACCTAGTTCTGTCACCGCGTGCGCTAACGTAGTTCATTTAAAAATGGCTGCATTCACAGGTGCAGAGCGAGCTCGCTGTGTGTTTTCGTTTGAAGAAGCGAAATCTGCGACAGCGGTTCAGCGTATATTTCGTACTCAATATGGCAAGAATCTTCCTACCAGCGCAACAATTTGTTCTTGACATCGTACTTTTATTGAGACTGGCTGTTCTATAACCCATGCCAAATCTCCCGGACGTCGACGCGTGGCTGATGCTGTGGTCGAACAAGTGAGGGAAAACTTTGATCGAAGTCCTAGAAAATCAACGCGGCGTGCTTCTCGTATGACTAGGATTCCACAAACAACCGTTTGGCGCATTTTAAGGAGACGTTTACACTTAAAACCATACCGATTTACGATGGTGCAACAGTTTACTGATGAAGATAAGATTGTGGACGGGATTTCTGTATAGAAATGCTTGATAGGATTGAAGAAGATGAGAAGATATTGAATCACATGATCTTTAGCGACGAGTCGACATTCCACGTCACTGGTAAAGTAAATACCCATAACTGCAGAATCCGGGGCTCTGAACCTCCACATCTCCATCTGCAACATGTTCGTGACAGCTCGAAACTAAATTTATTTTGTGCCTTAAGTGAAACTATAGTGTACGGCCTCTTCTTCTTCCAGGAAAAATCTATCAATGCTTTTGTCTATGTGGATATGACACAAAATTTTCTCATCCCACAGGTAGATGAAGAAATCAAGAGGTGAAACTCCAATTTCCGGAGGATAGTACACTTCCACACTACCTCCAAAACGTACGTGATTTTCTCGACTTGAAGTTTCCTGGTCGGTGGTTTGGTCGTGGAGGACCGACATCATGGCCACCTCGGTCTATCGACTTGACACAGCTTGATTTCTTCTTGTGGGGGTTCCTTAGAGATCAAGTGTACATTCCACCCTTACCTGTCAATCTCGCTGAGCTCAGAAATCGAATCACCGCCGCAGTTGTGTTAGTGACTCCGGATATGCTGCATCGAGTTTGGCAAGAAATTGAATTCAGTTGTGATGTCTACCGCATAACCAACGGAAGTCACATTGAACCACAATGAGCGAAAACTTGGCGAGTTTTGCTATTACATGGCATTAAAACCAAATCTGTATATTTTCAAAATTAATTTCTGTAGGCCTAAGCTTACAAAATTGTATAGTCCATTTCCAATCACCGTGTACTTTGCCTTTTCTGTATTTACTTCCAAAACTGTCTCTTTACTTGTTCAAGTAAAATTCCCGTGTTTTTTTTTTAATAATTTGTGGATATTTTCCTATTCACGTCATCCACATAAACAAGCAGCTAATGTAACCCGTTCAATTCAAAATCCTCTCTGTTCACCTCCGCTTTTCTAATGGCATATGCTAGACTGCTACAGCAAAGTTGAAAAGTAAAGGTGATAGTTCATCTCCTTGTTTTAGCCCGGAGTGAACTGAAAAAGCGTCAGACAGAAACTGGCCTATACGGATATGCTGTATGTTTCACTGAGACGCATTTTAATTAATCAAACTAGCTTCCTGGAAATACCAAATTCAATAAGAATATTATACCCATATAAAACTCTTCCCTTAACTGAGTCATATGTTTTTTTTTAAATCTATGAATAATTGATTTACTCTGTCCTTATATTCCCATTTTTCTCTAATATCAGTCGAATAAAAATATTATCAATAGGCGATCTATTACGCCTAAAATCATTTTGATAATCTCCAAGAACTTCATCTAGATATGGAGTTAATCTTCCCATACTAGATTAAACAATTATTAATAGTTTATTTTCTAAAATAATTATCTTTTAATTATTGCTGATAATGTTTTGGACATGATTAATACCTTGGCTACTGGGATCCTTATCTTAGCGATGTTTATAATAACCATCAGCCACAGTCAAGAAGGCCAAATTTCTTCCTCTCATCGTCTTCTGAGTAACCGACAATAAGACTACTATTAGTACTACTACTACTACTACTACTACTACTACTACTACTACTACTACTACTACTACTACTACTACTACTACTACTACTACTGCTGCTGCTGCTGTTGTGGTTAATATAATTATGTAACAACTAGATCTCAAACAAAATGTATCTCAGAATTATCAATAGGATGGACGGGAGAAACCATGTAATTCCTGTAAGATGTTCAATACTGACTGCCGAATCTGAGGCGAGAGAATAGAGATCGTGGATTGAGATGAATGGGATTCAACTCTGTACGTTATTGGCCTCAATACGACCACTTAATTATTATGGTTGAATAAACTCATTTATTGACTTTCTTCTTTACATATATTTAGAAACATGTATTTTGTTATTTGTCTATGAGTATATAGCCAAAAATTTTATTTAACAACTCACGACTAGAAAAAACGAGAAAACGTACCACTAATTTTCTATTACTCCTTTGTAAAACAAATTCACATTTTCCGTATCTTCTTCTGTGTAGGGTTAATAGACGGCAGGGATTTCGACACATATGTCCTAATATTATTGCCTATTTTAGCTCCCGGCTTCTTATGCTAATTGAGGATGCGTGGTAGGTAATTTAAAATATATTGCACAGTTTAATTTGAAATGAAATAATAATCCATCACATCGTAATGAAATTAGCGAAAGGATCATTTCTCGACTGCTACCATAGAGCGAAAGTTTCAATCTATATTTGGCTTTATTGATGGCAATAGAAGAATCGAACAAATGTCTCTGTATTAGGTCCTTAAAGATTATTTTACTGATGAATATTTGTTAATTTATTTAAATAAATAATAACTACGTCATTGTGTTGTCCCGCACCTTGGCGTCGCGGTCTAAGGCATCCTGGCTAGGACTCGCGTTACGGAATGCCCGCTGGTTCGAGTCCTCGCGGGGGAAGACATTTTATCATGAAATTTCGGCCAATGTATGGGGCCGGTGTCCACCCAGTATCGTGATGCGCTTGGGGAGTTACGATAGGTAGCGAAAATCGGATTTCGCAAACCAGCTATAACGGCTGGGGGGGGGGGGATCATCGTGCTAACTACACGATACCTCCATACTGGTTGGATGTTTGTCCATTCTGCTTCGGCATGTGAACGTGAGGTCAGCAGTTGGCTGGTCGGTTTTGGCCCTTCAGGGCTGTAGCGCCATGGATTTTACTTCACTATGTTAACTGAACACCAAAATGTATAATATTAACACAGTGAAGTAGTTACTATTTTATTCAAATAAGGCCCGGGTTCGATTCCCGGCCGGGACAAGTTACCTGGTTGAGGTTTTTTCCGGAGTTTTCTCTCAACCCAATATCAGCAAATGCTGGGTAACTTTCGGTGTTGTACCCCGAACTCATTTCACCGGCATTATATCTCATTCAGACGCTAAATAACCATAGCTGTTGATAAAGCGTCGTAAAATAACCTACTACTACTATTCAAATAAATTAGCAATTCATCAATGATTATGTAAATTTTAAAAGAATATGTCCAAGAATGAAGATTACTTTTATTTTAATTTTAGTTGATTCTCAGAAAACACGAAGTAGAATATATATTTGTTAGATGTGAAGTTGCCATTGTGTTCATGTGATTGACTATTGAAAACTATTTTCTGTGATAACGATCATGTTATTAAACAATGTCCTAAAAGACGCCGATGCTGAAATTTCTGTACATACGAAAATGTAATTTAGTGAAAACGTCATAATGAAAAACCCTTTATGAAAATGGTCGAGTTGAATGTGAAGGAAGTGTGTTTTACTCGTATTTATAAGTCTTGCTGTACCAAGACGTTCTTTAGATTTTAATCGTCTATGTTAATCTTTACTAGCTACTAAAAAAACTATGATGAAAATATTAATAGAGCCGAATATATTTTTTTTTCATAGAGTGCTGTATTATCCGTCTGTTAGTCGATATATTGTACTTATTATTGTTCAATATGTTACTTCATGATTAAGACATTTTAAATACATTTCAGATGTGTAACAACCAAATAGATTTAATAAAATCGTGAAATATGTGCGATGGTATCTCCACATAATATTCACTGTGTTAAATCTAATTAGAAGATAGCAATGTTAGGAGTAAGATCAGATGTTGGGACCCATGATTCCATGGAGTTATTTCCAATTGTTACTTTCCAGTACTTTTGCAGGAAAACTGGTAGATAATTCACTGGCCAACAAAAAATAATTGAATGTTTCCTGCACTTCATGAGTCAATTATTACTAATTTTGGGTTGAGAAAAACGAATATGACAATGAAAAATTTTTCTTAGCTCTAGTTTCTGTAATACACAATAGGTGGTAGTATTTCAGTTTAACGGATTAAGAGAAAACGATACATTTTAATTACATATGCCAACGACATTGAAAGTGCATGTATTTTTTTTAATGGCAGTTACATTCTATGAGTTCTAAATTTATGGAAGAATACCTGGCAGATGGTTGGGTCTGAAGAGAATCATGCGTGGCTTCATGAGATCGTCTTCTTTTATCTTGACTCTTGTGAGTTCTGGAGCATCCCTACGCAAAGACCAGCAGTAATCCACAAGCATTGTTTCATTCCAACGGCCCTGATATCTTCGTTCCATAACAGAAATATTGTGATGGAACCTTCCTCCGTGTTTATCGCTGAAAGCTCCACAACTAGAAGGGAAAAAGTCCGGGTGGGAGTGGAGAAAATGGATTTTAAGGATCATGTTGCATCCCAGTTGATGGTATTTTTGCTGGAGCACTGTCACCAACTGAGTGTAGTTATGATCTCTTTTGTTGCCTAAAAATCCATGAATAACTGCCTTGAAGGCTTTCCAAACTTCCTTTTCTTTCCCCTCCAAAACTTGGTCAAATGCAGGATCCTTTACAAGTTCTCGAATTTGTGGCCCGATAAAAATACCTTCCTTGACTTTGGCATCACTTAATTTCGGAAATTTCTCTCTTACGTACTTAAAGGCCTATCCTTCTTGGTTCATACATGTGACAAAATTTTTTTATCAAACCCAGATTAATATACAGGGGTGGAAGAAGAACATCTCTTGGGTCCACGAAAGGCTCGGCAAAAACATTTTTCTCGCTAGGGTTATGATTTCTTGCAGGCCAGTCTGCTTTGTATAGAATGTGATTTCCTATCCCTGCTGTCCCACATACATAAAGAGCAGCAATAATTTGTGTACCCCAGTTGCATTCCTAAGAGTACAGCAGTGACTTTTAGATCATCACAGATTTTCCACTTGTGTTCATGATATTTGAGTGAGTCGAAGAGGGCTGTCATATTTGCATAAGTCTCCTTTATGTGAACTTCATGGCCAACAGGAATAAAAGGAAGACGGTTGCATTGTGAAGTAATATAGCTTTCAAACTAAGCTTGGAGGATAGCCTCCATTCAGTTGGATCATGGTTCAAATTCAAACATTTCATCAAGCATTAATGTCGCAGCAAACAAGATTTTCTTCTAAAAAAGGGGAAGCAGATCCCTGTGACGTTGTCTGTACTTTGAGACCCTGACATCACTTTCGAGAAGATTCCATTGCTGTAGTCTAGACCCTAGAATTTCTTCCTTCTCCTTTGACAGGTCAAGGTCTCTAATGAAATCACTCAATTCCGCTTGACTCAGTCTGTGCGGTTTATCATCTTTTTTCCTCGAAATCAGGGTCATGGGATGTGGAAGGCTTGTTGGGTTCTTCTTTTTGTTCCACACTGTCTTCATTTTCTACTTCAAACACACAATTTTCGTGGCATTTTTACAAATTTTACACTTTGAAAACACTTCCAAAACAGAAATTCTCCATTAATTACAGCAGAAACAATACGTAATTCACAGTCACAGCAACAATATCTATGTTTGTAACTTACAAACAGCTGAAGAACATTTGTGTTTTGTTATTTGACAGATGTCCCAACTCCCAAAACAAAGTTTCCCCCAAATTACCCCCAAACTGAAAATGTTGACTCTAAAAAATGAAATGTCACTTTATCTGCAAAGCAAGAGCTAATCTGTCATTTTTATGGTGATTTTTGAATTCAGCAGGTGGAAATACATAAGAACTAGCTGTTTTTGAGCACGAAACATTTTCATTGTTCACCAGTAATAATTATACATTTCAACATCTTAGAGGTAATACTAATCTTACGATAAAACAGCATAAACTATTTCACTGTTAAAACCTTTGATAAGCATAGTATTAGAGATACATGTATTTCATTTCACGACATCTCTACTGTTAACTTTTGGGATCACCTATGTTTATGAAATGATAAAATAGTTTTGTACAATTAGAATAATGTAAATATAATATATGCCAGTGGATCTCAACCTTTCAGAAACCGCGGCCCGGTAAATTATTTTTCTATAAGTGCAGGGCCCCTGCCCCAACAGATTTATTTATAAATACTTTTCCTATTTTTTAATTTCGTACATTTAAATGACATAAGTATTAATAATGAGGTATGCCGTACTTAAAGAATAGCAGTAGTTGGTGTTTGGAAAATAATTTTCTTTTCTAAAGTTAATGCCTTTTTATTTGTTTCTAAGTATTTTGATCTCTTTAAAAGGGATGCTAAACAAAAAGTTAAATTTAGAATAATCTCCCATCGCCACTTTGTTTGTTGATAAATTGGAATATTTTGTGTTTAAGATCTCGAAAAAGTCACAATTGTTTCATAGCTTCATTTCCCAGAACAGCAGCACAAATTACACATTCTGGTCAGTGTCAGAATATTGTGCAAAACCAAATTTTAAGTGTTTTTTCCATGTATTTAAGCGAACGCAGATTTTTTTCTACTGTGTGCTGATAGTTTTTCCTTCCTTTTGCTTATCCTGGAGATCGCTCTGTGGACTTGAGGTGGATGCATCACTAGTTGTTGCGTCGCTAATATCTTCAAAACGAAATGTCTTAATACCAAAATTAAGCGAAGTTCTTTGCCTTTTATTCATATTAATATTAAAATTTGTATGCATATATTTTTTACATCATGACACTCGGGTTTTGAAACAAGCATTTACACACTGCAGCGCTAACTTGTGAAGAGACAATATCCGGTATAAATATTCAGTACCGAGAACCGGATACAGACTGTTTTGATCTTCTATTTAGATGAAAATATTTGTTTATACTTCCCAGCTAATTGTTTACTGACATGTGTAACACTTGTTATTTCGTTCAGTTTTGAGAATAAAGGGTTCGCAGCCCATTGTTGTAATTGGCAATTTTTATGACCGATTTTAAACAGCGAAATTCACTTTTCCAAATGCTGAATGATTTCTAAGTCCGGAAAATTCCCGATCATTAAAATATAAGCGGCTTGAACACACACATTATGCTACACAGATGATAGTTAAATTTTAGAATTTAGAGTCCAGAAACGATCTGGACTTGCGCTTTCCGGCACAATCACGAAGATTATTTCCATAACAATAGTTACATTATGAAATACTCAATCGTCAAAAATGCTTAGAAGAGTAAAATGACAAATTCCTGGAGAATATCTCGCGGCCCGGTATAATTGATGACATGGCCGGTACCGGACTGCGGCCCGGCGGTTGAGAAACACAGATGTAAATGAGCTACTTTGACTGCATCCAATAATTACATTCTACGAATAACGGATGCAGGTTCATCAGGTCTTCATATAATTTTTACTATGATTTTACTCAGTACACCTACTTGAAAGTAAATTAAGAGTCAAGCTCTCACTTAGTAAGAACATACCTTCTTATTCACTTGAAACAAAAAAATAATCATGTCAATACTAAGGCAAGCAATATTACAAAAACAGAGTTATTTCATATTGTAAAATAATTGTTATTATGTTTCCACCTCTACTTTGAAACAATAGAAATAAATAGATTTTATTGTGTTCCATGAATGAACAGTGATCGATTTAAACAATATAAAGAAATTATAATAATAAATACAACACAGCAGAATATATCAGCAATTATATCTGTCCTTGCTCTACATTACAAAAAATTTTTGAGTATGGTTAGTAAAATAGAAATTATGTAGACCTCTTGAGCCCATTTATTTCTCATTTCAGGAAGTTTTCGATTGGATGCAAAGGCTACGTGAAATTAAAATTGTACAACACAAATATTTTGAAGATAAACATTTCGTTGCAGTCGATTTTTTAATAAGCCGACATTTTATATTAATTTTAAATAGGGACCCGTTATTTTATTTTATATCCCTTATATCCAGATCAACTAATTCTTGGGTATTGTAGGAAATAATTTGTTCAATAATTTGTAGGAAATACTGTAAACAGATCAATGCAAGGATAGAAATACAGACTGATAGGCAGAGAAAGAAAAAGTGAACTAAGAAAGCCACTTTTAGATCTCAATAAAGATTAAAACTTGCGAATGAATAAAAATTTCGTAATTAATTTATTTCCAACACTTGAAAATTTTCACTGTACCATTCGTGCAATTAGAACATAAAACAACATGAAAAGCTGAACACGGTTTGTGTGATAGTGAATTTAAATTTCACAATAAAACATTAGAAATCATTTAAGGTGACACAATTGCAACTGTAGACAGGGCAGAATTTGTTTGTCTTCCGCCCACTCACTAGTGTGACAGAATTAACTGCGAATATTAACACCCCCAAGCCAACGTGGAACGTCCGTCTATCTGTCTGTCCCCTGTCGTGGTGTGTGACAAGCGTATGCCTCTTAGATACAACACATGAAAATATTACTGCTCATTAATTCCCTCAACACAACGACCAACTCGTTGACCGTAACATGTTCTCCTGTAAAATTAATTCTACAAATAGAGACAACTGCATTAGGACTTTGCACATATTTCATTTAGTTATTTATTACTTGTTCCGTAACAAGTGTGAATACACAATAATCGGATCAGCTTTATAAGTCGGCTTTCCATTTCAATAAGTCAGGAAACAATTCCTACACGAAAATCATCTTAAAGTAATTAAACCGTATTGGTGTGTACCAACTGGCCGACATTTTGAATTTAGTCTAACTGTAAATGTTTAATATCATATGAATCAGTTTTTATTTTCAGTCAATCACTTATCATGTTAAGATGGCAGAAATGAATTCCGTTACATAAGGATGCAATATTAATACACATCACGAATATTTTCGACTTACTTTCAAGTCATCTTCAGGTGATAGTTTACTAATAAACAAACATTTGAACATGGTGAAAAATATTATTTAAACACATCTATATAACACTAATAAATAGTCTAACCATGCAAAAAGAGGTTAAATGGCGTACATGGTATTAAATTAACATTCAGGTAGAAAACCTTCCAGTGAATATAATTATAATTTAGACATGTAACGCCAAGATGAGAAGGCCACGTCATCTGAAAACCTCCACTGTACATCTTTCATATTATGCCTCTCACAACGGCGAATAGACCGAGATTTTCTTTTACATCCACTTCACTACAGTCTTCCAATATATTGAATTTTGTAAAGAACAAGCCTTAGCCTTCAGTTTTACATAATAATAATTTTAAACGTTTTTAATTTTACAACTCAGGCACACTGCCTGCCTTTTAATATATATTGTATAAATTATAATTACATCCACTGGAAGGTTTTCTACCTGAATGTTAATTTAATACCATGTACGCCATTTAACCACTTTAAGAAAAAGTATGCATGGTTAGACTATTTATTAGTGTTTTATAGATGTGTTTAAATAATATTTTTCACCATGTTCAAACGTTTGTTTGTTAGTAAACTATCACCTGAAGATGACTTGAAAGTAAGCCGAAAATATTCGTGACGTATATTAATATTGTATCCTGATGTAAAAGAATTCATTTCTGCCATCTTAACATGATAAATGATTGACTGAAAAAAAAATTGGTTTATATGATATTATTTCACAAACTTATCTGAACTCAATATGACTTTCAAATTTAAAAAATGAAAATGTTTAATTGGAGTGATACCATACATCAAACAAGGTTATAATATTAAGCTACATATAACGCTGAATTTTTTTTTCAAATATGTCTAAATTTATAACCGATATTATTTATGCATGTATCTTCCAAGTATAAATCCTGTTCCAAGTGTTTGATGTGGTGAATAATTTCAACCTGTTACTGTTCGTTAACAGAAAACCACAAATTTAAATCACACAGAAAGTGTGTACGCAATGTTGAGTCCCTGACGCCTTGTCAGACCACTTCAGGTATGTGAATAAAAAGGGTTTTCGATGCATTCTGTGAGAAACTAGGCCGTGCCAAGAAGGAAATCAAATAAATACAATCTGAAATACGTAGATTCACAGACGAAAATCAAATTTGAGAATAATACTCCCGTAGAAATAATGTCATAATTTTTGGAATCCCCAGAAGTAAAAATGAATGTGCGTATGATGTTATTAATAAGGTATCTAATATTATTGGTGCAAAAAATATTATACAAATGATATCACTATCGTACACAGATTACCGGTCAGATCTTCTAAAAAAATTAAACTAATAATAATTGTGGTACGCTTTTCAAAGAGGATTAGCGGAGATTCTTAGTTGAAGTGTTATAAAGAAGAAAGTAAGAAAGAAGATTGTAAATCAGGTCTGTCACTACAACGATTTGACCGCAATTCCCTGATGACAGTTGTACAATGAATGAACACTTAACAGTGGCTACTATGAACTTACTCCGGGAAACAAGAAAAGTTGCGAAAGTGAAAAACTTCAAATAGGCCTATGTCTGGACAAAGCGTTGTAAGGTATTTGTAAGAAAAGATGATTCTAACCAAACTGTTAAAATTGTAGACCACTTTGATCTAGATAGACTTTAAACATTGCCATAAATTTCAATTTGAATCCTAAAAATTTCTGTAGTATATGTGTATATTTAAGCGTTTATAATTATAAGTTTAGAGGTTTGTTATTTTACTTTATACTTCTGTGTAGTATTGACGTTTTAAATTATATAAAAAAAGTGATAAGAATAGCAAGTCAACTCTTCTTTTTGAAGACTTAAATAACTGTAATAATTACATTAACGGTTTAGATTCAAATTTAAATTAATTCACTTAAATACAAGAAGTATTAATAAAAACTTTTCAGAGTCCTGTGCATTGTTGCAAGGATTTTCTTTCATTTTCTACATCATAATACCCACAGTCTAGTATATACAGCTACTAAGCTTAAGGTGATGAGAGTACTAGCAACAATAGACTGTGCCGGTACTATTTCGCATTGTCTGTGATGAGGGGATAGTAGCGATCCTAGTAGCTAGCAACTACTTATGGATGTATTTTCCCTACGTATTGAGATTCGTGACTCTATATACTAGACTGTGATAAAACTATCTGTAACATGGCTAAACCTTGATAGAGATTTCGAGATTAACGGTTACAAAAATTTATCAAACAAAATAAGTACATTGAAATACGTTAAATTGTTTATGTTAATGTCCCTGTATTTGATGTTGACAGACAAAACTACAATTTCTTGAATGTTTATTTTCAACAATGTTATACAGAGTTCATACTCACAGCTTTTTACGATCACAAACAACTGTTTGAGTGAATTCTTAGATGATTTTGAATGGTTTTTACTAATGGAAATGTAAAAAATAATATTGTTCGGAATTCGTGATAATTCGAACAGTACTTTGTCTTTTTTTTTTTTACACATGACTTGAAGAATAATATTCCACACATTGGAAATAGAAGTGAATGCAAACTGTGAAACATATGATGATAAATTCAAATTATCCAACCTAATACTTACTTACTTACTTACAAATGGCTTTTAAGGAACCCGAAGGTTCATTTCCGCCCTCACATAACCCGCCAGCGGTCCCTATCCTGTGCAAGATTAATCCAGTCTCTATCATCATATCCCACCTCCCTCAAATCCATTTTAATATTATCCTCCCATCTACGTCTCGGCCTCCCTAAAGGTCTTTTTCCCTCCGGTCTCCCAACTAACACTCTATATGCATTTCTGGATTCGCCCATACGTGCTACATGCCCTGCCCATCTCAAACGTCTGGATTTAATGTTCCTAATTATGTCAGGTGAGGAATACAATGCGTGCAGTTCTGTGTTGTGTAACTTTCTCCGTTCTCCTGTAACTTCATCCCACTTAGCCCCAAATATTTTCCTAAGCACCTTATTCTCAAACACCCTTAACCTATGTTCCTCTCTCAGAGTGAGACTCCAAGTTTCACAACCATACAGAAGAACCGGTAATATAACTGTTTTATAAATTCTAACTTTCAGATTTTTGGACAGCAGACTGGATGAAAAAAACTTCTCAACCGAATAATAACACGCATTTCCCATATTTATTCTGCGTTTAATTTCCTCCCGAGTGTCATTTATATTTGTTACTGTTGCTCCAAGATATTTGAATTTTTCCACCTCTTCGAAGGATAAATCTCCAATTTTTATATTTCCATTTCGTACAATATTCTGGTCACGAGACATAATCATATACTTTGTCTTTTCGGGATTTACTTCCAAACCGATCGCTTTACTTGCTTCAAGTAAAATGTCCGTGTTTTCCCTAATCGTTTGTGTATTTTCTCCTAACATATTCACGTCATCCGCATAGACAAGAAGCTGATGTAACCCGTTCAATTCCAAACCCTGCCTGTTATCCTGAACTTTCCTAATGGCATATTCTAGAGCGAAGTTAAAAAGTAAAGGTGATACTGCATCTCCCTGCTTTAGCCCGCAGTGAATTGGAAAAGCATCAGATAGAAACTGACCTATACGAACTCTGCTGTATGTTTCACTGAGACACATTTTAATTAATCGAACTAGTTTCTTGGGAATACCAAATTCAATAAGAATATCATATAATACTTCCCTCTTAACCGAGTCATATGCCTTTTTGAAATCTATGAATAACTGATGTACTGTACCCTTATACTCCCATTTTTTCTCCATTATCTGTCGAATACAAAAAATCAGATCAATAGTCGATCTATTACGCCGAAAACCGCACTGATGATCCCCAATAATTTCATCTACGTACGGAGTTAATCTTCTCAAAAGGATATTGGACAAAATTTTGTACGACATTATCCAACCTAATATTCATTTTCATTGAATTTGTGGATTGTAATTCGAACTGTCATACTTTTTAGCCTTGTTTTAAAAGAAATGCTGCAATTATTGTATTATGTTACGTAATGTGCTTCTGCATCTTCAGTCATTAGGACTATCTTGGTATAACGGACACAGCAGAGTACACTACCATTCCTAGGTGACTTACAACGATTGTATGAGTTAGTGACGTGGTACTGTTATACATACTCATGAAGACATAACATTTATGTTGCCCGTAATAGCGATGTGCTTGCACCATACCGATTATGTTATCATTATGGCTTGGAAGCTCGTGGAATTGCATATTATTTCCTGGAAAGTATAACTGTATGTTTACACATTATATTAAGATATGATATATATTTCGTGTTAACATTTGCATTTATGTAAATGTCCCCATATATGTTGATCTATATTCCCACATTTAAATCCTAATGGCTCAATTTAGTTAATTCAAGATTGACAATTCCTTTCTTGGTTTCCAGTTCACTTATATCGAACACACACTGTTTCTAATAATACTTGTTGCTATTCCTTATTACGCCATTATCCAATCAGATTATTATTATGTATGTGCAATACATTTTTTATCTCATTTATTTTCTTCATATTATGCTTCGCTATCCTGGCTTGCCTCCTCCACCATACTCCTCGATTATTTTCATTATCTCTATATTCTCATTTAACTTTCTACTACACTCTGCTAATTTACTGTTTATTATACGTACAAAATCATCTATATCCTTAACCTTCTCGAAAAGTTTAGTTATTTAGATCAATATCACCTAATATTCCGCTTCCACTTTCACTCGTTGTGCAACATGCTCGATGAGACCTTATATTATACTTAGCATTTTTAACCACAGTTGAATCAGTTAAAGAGTTGGTTCATTGGTTTACTCGAATAATGCTATGTTAATTGAAAGAGCTCAAAATATACTGGCAAACAATGAGTTGAAAGTGAGTATATCTGCGCATTTTTCCGGTTTACCAAAATCATTCACGTCACTGGAAGCGGTTGGTACTCCTTTACATGTAACACAAGCAGCTTTTTAAGAAACAAAATCTAATCTGACTTTAGTTACTAGCAGTGTAGGGTAAAAAGTGATTAACACTAAAAAAAAAACAAGGATACCAACAGTTGTGCGATATTTCAGACATCCTGGACGCAAAATCTTCCATCACACTAAAATATTTATCTCTGCGGAAAAATGTACATAATTTAAATAGTCCTAATAACATTGTGTGACGTTGGAAAAAGTTTTCACGATTCTAAAGCTTCTTCAGAGACGGTAGACACAGTTTCTCAATTGAAAATCTTAGTTATGTGTTGGTTGTGAACTGCAACTCTTCGCTGATTTTGGGCAACGAAACCACCTCTGCTTCAATCTCTAAGGAATGATGTAACTTCATATTCTCTCAGAGCGCAAGTTGTTAAAATTGAAGATGTGTTTAGTGAAACTACAAAAATAAATATAGATGTGTCTCAAATCACAGTGTTAGTACCTATTTTATTTCTATTATATATAAATAACTTCCTGATGCTTGATTTGTAACAAAATAACGGCAATATGTTTTCTTACTCAGATGATACCGTAGCAATTTTCAGTTGTTTAACATGGAATAAAACTTATGAGAAAGCAAACAGTGATAAGTATTTAATAAAAAATGGCTAGATTCGAACTTACTCTCCACACTTGTGGAGTAACAGGCAGCGCGTCTGGCCGCGAAACCAGGTGGCCCGGGTTCGAATCCCGGTCGGGGCAAGTTACCTGGTTGAGGTTTTTTCCGGGGTTTTCCCTCTACCCAATACGAGCAAATGCTGGGTAACTCTCGGTGCTGGACCCCGGACTCATTTCACTGGCATTATCACCTTCTTTTCATTCAGACGCTAAATCACCTAGATATTGATACAGCGTCGTAAAATAACCCAATAAAATAAATAAAAAATCGAACTTACTCTCTTTAAATATTTCTAAAAGAACGGTTGTATCCTTTTCGCTAACTTCACACAATGCCATACATCTTGACTATATTCACAATATTAAAATTCACAATCCTAATTGTACAATATTTCTAAATTGTGACTGTCCATGTTTAACCAATTCTACTAATTTAAAATGCATGATGAGACCGATAAGCTAATTTAATAAATAATGACAATCAAGGTTTTATTTCATATACCGCCTATGCTTATCCTTTTAACAAATTTATTGATTCATCAATACTTTGTTACATTTATTTTGATTTTGAACGTTTTCGGCTCTATTGAGCCATCATCAGAACCTTTTATGCCCATATGCATGATAAAGGTACACATAAAATGTAATACAAATAAACCATAATAATATCAAACAACATGATTCTATATCAAAAAACATTAAATATATGACGATATTACATTACTATATAAAATTGTTTTTTTTTAAGCTATAATCAGGTGTTAAGATTGTTGATGTTAAAATTATTACATGATAGGCTTTAAAATTGCAAAACAATTGTAGTTATATCGAGTTGATGTCTATATGGAATTCCATTTCTGATAGTGGCTAGATGCGACAACTGTGGGTGGAAGAAAATATATCAAATGTAATATTTATACTCAAAATTACAATGAAAAGTAATGTGCAATACCAGAACAAAGTGCATATATGAATCACAATGATATTATTACCATGATCTTAATAAATTACATAAATCTAATATAGAACATCTCGTAGAGAGATTATGTGTACGCAAGGGCACGGAACAGTTGTCTGTTAAATAAAATGTTATTGAAATTTATAAGCCCGGATTTTGTGTAAAAGTTGAACAAGAGGAATTAATTGACTATGTCATAGAGTAAAGCTATATGAATTCAACTTAAATGATAGGTGTTGCGGAGGTGTCCTTCTGGTCGCTGAGAGTAGGATGCAACTGTTTTGTGCTCGGCGTGTACAGAAATTACGTAAACTAGGTCACAGCTGACGATGGAAGAGGGCATAAAAGGTTCTGATGATGGCGCAATGGAGCCGAAAACGTTCAAAATCAAAATAAATGTAACAGAGTATTGAGAAACCAATAAATTTGTTAAAAGGATAAGCATAGACGGTATACGAAATAAAACCTTGATTGACATTATTAATAAACAATTCTACTAAGTTAAATATCTAGGAATACTAATTGACCAGCACCGTAGATGGAACATACATGTTGCATTTTCATGCAATAAATTACGCAAAATTATGACTGTATAGATTTGGTATAATTTGTTCTTACCTCCCTATTAATACTTCAAGATTTATTTTTTTATTATTGGTGCATTCTGTATTACGTTATGCCATTGTTAGTTTGGGCAGTGTTTCTAAATCCATAAGAAAGTCTCTAAATTTACTATAAAAGAGAATAATCAAAATTTTGTCTAAAAAGTCTATTGATTACCCTACTAAATATTTTTATTTGAATTTTAACGTTTTAAAATTGGAGCAGATAAATAAATATACATTATTAACTCCATTTGATTGGAACAAGAAAAATTTCAATACATACTGGCATAATTATAAAACGAGAAGAAACATATTATTTCGTTTTACAGAATCGAAAAGTTCAACGACTGCTGGTATGAAACATGGCTCCAACTATGGCTTAAAACTTTACAACAAATTAATTAATTTCTCAGTACCCTGTTTTAGGAAACATAATTATGATTAAATTCAAACTGAAAATTAAAGAAATGATTAAGGGAACATAAAGTTCGGTTAGATAATTTAATTGGTGAAAATCAGTCTCATATTATTATATTTGTGAATATTGGTTATAAACATTTCAATTGTGATTGTTTTTATCATATAGGCTATTGTTTTTGTAATCTATGCTTTTTTTTATTACATATATTAATTCGATTATTTTGTCTTCTTCTTCCTGCTTATCTACAGTGCAGTTTACTCCCGACCACGAGCATTTGCTCATACGGGGATAAATTCCTTAATTTGTATTTCTGTTTTATGTAGTCTATATAATATATTCTTAATGTATCTTTTTAATGTATATAAGTAAATTGTTCTTTGAGTTAAAAAAAAAATTGAGCCAGATTCTGGTAGAGTTCCTGGATAGTTCAGTCGGTAGAGCGTTGGCGCGCTCGATGCCCGGTCCCAGAACAATTTTTCCTTGAAATTATACAGGGAGCTATACCTGAAAAGCCAGATTTGAATGTTTGATGTGTTGTTCACGATAATGTCGGCAACTCTCCCAATCACGCTGAACACTTTGCCTTATAGCTGATGTCATAGTATCGCTAATTGTAGGCTAGTCTATTTGTTCCTTCAAACGGTCAATGTTAGAAATTTTTACGACATACACCATTGCTTTTAAGAAAGAGCGTCAATGTATATTTTTCTATAGGGGCTGATGAAGGTCTCAGCTACAGCAGCGGTGTAAGACTTCATCGGGAAAATATTTAGTATTTTTACATATTGAAAGAAATTTGGAGCGTTTGAACATAATCATTGTAAGCCAATTATTTATGAGTTTTAAGCACAAAGTTTCTTAAAAAATGTGGCTGAAAAATAATTAACAAAAAATAACATTTAATAACTGAATACAAATTAAATTTATTTCTATTAATATAACTGAAAGTAATGGCTTTTGCAATAAAACGAAATAATAAAATTGCTAATATAACATTTTAAAAATGAAATAAATGGATATAAATTGTGAAGAAGTGAAGAACTCTGTCAGTTTCAACTTACGTTCGAAACACGAAAATAAAGATAAAATTTAAAAATACCAAGTTTATTAGAATCAACGTTAACCCGAGTACAGTACGAATAGAACCCCGCTAGTCCGAATTAATTGGGACCGGAGCATGTTCGGATTTATCGTAATTTCGGATTAAGCGTGGGGCAGGAATGCAAGCATTGAAACCACGCCTTATCCTCGCCCCTCTCTTTACTCCCCCCCCTTGTTCAATTTCTAGGTTAAGAAATGTTTGCGGGACATTGCCGCGTCTTCAAGATTATTTCCTCTTAACAGAAGATGACAGATTATCATAATAGTATAAAAAACAATAACCATTTCATTCGCTAATGACAAAGTAAGTTATAGTTTATATGATCAATTCTTAATTTCTGCTTATTGTAGTATTACACTGAGTTTATGTTCAAATAGAGCCTATTCTTCTCTTTTTCTCTTTTATTTTCTTTTTTCTATGCATGTTCAGATTATTCGGTGTTCGAACTAGCGGGACTGTTATGTATTTATGCGAAAAACCAATTATAAGTTTCTCTTATTTCAGAAAATGTTTCTAATACTCCCTATTCCAAATCAAGTCTTTTAATCTCTTATACAAAGTGCTTGTTATGTAAGAGAATGATGATTCAATGTTCTTAATAGTAATTTCGACGCAATTCAGACATGTATAATTTATATTTTTACATAAATAAATAACCTTAAATGTAAATATTTTAGAGCTGGAGGCTGCTCATGACACCTTTTTTGTGCTCGAAATCGGCTCCCAAGTTTTTAAGTGTCCCGAAGGTAAATATCCAAAACTTTTTATCCGTGGGACGTAGTAGCAATTCAACGGGCCCCGTATACCAATTATCTACTGGGAAATTGAACATTAATGAACTACACAAGAATGTTGCCATAATAGGTCCATGATGGTGCTCTGTTCTGTTTAAACAATCTGAAATGGTACAGTCCTCTATAACAAGGATGGGAAAATGTTCATGTAACATGACGTCCAAGTGAGCTCGAGATTTAAGATGAAAATGAGCCAACCACTCACATTCCACATACGCCACGCCAAGCCACACACCACAGACAACACCAACACATCACACAACACACAACATACACCACAATATCACACACACCACTCCACACCACACACAACATATCACACCATGCCACACAATACCACACACCAGACAAAAAACACCATGCCACACCATACACACACCAGACAACACAAACACACTCTACCACAATACACACCACACCACACCACTTCACACCTGAGAATAAACACACCACACCACACTCAAACACACACCACACCACATTCAAACAAAAATCATACCACAAGATCACCAGAACCAACCATTCAGTTGGGATCTGTCCGATGTGGGTTATGAAATGACGAGTACGTCGATTGTTCTCCCTATTAACTTCATCATGATGATAAATATTCCCGTCATCAATCTGAAAGATCTTCATTCAAAAGAGGGGATCACGTTGTAATAATTGTCATAGACATGATTCACAAAACTCAACTCGACGATCATCCTAATCTTATGGTGTTAAAGCTGAGATATACAGAGACGCTATTGTATTGTCTTGTATTGTATTTATTAACATTCCATGGTATTCATACATGTTACAGCTAGAATATGAAACAAGTCAAAAAACTTAATACTATTATAAAATCTTAATTTATAGTCACAGTCTATATGAAATATATACAGACGAGATTTACAATATAGTCTACTAGTACAACACAAAGTTTTAGTATCAATTTCATGAAGTGTTATTGAATGTCATGAACTCACCTACAAAATAGAAGGCGTGAGAAATTAGGTACTTCTTTAATTTGGCCCTAAATAATTTTATGTTTTGAGTTTCATTTTTTATATCGATAGGAGGCTATTAAAAATTTTTACTGCCATATAACGCACTCCTTTTTGATAGCACGATAGACTTGCCGATGGAGTATGAAAGTCACTTTTTGACGTGTATTTATGCTATGAACTGTTGAATTAGTTACAAAGCTTTCACGATTACATACGAGGAAGATTATTAATGAAAATATATACTGACAAGCCATGGGAATTATTTGTAGTTTTTTTGAAAATGGTCCTACACGATTCCCTAGATTTGGCACCTACTATTATTCTAATTACTCTTTTTTGTAATAGAAATATATTGTTACTATCTGTGGAATTTCCCCAGAATATTATTCCAAAACTCATTACCGAGTGGAAGTATGCAAAGTATATTGTTTTTAAGGTATTGATATTTACTATCTTTTGCATAGATCTAATAGCAAAACAAGCTGAATTTAATTTGGGGGTAATTTCTTTAATATGCTCATACAAGATCAGAACAGATAGTTGACTAACACCATATGTTTGTGACAATCTATGTGTGACGCGTTTCGAGGACTTTTCAAATGAAACAAGCATGTCAAGTGCTATAGGTTTCTCTTCGTCGGTGAAAGTTCTTGAACGTCCTGATCGTCACTTATCGTCGACAGATCGTTAGATCCTGTCTCCCTTAACTTTTTAAGTATTTGTGCAACTTCACATGCAACATAATGTCTCTGTGAGGATTTTTTAAAGTCATTCACAATGCCTTGTGAACTTCTCTCTCCAGACAAAATGATGACCAGGAATAGTTTTTCGCACATTAACGCCATTCCAACTCTGTTTTCTCACATCAGAAAGAGGAAAATTTAGTTACATTCATGTCTGCATAACATTTTAACGATTAAAGATAGGTTAGAAACATTTTACCCTTGCATTTGTCAAGACATTATAGTCTTATTAGATGTACCTCACCATCCCATTCTCACTTAATCTTTTGAGTTGAAATGAAGATGGCGGCCAGCAAGATAGCAACCGTCCGGCTGACACACCACCTTCTCCATAATGCCCACTTATGCCTAGAAAACTTGTTAACATATTGTTGTGGGTGTTAAATGACTTTTTGACTCAGCCTGTAGAACTGATCTTTCAACTTAACTGTCCAGAACCGATCCCACCTTAGAGTAATGGAGAAGCTACATAATTTTCAATCGATTTGTGGTATAGAACAAAGGAAACAATAACTTTGATTTCATTTTAATGTAATAAAGCTTAAGAAAGTTCTGTATACATGGATCAGAAACATCAGAAGTCACAAAGGAGAAATAAACAGAAACTAATCAATATTAATCTTCGTTTTGTAGTAGGAAAGAAGTAGCTTAAATTTGCGAACGTCAATGACATAATAGTAAACACAGGTAATCCTTTACAGAACCTGAATACATAAACGTCTTTCCGGTCACTTACACTACTTGCCGTTGTCCTAAAGTTGACAAATCCACCAAAATCTAGAGCACAATCAACGCAGTTGGAAATTACGACTCGTTGTAGTCAGACCTTTTGAGGTCGATGATTAACAGAAACATAAGCTTAATCTTTTTGAAACTTCATAAGACTATCAATACTTGCCACAAATCACTTTAAATTTAGATTTTCTGTATATTATAGAATTCAAAAAAGAATTAATGTTTGCAGATAATATTAACGGCATACATGAGATCACAAGCGTGAGTTACGAAATTTCCAACTGCAAAGTAAATATCAAATAAGAAAAATAGGTAGTTGTATAGGCCATTCGGTATCTCGTGAAACCTATCTGCGCGTAAGGGGAAATAAGTGGACTGGGAAGCTTCCCTCCTTCGCTACGCTTCGACTAGCTGCTACTGTAACTAGCTTACCCCCACCATAAGTTTCTTACTATAAGCTATGGCGCACACAAGCATTTGGTTTCACGAGACAAAGAAAAGGCTATAATATTGTGGCAACCGTGCTGGAAGATTCTAGTTGGCTCGGGAGTGCGCGCGCGTATCCAGCGAGACACGGGGCGAGAGGGAGGCGCTGGGACAGAAGCTCGAATTTCGGTGGGCGCTGAGGCACAGCGCGGAGCAAGGGAGAGAGCTACGGGCCCGGAGCGGAATGGAGGGTACTGATGTAAGGAAACGTCTGGAGGCCGAGTGTTGTGGAGGCCCAGAAGGTTCGCGAGGCAGAACAATCGAGAACGTGTGACTAAATAAATAAAAGCGCGAGCAGGCTTTGGCGTGAGTCAGTTAGTTAGTTTGTCAGCTGTGAGAGAGCTAGCTACTCTTCAAACAAAGTAAACCTGAGTTCAATGTGCAGTCAACTTGTGGCAGCGTCCAGGCGAGTGCGGCGTATCCGGAAGTCTTGGGTTCGAAGTGCAGTGAACTGTATCTAAAAGTCTTCGGTTCGAAGTGCAGTGAACTGTATCTGGAAGGCTTGGAGTTCGACGTACCGTGAACTTGAGTGAGAGCTAGAAGAACTACCCAAGGCGAACGAACTGTAAAGTGAGAACTGACAGTTTTGTTTGTGTACATAGTGCTTTGTGAACATTAGTTGAAATTAGGAATACATTGTTGTTCTTCTCAATAATACAGATGAATTGACATTGGCGTTCGGTGGAGTGCAATAATGACTACTGTGTTGCTGTTTTGAGTGGAATGTCCATTGTTGACGGGTGTGTGATTAAAGTTAGAAATAAAAGTCGCACATTGTTAAATAAAAGTTACAATATAGAACCACATAGCCTAAATGTTATTAATCATACTGCAGTAATATGAGAAAATGTAAAGAACGGACATTGTATAATACAACATATATGGGTTGTAAATAAAGTAATGCCAATACTGCTGGAAATGTGTCGTGCGCATTCGCATGAGATTGAAGATAACTGATGATCGTAATTGGAGATATTGTCCATGTACTGAATGATGAAAATGGTTGCTATGACAAAGATGTTGTTATTTTGCGTGAATAGTATAGAGCTCTAGTTTTAACTGCGCTAAAGCGAGTTTACTAAACTTCAACAGTAACCGTGAAAAAAATTCGAGATAGCCCGTGGTATAAATGGTCGGCAATGTCATCATGGATTACTTGAAGCTTGTGGCAACGATACACTACCGTATCGGACGGTTGCATTTTGTACAGGTCGGAATGAAACGGCACATGTGGCTCGCACAGGTCGCCCGTTCATTTGTGAAGAACAATTAGCGGAGTTAGTGCGAGGTCTCCTTCCTGTTCACCATCGCTGGACTGTACGAGAATTATCCATCGAGGTTGTACTCAGTCATGAACTGTGTGGCACATACTGAAGAAAAACATCCACATGAGAAAAATTACAGCACGTTGGGTTCCTCATAACCTGACAGAAACATAGAAGTGACACCGATGCGCAATAGCTCAACTCCAACTACAGAGATACTACAACGAAGGGGATGTAATCCTGCACCGTATTGTTGACATTGACGAGACGTGGGTGCGGGCATACGAGTATGAACTAAAGCGTCACTCTAATGAATGGCACCACAAAGGATCATCAAGTCCAAAAAAAAAGTGCGATATAAACCCTCCAGGGTGAAAGTCATGCTGATACTGGCATACCACAGTGAAGGTTTTATCATTACCCATGCCGTACCTAAAGACCAAAATATCAATGCAGCGTACTACCAACATCTTATCTAACACAACCTGCGTCCAATACGGCATAAATGTCCACATTTCCTGAGAGACATTCCACTTTTCATCTTGCATGATAGGCTTAATGCTGGTTGTCACGTCGCAGGAGCAGTGGCTGAATTGCTATAGAGTTGGGATTGGGAAGTGTTGGAACATTCTCCGTATTCTCCTTACATGAGACATTGTGGCTACGGTTTGTTTCCACGGTTGAAAGAACCACTTAGAGGCAAGAGGTTTCTGAATCAGTACTTCATGCAGTAGAGCAGTCCATCAGACACATCAACAGAAGCAACCTCGCTAACGGCAGGGCAAAAGATACAGGAACACTGTGGTGATTATGTTGAAGAAAGATAAGTTCAATAATATGTTCGTACTGTCTGTGTTGCGACTAGTTTATTAAGGGGACACTATACTGAAATTCCGAAGTTCCATATTTTTAAAAGTTCACAATAATGAAATCAATAACTACTATAGTTATAAAGCTAGAATAACCTAATTTTGATCATTGATATATCTTGTTAATGATGACAAATGTAAAACACTTCATCCGTCTATGATAAGTGGTTTGCATTTTATTAAATTTTATTAAAATTTTGGATCGCATTATATAAAGACCCTTGTGCCACAATTCACATTATTCTTAACTTATATTCTTTTATATGGATCCTTATATACACGAGATCATAACTTACTATATAGTTTTGTTGTAAAATTAATCATTACTGGAATGTTTTTATTATAAAGGAATAAATAATAAATATATTAATAATCATCAAATGTTATACTAATTTACCAATTTACTATACAGCAAATCCCAAAGTAATATTTGTTCCAATTTACCTATATGAAGAATCATATAAGTGAATATCAGTTATAAATAATGTTAATTGTGGCGCAAGGGACATCTTACATATAGCGATACAATATATTATTAAGGTATTAATAAAATGCAAACCACTCTTCACAGAGGAATTGAATTTCGTACATGTGTTATTATTAATCAAATACACCAGTGATAAAAGTTTTGTGAATTTAGCTTCAAAAACATGGAAGTTGGCAATTTCAGTACAGTGTCCCATTAACAACCTCATATTGTTAACCTGTTTTTAATACTCTTTAGAGTTATATAATACTTTAAAATTTTAATCTGCATTAACACTTTTCATCTTATATGAACTTTGTAATTGCATTTTCATTTAAACGTTTCATATCTCGTACATATAACTATAACTTTTGTAATACCAGAAGTGTTCAAATATAATATTACATTTGTTAGACCTAAATTTGCTCATAGGCTATAAAAGGGAGATAAATTTAATCTAGTTGTTATAAGTTAAGACGGAACTATGTAAATAGAAATAAATGAATTAGTGAATTAAATATTATTATGATAACGAAGTCTTTTTTATCAGATTAATATTAACTGACCAGAAATGCACCATATACCGTGTGTCTGAGTCAAGCTGTTCATAAACTATTTTAAGCATCACGCATAACACGATTAGTGGTGGACACACAATAATCTTCAGAGTTTAATTTCTCTACCTAGCAGCATTTGTATATCAGGTTTAGCAAAAATTGAAAACAACTGAATAATAAATAGACATAAACGAGTGGACTGATTTTTATATTGATTCATAGGATGCGTTTGAGTTAAGAAACAGTCATTTCTAATACGCGAATCTCTCAAGGTAGTCCATGTCTCTTCGGTAATGTGTTTGGTTCGTATAAATGTTTCCAATGTCTAAAAGGGTTCGATCTCCGTTTCTTCGTACTTTGTAAATACATCGTACGTAACAAATATGTACCTGTGTCCGAAGGACGATGTGGGCATTGGATAGTGTTCGTCCACTGCATATTACCCTTCTAACCTTCTTTGCCAGTTGCTTAATATAAAACGATTCTGACAGAGTTAAAATAATCCTATCACTCCCAGAGTGACACATAGATAGGTGAACGTTATTTATAAGTTCATTCTCCATTCTCGCAGGTATGTATATCTTCCACTTCTGGACAACCCTGCCATGCAATTTATACAAGATACCAGAGCGCAATCCATACACTTCATCTTTCACCTGTGAGATTTCTCTAGCTTTGTCCATTAAGGCCCTTATCGTGGAATCCTCCTGCTGCAAATCTGCAATTCTCCGAAATTTTCCCGTCAGAGCTCCATTCCTCGTGGAATCAATTCTCATCACGCCAATTTCGTACGCGGGGGCGGTGATATTTTCCGGTAGCCCCGATTTCGAATTCAAACGAGAGAGACAATCGCCAAAGATATTGTCTGCCCCCGGAATATGTCTAATCGTCATTTCATGAGCCAAAATTTCATGCACGTATCTAGATTTTCTAGAGTTCGTCAGTGTGCATCTACTCTGAAAAGCTAGGCTGACATGGTCAGTAAATATGATGATCTGCCTATTGAAGATATACTGACGGATCTATCTGTAGTGCGAAGTACACAGCAGAAATCTCTAGTTCCGTGATTGATGCGTTGCTTTCGGTACGCGACAGTCCCCTAGAAGCTGTGGCAATCACATGTCGCTTGTTATCTTCATCGATCTGACATAGAATTGCTCCATATCCATATGAAGACGCATCAGTATAAATCTGAAAAGGTAGGCTGTCGTTAGGCCTTTCCAACAGAATTGAGTCGGCGAAAGCAGTTCCGTTCGATCGAATGCTTCCTGCTCTGCCGACCCCCACCTAAAGGGTGTATCCTTCTTTAGATATCTACGAACCTGTTTCCGGTTCCGCGCCGGCGGGATCCTCGCAATGCTCGGAATTCTCTCTTGGTCCGGTCTAATTCCATCAGACGAAATTACGTAACCCAGGAAAACTGTCTCAACTTTAAAAAATGCTGTTTTCCCCAGTTTGACTGTCATACCAGCCTCTCTCAATTTAATAAGTACAAAATCAATATCTCTAATATACCTATCAACATTATTGCCATATATAAGAAAATCGTCAATGTACTATGCCAGAAAACCTTTCGTCGAATCACCAGAAATTATGTCAAGTGCCCTTAGTAGCGCAGATCCAGAACTCGCTATGCCGAATGGGCATCGGGTATACTGATCAACTTTCCCGTTATGTAAGAACGCTGTGAATTTTCTCGAGTCCTCGTCCAGCGGAATCTGCCAATACGAACTGGTCAAGTCCAAACTAGTGAATATAGAACAGTCACTGATACGGCCTAACAAAGTGTCCACTGCCTCCGCCCTGGAATTATTTTTGACTGAAAACGAGTTAACGTGTCGGGCATCGATCTTTACTCTTAAGCTTCCATTGGGCTTCCTAACCCAGCACAATGCATTAACGTAAGGCGAGTCTGATACTTCTATAACTCCATCTGTTAACATATCATTTATGACTTCGTCTGCCGTAAAGATGGGGGGGGTGGGTCTACATTTTTGCCGAAATTCCTCCATTCCTACCACCTTAATTTTGTGTGTATACACTCTACACAAATTGGCGCGTCTGAAAAGACATTCAAATGGCTTCCTACGACATCCATTAAGTGTTTTCTTTCACTCTCACTGAGGCCGTGTGCCTGGCTAACTTTATCTCTTACTATTTCGAAAGTACCTGTCCTCCTATTGCTAGACGCGTCTACCTGCCTAAGATCGCCACGCGAACCTCATTACTATAGCTGGCCCTATGGCCCTAATGTGATTACGTCCTATTTGTCTCGCCTGCACTAATTCGCCGATACACAACTCGCATTCTCCGCAGTCTACCTGACACACTCCCCTAGTTACCTCGTTACCTTTCCACGGATTAACTTCTATAATTACATTCTTACAAATTTTGAAATGCTCTACGAAAAATAACTCTTCCTGTAATTCTACCTCTTCCGCGGTCCTTTCGTCTACCTCCGCTCGAGAGCTATCCCTACTGAATGGGTTATGGCCTACACTGCCGTCACCTGCCGTAACCCCTAGTCTATTTTGCCTGAAATCTAATACAGAGTGCCATTCATAGAAGCTTTCTACTCCAATAATGATGTCGGTAGTCAACCTTTGTATCACAAGAAAAATTGCATTTAACTTCACGTCTCCGCACTCTAACTCGAACTATACTTGATATTTCACCTTTTCCTTCTTCTTGCTTAGAGCGCCCGCACAGTACAGTGAACATATGAGTAGAGTTTGCAGTTTTATTCCTAAATCCCTAACTTTTTTAAAAAATTCCAAGCTGCATACATTATTTGTGGAGCCCGAGTCCAACAACACACAACACTTTATCCCAAATATTCTAGAATCTATATATGGCAATACATAAGTCCCATTATTTTCTACCTCTGGGTTAGTAATCTCGCTCTGTCTCTTTACGCTTACCGCGTTGGTGGATTCTTTTGATAGTGACTTACTGCGCTTAGCTACAGAAACCTTCGAACCCTTAAGACCTCTGTCTAGCAGTTTCTCGAGTGAGATTCATTCGGTTCCACTGCTATCTCGTCTCTATTTCTGCTATTTATAGGCTCCAGGCCCATATTCCTTCTGACCGGACTTTGCTGACGTCCGTTCATGTCTCTATTCCTACTTTGTCCCACGTTACACTGTGTAGGTGGCCTATTGCACCCTTGTGAGGCCATTTCTTGTAGGACTTCTCGTCTACCTCTCTCCTGCTCTTGCCTCCTCCAATCACCTCGATTTTGCGGTCACCTGCTAAAGTTAGGCTGCCAGAATCCCTGTCTGTAATTTCTGTTTCGAAGCCAATGTGGTTGGGTTCTAAACCTACAATTTCCGTTTTCTTGTCTTCCCGTGTACCATCGTATGTGGTTAACCCTACGCACGGGACCAACACCTCCTCTATCGTTTCTCATCCTGTTATGATTGCTCTGGTTATTCCTAATATTATTGTAAGGACCCCCAAAGTGCGGGTCACTCCTTCTCTCCCTGTAGGAACTATTCCCTCCGTTCTGACCATTATGGTGTCGGCTATATACATTGTTGGGGCTCCTGTCACAACCCCAGCTACTCTGCTTTTGGGCTCCTGTCCTTGGGGATGAAAAGGCTGTACTTGCCCGCTTCCCCGCTTTCTGGTCGGTGGGGCTTGAACCCTTTCCTTTACCATGTTCATAGTCTGCCTGTCCACTACATTCATAGTGCGTGACGTCAGAACCATCCAGCGCAGTCAATAAATCTATTGTTTTTTCTCCGAAGTCTCGGGGCCCTGCCACGATCAAATTATATCTGATGTTCTCTGGATACTGTGAGATCACAGTTTGGATCAGCTCTGAATCCGGTATTGCCGGATTTAGGCTTTTCCCTTTCTTAACAAGTTCAAGAAAATAGTCTATCATAGAGACGCCTCTTCCCGCGTCAAACCTGCTCTGATTAATTTCCTTCCTAATTCTTTGTTGTTGTCTTTGTCCCCAGTATCTCTCCGAAAATTTTTCTCTGAATTCCTCATATGTGACATTATTCCCTAGGGCCACTAGCGCCCAGTTGAGTGGTCGGCTCTTTAGGCTCTTTCGTACAACGGTCATTTCTAGATCATCCGGCACCCCTCTTACTCTAAAGTACGTTTCCAGCTCACTTATGTAATTATGTGGGTTTGAAAATTCAACTTCATCAAAAATAGGGTAACCAATCTCGTTCATAATGTGAATGGGGTACTGAGGACGGCCTAAATATGCCTTGTCGTTTACATTTTCAACTCACCACGCACATCATCCCGTGAGGTCTGACATTCCTCACCAACACTATGGTTGACATGTCTTATATTTATGTTACTACCTGATGCCGGGCTCTCACTTGCGCCCTCTTGTCTAGAAACTGCACGATCCGAGGTGCTATGTCCGCTTAAATTCGCTGGACTACCCCCATTTAGTACGTCGTTTATTGAGTTTAATTTACTTCTTAATTCTTCCAAACATTCGTTATCCGCCCTTTCTTTATTCTTTATGGCTCGCTTGAGACCGTCCACTTCCTGATCCATCTCACCTATTTTCTCTTTCACCGAATTCTGAATTTCCCGAATCTTCTCCACTATCGTTTCCTCAACAGCTAATTTTAGATCGCTATTCTCTCTCATAGCGCTATCTCTAACTCTGACTTCTAAATCCTTCATACTTTCTGACATCCTATCCATAGCTATCTTCAGTTGGTTCTCCATTCCGATCCCATTCTCGGCTAATTTCTCCTCTAGCTTCTCTATTTTGTCTTCCATCTTGTTTCCTCTTTCCGCTAATTTTGCAATATGATCTCTAATCTCTCTCGAACTTTCCCCCAATCTATTCTCCATTTGTTTTATTTGATCTCTACTTTCTCTTGAGTTGTTGTCTAATTTATTTTCCATTTGCTTTATTTGTTCTCTATTTTCCCACAGAATCTGCTCTCTACTTTCCCTTGAGTTATTTTCTAATGTAGTCTCCATTTGTTTTGTTTGATCTCTACTCTCCCTTGAGTTATTTTATAATTTCGTTTCCATCTGTTTTATTTGTTCTCTACTTTCTCTTGAGTTGTCTAATTTATTTTCCATGAATTGTCTCATCTGCTCCCATAACTGTTCCATCGTCATTTCCCCTTTGCCACTTTCTCTCCTCTGTTGGTTTTCCACCGTTCGCTCTCCCTCTTATTCCTGTCCTACATTATTCTCGACCTCCTCCCTGATTTCCATAATTTCCTCGTGCTTCCTTTGCTCCATAGTTCCCTTCTTTCTATTTCCTCTTCTTTCTCGTATTTTCCTAACTACCTTACTCCTATGGCTACGTAGTATCATCTATATGCAACTCTGTCCTCTATCCGACGCTTGCTTTCCTAATAATAGTCTAACTATTGTAAAATTGAAAATTAATATGTAATGTATTTATTATTAGTATTATTGCTACTATTATTATTATTATTATTATTATTATTATTATTATTATTATTATTGTCAGTTATCAATAACATCATTGCTATCTCTGTTTTATTTCTTTTCGTTGTATTAGCTCGATGAGAGCACTATAATGTACTTTTGACTCTGTTGACCCTCTATAGGGCTTTAACTTAAGTTGTATCATTTTCATCAGTGTTTGTATTTCTTTTTTGTATTTATATGTGCTATCTGGTAGGATGGAAGAGAAGGCCTTATGGCCTTAATCCTGTCAGATTAAATAAATCATTATTATTATTATTATTATTATTATTATTATTATTATTATTATTATTAACTAGGCATGTATTTGCACTCTACTCACTTCCAACAAATTACGCAATACACTTATTTCACTTTTTCCCCCAAAATATCACACACAAAAAATACATATATTCAAAATATCACACCAGAAATTGAAACATATACACTTTATAATTATGTCTCCAAAATATCATATACATATATACGCTTTTATACATCCTCCCTTCATACTTGCCATCGCCTCTCCGAGTTGCCTTCTCTGGTGGTCTCCGTGTTGCCTTCTCTGGTGTTGTCGTGATGTCGCGTTGGCCTGGTTCTATTCCCGCCTACCAGCGTCGTTCCTCAGCTATTCAGGGCTGAACTGCTCCGTCCGGTCCTCCGCGTTGTTTGATGCTGTATTCGCACCCGGGGTCGGTCCCTGGAAAAGCTGTCTTCCTTCGAGCCCCACGTTGGGCGCCATTTGAGGGTGGATACGTCGCGGTTGTAGCCCCACGTTGGGCGCCATTTGAGGGTGGATGCGTCTCGATTGAGGCCCCACGTTGGAGACCATTTGAGGGTGGAATGGGTCGTTATTGTGGTCCTCAATCGATGATCATGTACGGCCGATGTCTCTCACTCGCACCAGCCGGCAGGTCCACGGCAGTCAGCACTCGTCCTTCGAGAAGCGCGAATAGGGTAGGCAAATTTATTATTGTTTTAAGTAGTGGGCGCCAGCCCACCCTATTTCGACGCTCGGTGCAGCCTGAGATAAATTCAGGGTAGCCGAGGTACAGTTGTGGTGTAGGATGATGTCGGGAATAATACCAAGCCGGTTACTTAGAGAAAAGGCCGTGTTGATTTCGAAACTATAAGTTTATTGTCGTATTCAATTGGTAAACCCTTGAGTATGTATTTCCGGCTGAACTTGTACTTTAATAGTTGGTCGCACTTCTGTATCAACTCTATGGCAGCGCTGAATATACTCTATTCGATACTACAAACTCGATCCTCTGTTCAATACTCTATAATCGAGGCTCCTATTCGGTCACTCCGCTTTCTCTCTATCCGAACGGCTACTGATGGTAACGTTGACGAGTAGCCTCGTCGGTGACAAAGTTCTGTCTATCGAGTCTTCGCCGGAAGAAAGACTAGTAAGTAGGGCCGTCGACACCAAAAAGCTCCTCTCCGCGCCTTGTCACCCTTGTTTATTAAAACCTATCCTACGCTAAAACTAACTATCCTATTGGCTAACAACTACGTCATTTAACCGACCTAAAATCTATTCTCTATTGGTCCAAAGTGACCTCATAAGCTGAACCGAGATCTCTTCTCATTGGTCGCGAAATACGTCATCTGTAAATTTGGACTTGGACTTCCCGCAACATCAAATTAGTTAGTAGATTTTTCGAGAATACCCGTTCTTTTGGAAAACCCCGAGCTTTGCAATTGCTTTCCCACCAGTCTTGTCCAGCTTCCGGATTCTACGCTTGAATGAGTCTCTCTATACCAACTCCGCACAAGGTGGCCATAAATCTGTCCGATTCTGCTAAGTGACTCAGTGAGACGAAACACCTGCGTGGGAAACTAATTCTAACAAAGTCGCTAGAACATCCCCGCGAATACATGTAACTAAAATACGGTGATATCAGCTTCGCTATTAAATCTGTCTCTCCCTCTCCTAATTACTGCTTCAATATATATATATATATATATATATATATATATATATATATATATATATATATATATATATATTGCAGCAGAGAAAGTTATATTAAATACGATGAACTAATAATGACGGAAAGGACAGCAAATTGAACGTAATAAATCCAGGAACAGAAAATATTCTAGGTGCTTGAAAGAATAGAGTACTGAAATTCTGTATGATCATGCTAAATGCTACAGATTTGCATGAACATCACGTAAACACAAATGTTAAAACTATTTATGAAAAATAACCTACCTAAAATGTAGAAACAATAATATTACAGGCATACCTCATTAATTCAATTCCACAATCATGGCTGAAGATTTATGTGATTTGACATGGGACCTCGCCAAGAAACTGGCACAACAGGGGGAAAAGAAATAAAGACGACCAATAAAAGTAAAATAATTTTGCACTGGATAGAGTTACAACTACATAGAATCTAATGTATTATAACACTAATCAATAAAATGCTCTCTCGTGTTACAGTAAAAGAGATTTGAAATCGCCACATTAAGAAATGAAGAGTACACTGCAAGAATGATGGATGTCACTTTCTTGTTGAAAATGAACCAAGACCGTCAATGCATAGCTTAAGACATATAGAATGTCCATAGAGAGTTATATGGCATTAACACTGATAGTCATTGTCCAGTAATTATCGGAAAATCACAGTTAAGGGGAGGCAGAAGTGAATATTTCAAAATCCACAAAATGTATCCGATTTGTTTGAACTTTATCATGGATACTAAGTATGTTATTAGTAATGGACATACCAAGTTTCAACTTTCTAAGTACAATAGTTCTGTAAATGTTAATAATTTTATAAAACTTTTTATCGTTTGATATAAAATGCTCCATGCACCATATTGTAAGGAATGTTCAATATTTCTTTTTATTTATATGTTCAGAGAAGATATATAAATAATTATACGTATTAGTTTATTATGGGAATAATATAGTAATACAGTTATCTTGGTTTTAATTTCATACTTTTAAGGGCACAAAATCAAAAACTAACATCGGAATATGAAAATAAAGGTAATAAAAATGGAAAAAACCAAATTTTCATTTTTACTTCAGTTTTGTTCGAAAATTTCACCCCTGCCTCCCCTTAAGCATTGAGCGCTAAGCATTTCAAACTTTCAATTGCTTCTCCTGCAAAATGTATTCCAAATGACATCCATCATTCTTGCAGTGAACTCTTCAAATTTAAATAAAGCGAAAGTTCGTAGCGCTATAAAATATAAAAATTAGTCAAATAAATGAAGGAAATGTGAAACTTTTGATCACTATAAGTAAATTTATTCGAATTATTGTAGCAGGAGCTGATGTTTTACATTCATGAACAATTCCGAGACTTGGTGTTGAAATCGAGTGGATACAGCGTTATTAATGATTATATCACTGGATTCTGAAAGAAATTTTGTTTATTTTCTTAATTATTTACCTATTTATTTATTTATTTATTTATTTATTTATTTATTTAGTTATTTATTCATTCATTTATTTATTTACTCTGGTGCAGTTAAGGCCATCAGGCCTTCACCACCAGAAATGCAATACAACTACAAGATTTTTAGTTAGTTATTTAACTGTATCAAATACTGGATTATTTAGCGTCGATGGAACTGGTGATAGCGAGATGAGGCCGAGAATGCTACTAATTATCTGATATTCGCCTTACGGTTGGGGAAAATCTCGGAAGAAATAGGAGTATTCACTCCAAGCGCCAATCGAACCCACACCCAAGCGCAACTGCTAATCGGCAGGAAAGCGCGCTACCGCCTGCGTTACACCGGTGACCAATTAAAACAGCTAGTACTATCTTATCACATGATACTTCGTGAAATTTCCTAGTTGAGTAATACGAATTTCAGCTAAATTTTTATTCATCAGATAGACTAGATCTATGCATGTGAATTTAATTGTCATGAAATATTGATTATCGTCCACTGCTGTGGAGTAACGGTTAGCATGCCTGAGCGTAAAACGATTCAAATTTTGGATGGGACAAGTTACGTGGTTGAGGTTTTTTCCGGAGTTCTCGCTCAACCCATTAACAGCAAATGCTGAGTAGCTTAGGTGCTGGATTCTAGAATATTTTGGTTGGCATTATCACCTCGATCTTATCCAGACACTAGATAACTACAGCAGTTGATAAAGCCTCGTAAAATATCCTAATTAATATATATATATATATATATATATATATATATATACATATTGATTATTATAATAAAAATGAATCTCCATAGATATTCAGAATCCAGTTATACGGTACGTACGTACAAAATCTTACAGAAGACAAATACTGACAAAGGAAGTAATATAAAAATGCGTCCTCTATGGTATAAAACTCGAATTTGTTGAATATGAAACATTTGTCATCAATATATTAGAACTATATGAATATCTTGTATGACAATGATAGAAAAATAATATTTGACAAAAGACCTCAATTTATACGCGCAAATTTTAATATTTTCATTTCCATTAATTCCTTTCCATTTTTTCTCTCATGAATATCCACGCTAGCCTCATTTCATAAACTTGGCTTAAGGGGTTAGGTCCATCTTACAGCAGTAAAATTTTGGATATATTCAACTTATTTTCTCCATTACTGCCACTTGTACAATAATGAAAATTAGTAGGTGTAAAACTCTGTCCTTGCTCTGTACGAAAAAAAAAAATGTTTACAGTATAAAAAAGGTATTTATATATTTTATTCAAAATCCAAAATGGTGGCAGTGATGAAGTTTTTTCCCTCAAAACTCACACATTTTTCAACTTTTTCATTTTCTCTTTCTTTTATTTTACTGCTGAAACTCATGCTTGTAATATCATGATCTTTCAACTATAGTCCTCAATAAATATTTTTTTTTTTTGTTTTATGTTAAAGCAATATACTGATATTTGAAAATTTTTAAAAATAATTTATTTTTATCCGAAATCTATCAAAGATAGAGATGTAATTTTGCATAATTTAATAGAAAAGACCTGCATAAATACACACAAAATGTCATCACAGAATGTTGGTAGTTCTGAATTATCAGGGATATGGTTCATCAAAATGTAATTTACGGGAAATGAGCGCTAAACATTTTTCATGTCGGCTATGATTTCTTGAAACCAAAAATCACATTCTTTTGTTAACAAACAACAGCCATTACTAAAATGGCCACCTGTATGACAAGTTTAACCTCTAAACTCTTGCTCATCAGTTGGGATGAGAAATATTAATAATAAATTAAATTGCACTCGAATGAGCATTCAATATGTGTCTATGCACTTCCTTGTATAAGTTCATTTCGCGTCCATGTCCTTTTCTATGCAATTGCTTTTATAAGTTCATTTAGTTTGCATGTCCTTTTTTCTTGCACAGGTTAAAGCGATATACATAGTTCACACTTTTCGTCACATATTGTGAACACGCATTGTTCACTTGGGTGATGGAATCTTGTGTTTATGCACATTTTGTGGTGGAACCTGTTGATGGCGAGTCTTACGATAGCATATCTCTCCGATTGATTACTGCTGGTCTAATTTCTATCCACCATGGCTTCCGTTCCATAGAAGTTGCTGTCTATCTCTCTTTCCTTCTGCTTCCTTCGTGCTACCACTGCTTCCTATGATTCTGTAGCTGCTAGCAACATGTTAAGTCTAATATCCTCCAGGAAGAAGAATTTTTCTCTAGCGAGCGTGTAGACCATTCTGTTTGGTGCATACTTGCCTGTTCCTATGGTCCTCTTTAGAAATTTTACTTTTACATTTTCGAGCTTTTCCATGTCGCTCATCGTCAGTTTGTCCCATATTAGTTCAATTCCATTTGTAGTGGCTGGTGTGATTACTGTGTCGAACAATCTCATGGCTGCTTCCAGTTTTAGTGCTGTGATGCTCCTAATGCTGCTGACGTTCTGTCCTGTATGTGTGCGCTGAAAGCTGTTGTAGTTGCATGTACTAGGTATTTAAATTTGTTGACTATTGTCATTGGTTTTTTAGCAGGTTATTTTACGACGCTTTATCAACATCTTAGTTTATTTAGCGTCTGAATGAGATGAAGGTGATAATGCTTGTAAAATGAGTCCGGGGTCCAGCACCGAAAGTTATCCAGCATTTGCTCATATTGAGTTGAGGGAAAACTCCGGAAAAATCTCAAAAAAGGTAACTTGCCCTGACCGGGAATCGAACCCGGGCCAACTTGTTTAGCGGCCAGACGCGGTAGCCGTTACTCCATAGGTGTGGACTTTTCAGTGGTTCTTCTCCTATCATTATATGAGATATATTGTTCCAAACAAAAAAAAAAAATTAAAATAAAAATTTATTGGATTGTGCGTGGCGCTATCCACTCTCAGAAGAGACAGAGATTGTAGCATCCTGACTTTTAAATCATAACTGAAAACTGTTTTTTTCTCAGTAAAATATATGGAATTATTTTGAGCATTAAACAAAAAATATTTTGTAATATATATATAAATTCCTAAGTTGTACCTAACTCTTTAAACCTTCCATTTATCCTCACTTGTGTTGGCTACGTTTTGTGTTGTGGTGTTGATTTGAATAAAGTTTTGGAAGATATACATTTCATGTTCTTCCTGAATTTATGAAAAAGTATCGTGTAATAGCCCGCCTAGAGTCAATGTGTGAATAGAGTATAAAAGTGCACTATCGTACTCATTATAATGTCATTTTCAATTTTCAACAAGTTAGACCTATATTCTTGGAAGATTTCAATAGCAACATGCTAGCGACTGAGTCGCCCGCCTCTCGAGAACTTGTAACTGTGTTTGGCTATTCTACCGCTTTTGCTGACGTACCACACTGGAACATCTGAGACTTTACTTGACCTGATTATTGTTGACAAAACAGACAGGTTACTGTCATACGGGCAATTACACTGAACAACAAATTTTTACTTTTTGTCATGCTCCAATGTAAAAATAGGTGAATATTACTAATGTGTGTACCCTACTAAATCTGAATTTAAAATCCAAATTGCCCCATCACGTACCATTTTCCGGGAAAAGTGAATTGAAATTTTGTATAAAAAATTATATATATATATATAATTTTTCACTGCTACTGATAGAATTACAATAGACTAGGAATTCAAAATGCCTCATGAGAGTTGAAAAATGTTTACTGAGTACAAAAACGATGTTATATAGTTTAAAAAAAAACACAATAAAATATTTCATGTTATCATGAGAAAAAACTCGGAATTTGAACTTATCATTTAGGCTAATATAATTTTCTGGATGACTTATGTTTATAAGTAGACCCGAGACTCTATGTTGCAAGAAACCAGCAATAGTCTGCAAACATGTTGGATGATGATCTTCCTTTATATTGCCTTTCCATTTCAGATATTGTTTTATGAAATTTTTTCCCATGTTAGTCGCTTACTGTTCCGAGGTTAGGAGGAAAGAAATACAAATGAGAATGTAAAAAGTGTATTTTGAGACACATATTACATCCAATTTTCTCATATGCACTTGACATGGTTTCCACAAATTTGATGTAGCCTGCCCTAGAATTTCCAAGGAAATTTGAGCAAACAATTTTGTAAGCGCGTCATGTCATTTTTCTATAACGAAAAGTTTTTCTTCAAACAAAGAGTCAGCCATAACTTCGTGAATTTGTGGACCGATGAAAATGCCCTCTTTTAATTTACCTTCAATTAAAATGGTAAACTTATCTTTTACATACTGAAAACCACACCAATGTTTATTTATTGCGTAGACCTCACTTTGAAATGTTATGAAATTTGCTGAATAGAAGGGACTAATATCTGTTTATTTATTAGAAGTACAAAAGAGCATACCAACAGCCATAAGAAACCAGAGATAGGTCATAAACTCATAAAATACATTAACTTTTGTTTTAGTTTACAACCTTCAACCCGCTCCAGAGCTTGTCGAAAAGTGAAATCATAATATATCTTAAAAACCTTACGTGATACTAAGAAAAGAGATGCATTTTAGCATTCAGCGCACACCAAACCGTAAGGGACACATAGATGTTTTAGTAGATTATTTTATGACGCTTTATCAACAACTTAGGTTATTTGGCGTCTGAATGAGGTGAAGGTGATAATGCCGGTGAAATGAGTCCGAGGTCCAGCACCGAAAGTTACCCAGCATTTGCTCATATTGGGTTAGGGAAAACCCCGGAAAAACCTCAACCAGGTAACTTGCCCCGACCGTGATTCGAACCCGGGCCGCTTGGTTTCACGGCCAGACGTGCTAACCGTTACTCCACAGATGTGGACGGGAACACACAGATTTAAGTCACAGAAAAATTAGTGTTAACTGCTCATGATATCATTTACCTCACCTATTCACTACAGTGCCCTAAGAGGAAGAGGAAGAAGAAGAAGAAGAAAAATTAGCATGAAATCCCTTGAAGGGCAAGGGTAGTGGCCTAAAATGAGGTGTGTAGCTGCAAAATCAGACACATCACTTTTTTTTTCGAAAGTTAATTAATGCTATTATTTCATATCTTCATATGATTCTCCAACTGATATAGCACTGTTATGCCCAAAGCCAGATACAGCACATGGATTTGTATGATGAAAGAATAGTATTGGTTGCAAATCCTTGGTTCCTTGCTAAAGTTTCTCCATACTGAAAAATCACGTTTTTGTGATGTATCTGATTTTGCAACTAAATGCCTAAAGTGTAGTCTTTAAATGCATTAACGAAACAACTTTTTATGACGATTCTGTACAGCTGCTTAACACATGTTCTGGACTGCAGACACAGTGGATGATAGAGTGGAAGGACTTACAGACATGACCAAATATATGTCAAAATTAAAAATATGTTATTTTTCGTCTAAAATACTTCACAATATTGACTTTATTTGAGCGAAATTTCAAGGTCGTTAGGAATAAAATAACTGCTTTTACGCCATTTTTAAATACCCGCTGTGCTCCAGTGCCCTTGGATAACCGAGATTAGTATATTTTACATTTTTCAACATTTAAATATGTAATATCTCAGACAGTAATAGAGATGATTGAATAAAATTTACAGGCATATTCTTACATTATACATGAATAATTCTGTAAGAGGAAATTGTCTAATTGCTAATTAAAGAATAAATTAAAATTAAGCGTGGAATTTTTCTTTCTGTTCATAAAAATGCAAAATAAAAATAAAAATATGAAAATTGAAATTTCAAGAAACCCATCAAGAAAATTGATTAGCAGTCCTTTAGCTTTGTTTTTAGACAAAATTCAGATACTCTTCAGAGCAGATACATAATTTTCTTTATAATATAGCATTTTTTTTTTGCATTTTTTGTGTCTGTGACTGTACTATAAGTTGTAAAAGTGAAAATGTTGTATTTAAAAGGCTTCATGCATTGATATGAAACTATGTCAGGAAAATAGAAGCTATACATAAATTAATATTACGAGAATATGAGAAAAGACATTTCCTGTAGGTTGTTCCCCTCAACATACTCAGTATGCTACTGATCGACAAACTCGCTTCACGGAAACTGAACTTGTTGAAAGACTTCCAGTTCCATGGATTATGGCCTCATGATTGGCAGGGACCCCACTTACCAAAAATATAGATGGAAGAAAATTGGTAATAACCTAAGAAACTACAATCGACTAAGAAATATGATAATGAAGAAATATAAAACGGAAATATATTAACGGACTAATATTCAAAGATATGTGTGGATATATTAATTGAATTGAGTTCGGAATAAAAGGACAGACACAATAAATTACCACCCGGTTAGAACGCCTAAACGGATACGTCACTGCTCAGCTATTTAACAATACTGACCATACCTCACAGTGACAGTCGATATGAGAATCTCGGGTAGCTGCCTCATGCAGAGACAAATGTTGCTTTTCCATACGTTTCAACTATTGACGTGAAGAAAGCACTTAAGCACATAATATCCAAAGGGAACAGGTTCAGGCGACATTAGTTTCGTGATAATAAATTAAGTTATTGGCTTTATCTTACATACACAGACAAAATATAGTTAATAATAATAATAATAATAATAATAATAATAATAATAAAGAAAAAAATATACGAACACATGCAAAATCCAAACTTTTTAGGGTTTACTATCTTCCTAAGGACAAAATGTAAATGATAGTATAAGTAAATTAGGTAAATATGTTTTTTTTTTTTAATTCAAGATTAGGTAATAGTATATTTGCTTCCTCGAAATTCAAGGCTACCTCTAGGCAAAGCTTAATAGTGAATTTGTTTTACGAAATGATTAACAAGTGAATTTTATATAGATATATCAATAACATAGGTATAATGGTCAAGATTTCTGGAACTAGAGAAAATGTTGTAACAAACAATAAAACATTTGTTTTATAATAAACATTTTCGGAATGTAGAAAATGCTTTTCCAGTTAATGGAATTACAAATGATTTTTATAAATATTTAGATAGCCTTTAAGGGCTAATAGTGATATGTTTTTTTTATATGGCTGTAAATTGGAATACCTAGTTTCTTGCATGCGTCAACAAGAACTTAGGGATTGTCCCTCTAGCACAGTCAGTAACTTCAATGTCATGGAGATGATTTTTTTATTTGTAGTTGGTTGGTAGATAGCTTTCTTCTCCTTGTCAACTTCCATCGGTTGAGTTGTATTAATCTCGAATCTAATTGGTTGACCTGGTAAATGCGTTTCACTGCCGTCTTGTTGGCAATAATATCAATTCTTCTTATACTCCCTTATAAGGAAAGACCCCTGACTTCTTCTTGGACAGTATAGATCTGTTATCTCAAACTCTCTGAAATTATAGATGTTATTATGTGGTACCTAATGTTACGCAGTACTTCATCATGCCTGCAAGAATCAAAGACGTGAGCAAGTGCTCCTATCTTGTCGCATCTGCAACAACGGGGGTTGTCCTGATTTCTCCTAGGCACAACTCATACTGGAGATGTATTGCATTCCATTTTCGTTCCTTCTCTCCATTCCAAAACAGAAAGTCATTCATACTTCTAATTCCATTATTTATTATTTATTTTATTTGTAGGCGTGTACTCTTTGTATAAAACGACTCCTTTGCCTTTATGTCGTAATGGACACTTATAATGAATTTCACAATTTCGCGCCCTAGAGCTGATTTTTAGCGTTTCAATTGTTATTCTTTAGATTTATGGAGTCTGGAATAGTTATTTGCAGGTCCTGTTTGTGTTGCTTGTTTTGTTTTTTATTATGTAGTTTGTATAATAAGTTATATATATATATATATATATATATATATATATATATATATATCAATGTAGGCCACCTATAATTGGAAGCTTGCTTCTGTTGGTGGTGAAGTTTAAATAATTAAATAAATAATACTTCATTGCTTTGTTTACCCTACTTTTTCTACTTGCAAAACACAATTAACAAATTTTCAATGTTCTCTGTTGACATGCTTTGTTATCTACAAGAATATTTTTTATGAACATGACATGAGGTTGCTGGACATAATTTTAATGTACAAATGATTTTCTGTTGGTCATTCTACGTGCAATTATTTTGCAGGAGGCATCACGAACGAATGCACTAGCATGAACCGCATAAAAATACAACAAAATCACGCACTTGGCACTTGGACTGCTGCTAGCGCGCCAACTAAGACTAGCTGGCCATAGGCACACATTACTTCCTCTGTAAAATCGTGGAGTGTTGGAACGGTGCAATAGGCGCACACGAAAGAAGGGCTTGGAACGGTGAAATAGGCGCACACGAAAGAAGGGCGCGAGGAAAAATCTGCCTTCGCCCATACACAGTAAACAAGTCTCCAGGAGATTTTGCACGTGATAGCGTGGAGAGTTTTGTTTTCATATAAAGACCGTGAGCGTATGGTCAAAACCTGTCATTTGTCGTATTATCTGGAATGGCGTGTCATCCTGTACAAATTTTCAACGCAATTTTGTCTTTCGTTCGGCGACTTCTGTGTTATGTACGAGTAGAGGTGAAAACAGAGCTTAAACTGTGACGATATGGGAATTTTTTTGGTCTGTTTATTTTATTTACATAGTTACTTACTTAAACTGGCAGGATTAAAGTCACAGGACCTCTTCCATCCTACCAGATATTGGGTTTTTTATTGGGTTATTTTACGACACTGTATCAACACCTAGGTTATTTAGCGTCTGTATGATATGAAGGTGGTAATGCCGGTGAAATGAGTCCGGGGTCCAACACCGAAAGTTACCCAGCATTTGCTTGTATTGGGTTGAGGGAAAACCCCGGAAAAACCTCAACCAGGTAACTTGCCCCGACCGGGATTCGAACCCGGGCCACCTGGTTTCGCAGCCAGACGCGCTGACCGTTACTCCACAGGTGTGGACCCTACCAGATAACAAATATAAATGAGTTACAACTAATACAAATAGTGACAGTAAATAATGCAAATTACATGGAAGTCCTTTAAAGAATCAACAGGATCAAAATGGAATTAATACAAGAAAAGGAAAATAGAGAAAAAGCAAATAACAGCAACAGCAATGATGATGATGATGATGACAATAACAAAAAAAAAATAATAATAATAACAATAATAATAATAATGATAATAATAAATACATTACACGTTAAGCGTAAAACTGACAATATGTTTTATTAGAACAGTTATTAATTAATTAATTAATTAATTAATTATTTATTTATTTAATCTGACAGGATTAAGGCCATAAGGTCTTCTCTTCCATCCCACCAGATAGCACATATAAATACAAAAAAGAAATACAGACGCTGGTGAAAATAATACAAATTAAATTAAAGCCCTATAAAGGGTCAACAGTGCCAAAAGAACACTGTAGAGCTCTCATCGAGCTAATACAAGAAAAACAGAGAAAGCAATGATTATAGTGATAACTGATAATAATAATAATAATAATAATAATAATATAATAATAATAATAATAATAATAATATTATACTAATAATAATAATAATAATAATAATAATAATAATAATAAATACATTACATATTAATTGTCAATTTTACAACAGCATAGTTACAATTTACTATATGTCATGGGTTAAGCCGAAGTTGCGCAACCTGATAGGTGTTCATAAAGCAATTCCATGAACTAGAATGTGTTTTTTAATTTAAATTTGAATTTTGATATTGTCCGACAGTCTCTGACATGGTCAGGGAGTGAGTTTCAGAGGCGTGGAAGGCTACGTAATATTCGCTTAAGCCGAAGTTGCGCAAATCGACAGTTATTTAGCAAGCAGTTACATGAACTAGAATGTGATTCTTTCATTTACACTTTAATTTAGATGTTATCCGACAGTCTCTGGCATGATCAGGAAAAAAAAAAATTCCAGAGCCGTGGAAGAGATATATTTAAAGATCACCAGTAGAAGTATATTCTGTGCAGAGGAATAGAGAGAAGGTAGGCTTACATGTAGCAAATTTGAGGTAGTGAAATGTGTAGGAAACGAGATCCTCTGTAAGTGAGTATGGAGATGTGGATGATTTTAAATAGTAATAAGACGAAACTGAAAAGTCTTCTTTCTTGAAATGTATTCCACGAGAACAGTTCTTATGACAGTGTTACACGACAGAATTTTCTAATTTTACAAACGAGACGAATGCAGGTATTGAAAACACTGTAGTCCGCGGACAAGATGAGTATTTATGTTACTGAACACAAAATTGCAGTAATCGAACGCAGGTATTGAAAACACTGTAGTCTGTGGACAAGATGAGTAATTATGTTACTGAATACGAAATTGCAGTAATTGAAATGTGGCTTCACTAATATTTGAATGAGATTTTTTCTGAGGCAAACAGGTATGACGTCGGAAAAGTGTTTGAGGGAATGAATTGTAGAAAACATTTTATAACATAATATGAGCCGTTCAGAGCAAAAGTGGTGTAAGTCAAAATTGAGTAATGAAGTTTAAAGTAAAAATTCTGTAAATTACAGGGCAAAGTAGCAATTAATATGGTCTTCTTGCTATCCACTGACTACTAATAGTTTAAATAACTTACATATTAATTGCTACTTTACGCTGTATTTTACAGAATGTTTACTTTAACCCTCATTACCCCACTTTTGACTTACACCACTTTTGCTCTGAACGGCTCGTATGTAGGTCACTTGACTTCTAAAAGTTAAAATTCAATGTTAATATATCCTTATATGTTTTACTCTATGTAAATGAGATATTATTTATTTTTATATTCGATTCATTGACCAGGTCTCTTTTATATAATGCAGACTGAATATACAATTAAATTAAAAAATAAATACATATATTAGTAAATAAAAAATTATTAAATAGTATTAAAGTCGTGTATCACCGCGATCAATAGAGGTCGGTGTTTGGTCACATTTTATCCAAGTTATGTGAGCAGTGAAGATATGCCCAAGGAGTGGACCGTGCGTCTACGTACTTCTGTCTCTCTTGTGTATCATACTAGTTTATGCGGGTACAGTCGATTATCTAATAAATTGTATGTAATTGGAATCAATGCTTTCATTCTTTATATACCGCATATACTATTTGAAGAGTCCACTGCAAGAATGATGGACGTCATTTTGAATACATTTTGCACGAGAAGCAATTGAAAGTTTGAAATGCTTAGCGCTCAAAGCTTAACTGTGATTTTCCGATCATTACTGGACAATGACTATCAGTGTTAATGCCATATAACTCTGTATGTACATTCTATATGTCTTAAGGTATGCATGGTTCATTTTCGACAAGAAAGTGATATCAATCATTCTTGCAGTGGACTCTTCATTTATATAGATAGGATTATTACAACGGATAAGATGCTACAACGAATGTAGAGCTTCAAGAAAATTATATTATAACAAATTAAAATTAAATATAAATGAATCAGGAAACTATGGATTTGTAAATTGCATAACAACTACGTAAATTTTACATTCTTTATTTATTCATGTATATTTACCTATTCATTTACTTACTTAATTGTACAGGGTGAACCATAAGAGATATCAATAATTCTGATGGGTGATTCCTTGAGAAAAGAGCAATAAAAAGTCAAATACCATTTTGCTATATTTTGAATAGTGTTCCAGGAAAATGTGCATTTTAAAATACGTGAATTATGAGAACTTGGTACGCTGCGCCCTAAAACTAGCTGGGAGTAACACATTAAATTGTCCACCGCTGTGGAGTAATGGTCATCACATCTGGGCCGGGTTCAAATTACCTGGTTGGGTTTTTTTCCGGGGTTTTCCCTCAATCTAATGAAACAGAATTGCTGGGTAATTTCCGGCGTTGGACCTCGAACTAATTTCGCTCGTTAATTCACACATCACCATTATCATCATCATCATCATCATCATCATCATCATCATCATCATCCATGCAACAACCCGAATTAAGTTCACGGTGCGGAGTGTTGTACCTGTACAAGAGCGCGGCCGTTCGAGTACTCAATCATTCACAAGAATAGGAATGTAAGCACAATAAGCCTCAGGTTGCAGTGTAAGCCTTTGGTCCCTCCTCCGTATAAAGAGAAGGTTGTTGAAGGTCAACGCCATCATGCCATGTACATTGTATTTGAAATGGTAAGAAAAAATATAGACGATATAACATTAAATTTTTGTGTTTAAACTGTGTTAGATAGCGGAGAATGAACACTGCTTGTTTCAAGTTAAACAAAATCTTTGAAAATTTAAAATAAACTCTGCAAACTAATTTTAGTTAAATGTTGAGAGAACACAGGCAACAAGATACGCTTCTTTTAAACTAAATGGATAAGATTAAGAAGTATTCCTACATTTCCATTTCAATTGAATATTCTAGAGATCGTGAACAATAATGATGCATATTTCACGTTATAAAAACTAAATTTTAAAATATTTGAAACTCTAAAGGAAAAAATTAAATACGATAGGCTTATTTCACATTGAAGTAACGAACATAATTAAAATAATAATATTATGAAAAAAGTGTGTACTGTTATAATTATATGCAGACGTCTCCAAAAACGTACTCGCGAGTAAGCCCCTTAACGGAACCGAAGCCAGTACGTATTGAGCGCGCTCCGCCTCACCCATCCCCACCTGTACTGTACTCAATGTTTATGCCCAAACGAAGAGCAGTGGCGGACTGCCATTATCATTGTGTTGGTCGGAGTGATCCACCTTTTCACAATGTCTTCTAATCATGGACGTAGTACATTCAAGGATGAATGAGAAGAGAAATACATATTTTTTTTTTTTGTGTTCGTGGTGAGAATATGAAATGCTTAATTTGTTCGAAAATTTTTAAGGATTTGTTAAAATTCAACATGCGACGACACTACTCGACTCTTCACAAAAAATATCATACAATTACAGGCATGTTGGGCATGTGAAAAGAATTTATTTTGGGTCTATCTCTATGACTGTTGGTTATACATAATAATCAGTATATTACAATGCGTTTACACTCAGTTCGGCATGACTAACATATAGTTTTTCGTTTAATTTTAGGTTAAGTGCGTAGGCCTACAAATATTTTGATAAATATAAAATAAGAAAATACAAACACAAATCATACACGTGTCCTCAGTCTTAAACAATAAAACCTTCTTGCTAGCTATGTTCTAACTTGGAATATTGGAAAATCAATGAAGCCCTTTACAGAAGCATCATTTATAAAATCGTGCATACAAGACGTTACTAAAATACTGTGTCCAGAACAAAGTCAAAATTTAAGAAAATTAAATTGTTTCTAATTACAGTTCAGAGAAGGAATTTCAAGATTGTAAATGTAATTGAATCTGAAGTAGAAACCACAATTAACGAGTTTGTAGCTTACTCACTTGTATTGGATGAAAGCACAGATTGAAATGACAAAGCTCACCTAGCCATTTTCATCCGAGGAGTTAATGAACATTTTACGTGTGTGAATGTCTTCTAGATGTAATTACAAAATACAACTGGAGAAGATGTTTTCCAGGTACTGAAAGGCACTATAGAACAGAAGAGGTTGAATTTGCAATGGCTTGTGTCAATAGCAACAGACGGGGCTCCAGCTTCATAGTATGTCAAAATAATGTACAACCTAATGATATTTCTTATTATTTAATGTTATTACTTGTAAACATAAGGACACCGTTGCCGCGATCCCCCACTGACCGCTCCCATCTCATAAGCTACGAGTCTCTCCCCTTCTCTAGCCTTACAGCACACTATGTTCGGCGGGCAGCACGGAGAGCACGAAAGATGATACGCTTTTTGGAGACCTCTGGTTATATGAGTAAATGTTATGAAACTAAGAGTTTCACAAGTTTTACGAATGTAATAATTATACAATATTATGAGTTTCATACGCAACTTTTTTGTACGACAGTACTATAAAAGAATATTAATAAAGAAATAATCAATAAAGAATGAAGAAGATAGCCCACAACAGGCTGAAACTAGTCAAAAAGGTACCATAACCTAGTATTCAACACGTGAATGCAATAAACTGTATACTTCGAAAAGAAATAAGATCAGAAATGTAATGATGTGTAGTTTGATGTCATGATCTATGAAATAGAGGTTGCTATGACATATTTGATATATTTAAATATTATTATACAGGGTGTTTAAAAATACGGGTCATAATTTCAGGTATGTATTTCCCACATGTAGACAATCAAAATAGTTCATTACAACAAGTGTCCGGAAATGCTTTATTTTCGAGTTATGGCCTTCACAACATTGAAATTCACCGGAACGTTTTTCTTTCCGCAGGTCGTTGCCGTCAAAGGAGACATTAAGAGGGCACTCTAACAGTTCATTCCGAGGCGAAGGCTACATTCAGTGTTGTGTAGGCGTTAGACTGTGCGACATATATTCAAATCAAGAGCTGGCAGAGATACACTTCATGTACGGTAAGGCGGACGGCAATGCTGCGCTGGCTCGTCGTTTGTACCAGGAGAGGTACCCACAGCGACAATGTCCAGATCGGAACACATTTGTACGACTCCATTACCGTCTGTGCGAGTATGGAAAATTTAACTCCCCTGGTTTGGGAAGGGCACGACCAAGATCTACAACTCTAGAAGTACAGGAGGAGATTCTGGAGGCTGTGAACATGACTACTTCTATCAGCACACGAAGGGTAGCGTTGCAAGTCCATGTTCCGCATACGACTGTCTGGAGACTGTTGAAAGAGTATCAATTGTATCCTGATCATTTGCAACGTGTACAGGCCCTGTCACCAGCAGATTACCCTGCACGAGTTAGGTTCTGTCAGTGGTTCTTGCAGCAGTGTGGTGTAAATTCGAACTTTCCTGCCTTAGTATTATTTACAGATGAAGCACAATTCACACGAGATGGCATAACAAATTTCCACAATCAGCATGTATGGGCGTATGAAAACCCACGTGCAACTGTTCCATCTCATCACCAGATGCGCTTCTCCCTCAACATGTGGGCCGGTATCATTGGTGATCGATTAGTTGGACCCCATGTACTTGTAAACAGACTTACGGGGCAGGCGTACACAAACTTCCTGTAAAACACCATACCTCATGTTTTAGAAGACACTCCACTGATCAATCGTCAACACATTCACTTCTTGCATGATGGCGCTCCTGCACACTTCAGTTGTACGGCTCGCCGGTACTTGGATCGAAGGTATCCTGATCGATGGATAGGTAGAGGTGGCCCAATTGCTTGGCCTCCACGCTCACCTGATCTGAACCCTCTCGATTTCTACTTGTGGGGCCATTTAAAATCATGGGTTTATTCGTCTCCGGTGCCTGATTTCGAGTCCCTTCGGAATCGAATTGTGGCATGTTCTGAGGACATACTCAATACTCCTGGAGTTTGGGATCGTGTTCGCAGGTCAATGAGACATCGATGTGAGGTCTGTATTCAAGCAGGAGGTGGACATTTTGAACATCTTCTGTAATGACAACGACCTGCGGAAAGAAAAACGTTCCGGTGGATTTCAATGTTGTGAAGGCCATAACTCGGGAATGAAGCATTTCCGGACACATGTTGTAATGAACTATTTTGATTGTCTACATGTGGGAAATACATACCTAAAATTATGCCCCGTATTTTTTAAACACCCTATATAACTGGCAATTCATTTTGTAATGTTAACTTTATGATACAAATCATGCCTTCTTAATAGAATTCATTACATTTCAGTTATCATAGTAATATTTTACAGCACTAGTACGATGTGGCATAATAAGCACGATTTTCACTAATGATAAAGTCTGTTTACAATGCAGATGTACAAGCAATTTTATTTTAAAACTTTTGGACTTAATTTTAATTACATATTCGGTGAACACAGCCAATAAGAAAAGCTTGTTTTACGTTATATGAATGTAATTAACGAATTAAAATATCTCTTTTTGTCGTACTACGAGCATTTTCTTCAGCCAATTAGAAATAGGTACCTCCCACTTTAATTTTTAAAGTACTAATCGTTACATTTACATACAAGAAATCAAATATTCCGAGCCATATTTAAGAGCAATTGTGTTGAGTTCCTTTTTTCGTTGTGTAATCCATTCCTTGCCTACGCGAACTGGATCTGTCAAGGCAGCTTTACAGTGTTGTCACAGCGCAGCAGGGTTGCAAATTCCTTTGTGCAAAGAAAACGTCTACTGGTTTGGATCAAATTTCTTCCACATTTAAAGGACAAAACTAGAAATCTTTCATTCGTTCATTATCATGATACACTCTTCTCTTGAACTGATTGGGCTTATTCGGAATTAATTCAATAGCTTTCCCAAAATACGATATGAAATATTTCATATAAAATAATTTTTTCTCGAAAAGGAAGCACAGAGGAGCAAATTGTATGAAACTATTTTGTTTTAAATAACTCAAAGAATAACCTCTTGAAATTAATGACATTACCTACGGTTTAACCTATATATATTTATTTGTATTTACTTTTACATTAATTTATTCCCGTGAAGTTACGGGCATCAGGCCTTCTCTTCCACAGCACCAAATGTAAAACATGAATGCATATAAAAGAATTAAATAAGAAAAAACTATATTAAAATTACAAATAAAAAAGGAATGCAGAATAATAGCACGCAGAAATAGTACAAAAAGTTCAAATATTAATTGCCCAATGTACAGGTATTTAGTTCGTGTGTAAATAAATAATTAAGCATCTGAGACTGAGTTACTGACTTCCTGCACTATTCTGCAGAGAAATAAAACAGTAACGTTTTCTAAGCCTTCACAATAAATTAATCGATGTAAAATGAAAATTTGGAATATCAGAGTTGACTACATTGTCTCAATTTTTCTGAGTGTCTTAGCCTATCAAAATATTCCTTATGCTACAAATGACAGAATATCCGGAATTTTTATATAGAGCACAGGACAATTTGGCCTTAACATTTTCAGTGGGAGACACTGCTTGCGCTACGTTTATTTTTCGCTGTAAGTATTCAACTAATTGGTGTGTGTTAATTAGTGTTTTGGTTGACGAGTAGAGAAGTTTAATAGTTGTAGACAGATCTTTGAACTATTTGTCCAAAAATTGGATAGCGTAAAAGAAACGCACTGGCAATGAGAACGATACTAGGCTACCAGCAGTACTCTCATATTTCACTATATTAATTAGGAACTGAATGTATTAACCTGCAGGGTGCTGTTCAGAAACACTGCGTACATAGCTAACATGTGGTTATAGTTATCATTAATAAAAATCTGTAAATGGATTGACATCGGAAGACTGCTATGAAGCACTTCAATTACAAATTAAAGTCTGCTTGAAGCACACAACGAAACTTTCTTCGATTATGTATGAATATTGTTAGGAAGACCTTCTACAGAGTGAACTGTAAGTAATGTTATTAATTTCAGGGGGTTATTCTTTTAGATATTTCGAACAAAAAAGTTTAATACTGTTTTGCTCGTTTTTGCTTCTTTATTTTGTTTTATATGAAATATTTCATAGCACACTTTATTGAAAGCATTGATTTAATTCCCATAATGCTCAGCTAATTTAATAGAGCAGCGTATTATGATTAATAAATGATTGAAAGAATTTTAGTTTTGTTCCTTAATTATGCAGAAACTTGATCCGAACAAATGTAACTTTTCATTCTGCACAGAACGTTCGCAATGTAAAGCACTCTCATAACGCTGTACAGGCTATTGCCTGGAGAGAGGCAGGTTTGTAAGCCTAGGTACCCTTATGCGTTTATGAGAGAAATAGAAGACATACGAGAAATGTAAACATTAGATGTAAACATAACGCTAACAAATTGAGTTTAAAGTAAGTTGATTTCATGTATGTAGGATTACAGGTTGCTGCTTTAAAAATTAAAGTGGGAGTGAACTATTTCTAATTAAGTGAAGAAAGTGCTTGCAGTACGACAACCGTAGTAGTTTTAATCATTAACTTGATTTGTATAAGTAAAATAAGTTTTTCTCATTGTCTGAGTTCACTGAATGGTTAATTAAAATTAAATTGAATAGTTTAAAAATAAGATATTTGATTTAATTTGCTTAACATAAAATGATAATATTGTATTATCTGTTTTTGTGGAGTTTTAAATGTTTTGAAACTTAGTTTTTATAACATGAAATGAACATTCTTGAGTCTGCATTTCCTAACACAGCTCAAACACAGAAATTAAATGGTGTATCATTTGTATTTTTTCTTATACTGTACATGGCAATGGCCTCACACTTCCCTAATCAAAAGAAGTCAGGTGGAGGGGTTATTCGGAGAAACACAACAAATACTAGACATTTTCTCCTGATCACAGCGTTGCACGAGTGCACAATTCATGGCTTTCAAAATGTACGTTTTCTGTAAAAGTATTCAAAATAAAGCACAATGGTATTTGACTTACTTTGTTAGTCTTTGCTAAGGGAAATATCCACCAGAATAAATGACATTGCCTACGCTTCATTCTGTAGGTCTATATCTTATATACAAACTACAAGCTCATGGATGAATTTTTATAACGTCTCAGCCATTGAAATTCAATGAAACATGTTATTAATATAATAATAATAATAATAATAATAATAATAATAATAATAATAATGAGAAATCACAATCAAGTTATCATCTCAAACGAATTCGAACGCAGTTAATCACTGCAACGGATCGTGAGTCCAACTCGCTCTTATTGAGCTAGTCTATGATTAATTTTATGTTTGAGTATTTCTTTGTGGAATTATCCATATAATTAATGAGTTGCATATTGTACTTTCATACCTACATCCTTCTTTAATATATTTAGTTCTTTTTCCTTCCTACTTTTCCTTTCAGTGTTACAAACTAGCCAGACATGAGACGAATCCCTTCTGTCGGGATCAGCACAGAACGTGGTATTGACAACAGATGAACATACATGAAAAAGCGGTATTATAACCGATGACAACCAGTGTGTGCTTCATTCGTTTATGACGCCTTGTATGCAGTTATTAAAAAAGACTTTTTGCAAGTAAAAGAGTAAAACAAGAATTGAAATTAATTAAATCTCTACATGTTTGTTATTTGTAAATGATATTATACCAATGTTGACGTCATCATGTATCTATCAGCCGAAGCATTAGCACAATTTGTACTCTCTAGCAACGCGGGCAGATATCAGTGAGGCTTATTCTCTTTGGAGTGGGGAATGACCTAATTCTGCCATTGCTCTGCAGTCTCAGCCCATCTCCATGGATTCCCCTGTTACCATGGTGACCATTCGGGGAATTCAGTTTTCATGCAGTCTGTTGTGCGCGAGGAAACAATGCCATCCTTTCGCGTAGCCAAGTCTATTATACGAGAACTCAGCCGTAAATCACGTGCAGGGATGGAATTATTATTGTTATTCGCAAATGACTTATGTGACACTGTATCCTTGTGCCGGTGGAAACACGCCAATACAGTTTGGAGAGAAGAAGGGTCCATTGACTTAATGCAAAGTTAGGAAACTTTCTGCTACTATGAACTAACCCCTGCACACACATTTTCATTAAGCTAACAAACAGCTATTAAAATAAATCTTTACACAAGCAATAGTAATCAAGCGAAGTGAGTTGCGAAAAAAGTTTTACTTTGGCTCAGTGGTACAGTGTTCGGCTACAAACACAAAAGATCTGAGTTTGAATCTTGCAAAAAAATGAAAATATCCGTCGCAGAGGTAGTGAGTGTGTGCCCATTTTCTTGTGTATTGTTTGCAATCTCTTACGGCAGTGCTCTTATGTCATGTTGCCTACATGACTGAGTTGCTAACAATAAGCAAATGAATATTTAATATCAGTTGATATTCTTGACGACGACTCATCTTTGAAAACTTTGTAAATAATGATCACTAGTGATCATGATTAGTCAAATTACGAAATTATTGGCCTAAAATTTAGGGTAAGGTTGCTATCAATGAGCCACTTAAAATGAATCTTATATAATATCCTCGGATGAAGTAATTTTAATTACTCCCTTTTTCAAGAAAACTTAAATATTATCTTCTGTATTTCACTACGCTACAAATAGAAGTATTATGCAAACATTATTATACAAATATTCGATGTTAATGAAATATTTGGAAAATACAAATAAGCATCATCGGCCCAATGTAGGAGACTGGTTTCCTTTATTGGGAAAGGTAGTTTCCATGAATGGGCTGCAGAATAATATTGTTAAATAACAACCCACATCTAAATAAATGCCAATACACAATATCTTCTGCATTGATAGGAGTAGTGTGTTGGCATATGGAACCACAGAACATGTATTCGATCCCAAGTAAGACCACTAGGGCATTTAAAGTATCTTCAGATATTTCATTAACATAAGAAAACGAAATACATCATTGTTAGTTTGTAATCAGGCTGAGACCTTAAGCATTTCTATCTCAAATGATTTACGATCTTACAGAAATAAAAAGAAAACAATTTAGGCCATATTTGCTCTATAGTGTGATTAAAAAGAACTAAAACATTTCAAAATAACCATAGTTTAAGGGATAATCAAACAAAACAACAATTTATATACACTGAAAACAAAACATATCAAGACAATTGAATGCCATTACTTCACTATAAACTCTAAACTCTATCCTTCTTCTCTCGTTGGCTAAAAAACTGAAAAACTTGAAAAAGAACGTGCAACGAAAACTATGAATTCAGTTTTTTTATAGCAGCTAAGATGAGACAAAACAAGACAATTATAAAATATTGTCACACTTTAGTCACAGTTTTCGCAATAGAACACTTTGGCTCCTTTTGTAGCATCAGCACAATTCTCTTGAACCCACTCGTTACATGACAGACAGTGAATCATATCTTCTTTTATGTCATTGCTACAGATACCACAATACCATGACTCCTTGTTAGAATTACATATCGTTGAACCATTTGAAGATAATGAGAGTTTGGTTTGAGCTGACTTGTCTGGTGCAGAATTTTCAAGACGTCTCCTTTTAGTTGTTTGCTTTTTACATCTTCCAGTCCTTGCTTGTACGGACTACTCGTGATCATTATCATTTTCTGAGCTTTATTTGCACTTCTTTCGATAGAAATTTTGTTTGGTATAGGAGAGATTTCACCCAAAGAAACTTGCAATTTGATGCCAATGTTGCTGCCTAAGCTGGAAGAGATTCTATACTATCTTGACTTCCAGATGCTATTGCTTCCTTTTTCTGGAATCTTGGTATTAAACCTATTTGGTTCTGGAATTTCTTCATCGACATGCTCAATTGTACAAGCTTTCATAACGGGAACATAATTTGTTTCAAACTGCATCACTACCACAAAATGGCAATCATGGAAGATATCCCTGTTGACGGGCCAAACTCCGGTTTTTGCAAATTCATTCACTGCAGACTATACGCTTTACCAGACAGTCGTGGAATATGAAAATGGGTAACAACTTCAGGTTTGCTTACTCAAATGCTTGAAACACGACACGTCCAGTGACTGCAACCTATGAGTAATGTGTCCTGTAAATGCCAGCATGACTCCATTCTCTAGCGTAATATCTAGAGCATCGAGATTTGTGGTGTGAGTTGAATGTCCATCGAGAAGAAGCAAGACTTCTCTTTCCTTTGAAGGACGGACAGTGTTGATGAAATGACTTAACCACCTCACAAGCAAAAATTGTTCCAGTTGGAGCTATATTTTCTAACCCTTCCCCAGAGAGCGAACATTTATAGATGATCAATGGTGGAACATCCTGACACGCAGCACTTGTGCAGGAAACTGGAGTAGTAATGGAACCTCTTTCTCCACTGCTCTTTAACTTTGAAGGCAAGCACCTTCCTAAATTTCTTTTACACAGTTGATAAACAAGTCTCAACAACGTTGAATACTGGCGTTGAATCGAGTTGGTTTACATCAACAATTTTCTGGAAGGTGTCAAAAATTGATTTACGTTTTCTTTATCAAACCCCTTAGCTCGAGCAAAAGAGATCGACTCTGGTTGACGCAAGTTAAGTTGGAGATGTCTTCTCTTGAATGCATAATACCATTTCTTTCCGGCTATTCTCTTTTGTTTACTGAATCTATGAAGGTTTTCTTTCCTTTCTGCTATATCAAATGCTAGCAAGTGCAGTTTCCTTGGTGTAATACCAACATAAATTCCTCAGAGAACATGAGCATGAAGTTCATTTTCCACTTCTGTGGGAAGATCTATCTATAATTTTTTAATGTTCAACAGCAAAATAATTCTTGCCCGCTAAATGTCTTTGTAATGTTACTCTGGACACACTATATGTTCTGGTAGCCTCATTGACACCCATATTACCATTTCGTACTGCAGCTAAAGCGCGACACATATCATCTTTCTGCCACTGACCGTATTTCATTTTTGACGGCATCTAGGAATGAAAACATATATATTTATAATATATGCAAGTATAACTAATCATTCGTTTACATTATACACGTAATAAATCAGCTAGCACGGCTCTTTGTTAACTAATTCGAAACAGTAGTTACGAAAGTCCGTGCGAGTTCGTTTTCCATCATTGGGCCACTAGCCCATTCATAGCAACTCTGAGTGGCTCATTGAAGGCAAGTAGCACTGCATAGTTTAACATGATCCTGTCTCCGTTCACAGTAACTAAATTTATAATGTGAATATGACTAAATAACGAGAATTCATCGTACTTTCAGACACTGTGTGTAGAAATTTACAAAGGATTAATATTTGACAGAAATGCTTCCTTCAGTACATTAATAAATTTGAAGATAAACGTGAAAATCTTACCTTCTTTCACTGCTGCTCTGTGTCTGCGTCGGGCAACTCACAACTAATATGGCGACACTTTGGCAACCCGAAGTACACTAAACAGCCACCAGAGTGTGCCTATTGTCAATACATATGGAGAAATCAAGCCGGCCCATCGAAGGAACCGGCCCATTAATAGCAATTTTACCCTAATACAAATATGTTTATGTGGAAAGCTAGTGTTTCACATTTAAGGCCTCAGAATGAAATCTCTGCGAAATTCAAAAGTAAATGTTCTTTTTCCAAATTTTCTATAAGCCTATTGAGATTAAAATATGTTGAGTTTTACAATGACAGAATTAGAAGAAATAGATAATAAGGTAAAAAAAAAGAAAGTGCCAGTATACATAATTTACTTATAGGTTACTCTATATATAATGCCTTTGACGGAAATCTCTGATAAATTAGAAAAAAATAATTATGACATCACAATTGAAATTAACTATATATATGTATATATATATATATATATATATATATATATATAGTTTTTTTTAATCACTAATATATTAGGAGAGCAATATATTGTACTAGTGCAGGTAGATAGATAGAGAGATAGGTAGATGGGTGGATGGGTGGGTGGGTGGATGGATGGATGGATCGATGGATGAATAGACAGACAGACAGGCAGGCAGGCAGGCAGGCAGGCAGGCAGGCAGGCAGGCAGGCAGGCAGGCAGGCAGGCAGGCAGGCAGGCAGGCAGGCAGGCAGGCAGGCAGGCAGGCAGGCAGGCAGGCAGGCAGGCAGGCAGGCAGGCAGGCAGGCAGGCAGGCAGGCAGGCAGGCAGGCAGGCAGGCAGGCAGGCAGGCAGGCAGGCAGGCAGGCAGGCAGGCAGGCAGGCAGGCAGGCAGGCAGGCAGGCAGGCAGGCAGGCAGGCAGGCAGGCAGGCAGGCAGGCAGGCAGGCAGGCAGGCAGGCAGGCAGGCAGGCAGGCAGGCAGGCAGGCAGGCAGGCAGGCAGGCAGGCAGGCAGGCAGGCAGGCAGGCAGGCAGGCAGGCAGGCAGGCAGGCAGGCAGGCAGGCAGGCAGGCAGGCAGGCAGGCAGGCAGGCAGGCAGGCAGGCAGGCAGGCAGGCAGGCAGGCAGGCAGGCAGGCAGGCAGGCAGGCAGGCAGGCAGGCAGGCAGGCAGGCAGGCAGGCAGGCAGGCAGGCAGGCAGGCAGGCAGGCAGGCAGGCAGGCAGGCAGGCAGGCAGGCAGGCAGGCAGGCAGGCAGGCAGGCAGGCAGGCAGGCAGGCAGGCAGGCAGGCAGGCAGGCAGGCAGGCAGGCAGGCAGGCAGGCAGGCAGGCAGGCAGGCAGGCAGGCAGGCAGGCAGGCAGGCAGGCAGGCAGGCAGGCAGGCAGGCAGGCAGGCAGGCAGGCAGGCAGGCAGGCAGGCAGGCAGGCAGGCAGGCAGGCAGGCAGGCAGGCAGGCAGGCAGGCAGGCAGGCAGGCAGGCAGGCAGGCAGGCAGGCAGGCAGGCAGGCAGGCAGGCAGGCAGGCAGGCAGGCAGGCAGGCAGGCAGGCAGGCAGGCAGGCAGGCAGGCAGGCAGGCAGGCAGGCAGGCAGGCAGGCAGGCAGGCAGGCAGGCAGGCAGGCAGGCAGGCAGACAGACAGACAGACAGACAGACAGACAGACAGACAGACAGATAGATAGATAGATAGATAGATAGATAGATAGATAGATAGATAGATAGACAGACAGACAGACAGACAGACAGATAGATAGATCTTCCAAGAAGCTTTAAAATTTAGTTGTGATGATTGCACTGGGCATATAGTAAGAGGGACGTACAACGGCTTGAGTTGTCACAAATGAAATGTTTGTGACATTATTTTTGTGGATTATAAGATTAGATAATTTGTGAAATAAAAAATTCAAGCATGAACTTAAGTTGGAAGCCTTTGTTTCAGAAATGAAAGGTCACCAAACAGTGTGTAAAGGATCTTAATAAAAGGTCTAGATTCCTAAACGACTGGAAAACGCAACATAGGAAGACCGAAAAAGAGAGGAAAAACAGAATTTAATTTGAGAATTAAGGGATAGGGAATAAGCCTAACCCTTCACAGTTCATGATGATGATGATGATGATGATGACGATCATGATGTTTATTAAATATATTGACGTACCTTTTAAGGAAATTAGATAACACCATATTTCAACCTGTTTTTGAAAGTATTGTTTGGCTACTTCAGTCACTCTTTCGTTCTTATTCTAAACTTAATGCAAATCTTGCAAGCAGTTCTTAACAGATTGTGAAGGACGCAACAATTTAAGAAGAATTTTAACAATATAAGAAAGACCGAAGATTGGGAATGATGGGCAATTAGGCTGGAATAAATTGATAACTAGAGCCCGGATTTTTATGTTCTAAAAAACTTAACAATATTAATTTTTTATGTGTTAAAAATTTGAAAAATATGTTGTAAAACTAAAAACAAAAATTTTTTCTGAAAGTGAATACAAAAATATCAGAATGTTCGTAATTGACTAGAAAAAAATACATACAAACTCACCAATTGCAGCTAAATATTAGATGCAAAATGTTCACTGGAGTTGCAGTGCACAAGAAATGTCATCTCCAGATTGTGGATCACAAATCCTTGCCTATTATCCGAGAACAATGCCTTATATTGAGAAAAGGAATGTTCTACATCACACGATGTTAACCTTGCATATTTGAAGATGGGTATATCACTAACACACACACGATCAAGTGCACTTCTGTTTTGGCCTTCCAAAACCTGAACGACTTTGCAGCGGATTTGGTAGCCACTCTTTTTCTCAAACATACTCTTATTTTAGTGTTAAGTTGTCTTTCAACATACTGTATTTCTTTAACTGAAGTACTCTTTAAATCTATAGAAGTTTTTAGTTTCTTTATTGAGTGAATAAAAAAAACAAATTAGCAGATATGAAGGCGAAGTTACATTTTAGAGTAGTATCATATCTTAAATTTTGAATAATCTCAATTGCAGAGACAAGTCTTTGTCCAGTTCACTTACTACTACAGATGTATATGATTCAAAGTGATCTGCATAATACAACACGGCATTAAGCCAGGTGCCACAACGCGTGACTACAATTGTAGGCAGGAACTTTTTGAAAAGATCAACCCGTGATTGTGATTTTACAAATATTTTTTTCCCGTTGGACAGTAACTTGTCCACATTAGGATAAATGGATCGGATTGTTTCGCACAATCTATGCAGAGGTGAATGACACACGTTATATGAATCATGTTAGGGTAACTTATACAAAAACGTTCTGCAGCTTTCTTCATATATGCCGCGGAGTCGATAAGCAGAACAATACATTATCATAATTCACACTATTCGGCCACAAGATCTCCAAAGATTGATTGATTAAATAGCCTAGCTATTCTTACATGATTTTCAGTTGACATTTCTTTACAGGCTAGCAAGAAGAATTGCTTGGAAATGATTTCGTCATTTTTAAGTACACTTACTATTACATTTCACACTTTTCGACCACTGGCATCGGTAGTTTCGTCAATACTCAACCAGATTTTTTGATTTTCACGTATAGATCTAATGTTTTGTAATGTTTCATGGTAGCACTTTGGAAGACAATTTCTCCTTAGCGTCGACTCATTAGGAGGACTTATGTTCGTATTTAGTAAGAAACTTTCTGAACTCGAGTTGTTAACCTCATAAAGGGGAATTTCAGCTGAAAGAAAGACTTTACATAAATCTGAATAATAGCTACACTTCACAAAATAAACCAACTGCTCTAGTGATCAGATTCTAACTAACAAACAGGCAACAATATCCGACTCACTGCATTGAGTCACAGTTTACATAAATAAAAAAAAGAAACACATGCATTAACATGGAGGTCACTGTATGACGTAATCTCGACATTGGATTCTTTTCTTCCCAGATTACGCACGTGCAAGCGAATCATTCTCATCTCAAGTAGAAGTAATTCATTCGTATTCAATTCTTTCGAGATAAAAATTTGTCTTGTAAAATGTTAAAAGATAATGAGGAAAAGTACTACAATATGTAGCCTACTGTATTGGGAAAATATCGCAAATATATATTCATATAAATTTTATGTAGAATATTTGTTTTTATGTAAAATAAAATTAGGAATTTGCGTCTGTCGGACCTCGATATGGATATTAATCTTTGTTTTAGGAATGTACACATTAGGAAAAAACATTTTTTCACACACAAATGCGGATAATTTACCGCCTATCAAACAAATGTTCACGAAAGATTATATCTTATTTACAGGTAGCATACTCGTTTTGTATACGAAGCCTGTTACGTTTAGATAAGGGAAACTATTCCTACATAGGAGTGAATCAATACAAAAATGATCTCCTTTCCTATGTAACAAATTTTTACAAGATATGGTATATTAATTACAGGCACCATACTTGTTTTGTGTACGAAGTCTGTTTACGTTCGAATGAAGGAAACTACCCCTTTATAGAGGTGAATCCATAGAAAAATGTTTTCTCCCCAGTGTAACAGATTTTCACAGAATATGGTACACTAGTTACAAGTATCATTCTTGTTTTGCAAATTACAGAATACATCATTTTTGTATGGATTCATCCTGTAAGGGGGTAATTTCTCTTATCCAAACATAACCAGTTATCGTACATAGAACAAGTATGGTACTTGTAATTAGGGGACAGTCGGGTAATATCGAACAGTGAGTTTCTTTCATCTACCACACGATGATAGTACCTGATTGACATGGTTACGTTTCTGTAATGTAGCATAGAGAAACGTAACCATGTCATTCAGGTACTACCATATGATGGTAGCTTAAAGAAACGCACTGTCCGATATTACCCGATGTCCGATACTATCCGACTCTCTCCTAATATAATATATTATGTGAAAATCTGTTACATAGGAGAGAAGACATCATTTTGGCATAAATTCACTCCTATAAAGGGGTAGTTTCCCTTATCCAAACGTAACCAGACTTCGTACACAAAACTAATATGGTACTTGTGGCTAATATACCATATTTTGTAGAAATCTGTTGCATAGGAGAGAAGCCATCATTTTTGTATGGATTCACCTATATATAGGGGTAGTTTCACTTATCAAGTCGTAACCAGACTGCGCAAACATAACAAGTGTGATACTTGTAACTACTAATATACCATATTTTGTGAAAATCTGTCACATAGGAAAGAAGACATCAATTTTGTATGGATTCACTCATGTAAGGGGGTAGTTTCCCTTATCCAAACATAACCAGAGTTCGTACACAAAACAAGTATGGTACTTGTAACTAATATGCCACATTTTGTATAAATATTTTGCATAGGAGAGAACACATCAGTTTTGTATGGATTTCATTTTTTTATTTTATTGGGTTATTTTACGACGCTGTATCAATATCTGTAGTTATTTAGCGTCTGAATGATCTGAAGGTGGTAATGCCAGTGAAATGAGTCCGGGGTGCAACATCGAAAGTTACCCAGCATTTGCTCGTATTGGCTTGAGGGAAAACCACGGAAAGAAACCTCAACCAGGTAACTTGCCCCTACCAGGATTCGAACCCGGGCCACCTGGTTTCGCAGCCAGACGCGCTGACCGTTACTCCACAGGTGTGGACTTTTTGTATGGATTCATCCTTATATATAGGATAGTTTCCCTTACCCAATCGTAACCAGACTGCATACACAAAACAAGTATCATATTTGTAACTAGTGTACCATATTCTATGAAAATCTGTTACACTGGAGAGAAAACATTTTTCTATGGATTCACCTCTATGAAGGGGTAGTTTCCTTCATTCGAACGTAAACAGACTTCGTACACAAAACAAGTATGGTACCTGTAACTAATATACCATATTTTGTAAAAATCTATTACATTGGAAAGAAGACATTATTTTTGTGTTGATTCATTCCTATGAAGGAGTAGCTTTCCTTATGCAAACGTAAACATACTTTGTAAATAGAACAAGTATGGTACTTGTAACTAATATGCCATGTTTTGTAGAAATCTATAACATTTGAGAAAAGACATTATTTTTGTATTGATTCATTCCTATGAAAGAGTAGCTTTCCTGATGCAAACGTAAACAGACTTCGTAAATAAAGCAATTATGGTACTTGTAACTAATATATTGTTTTGTGAAAATCAATACATAGTAGAGAACAATATTTTTGTATTGATTCATCACTATGAAGGGGTAGTTCCTCTTATTGAAACGTAAACAAACTTCTTACACAGAACAAGTATGGTAACGGAACTTGTAACCAATATACACCATTTTGTGAAAATCTATTACATAGGATAGAAAACAATATTTTTGTATGGATTCATTCCTATAAGGAGTAGTTTTACTTATCCAAACGTAACCAGACTGGGTAAACAAAATAAGTATGGTATTTGTAATTAATATAACATAGTTTGTGGAAATATGTTATATAGGAGAGACAACATAATTTTTGTATGTATTTACCGCCATAAAGGGTAGTTTCCCTTATCCAAACGTAACCAGACGTCGTACACAAAACAAGTATAGTCCTTGTAAATAATTTACTATATTTTGTAAAAATCTGTTAGTTAGGAGAGAAGACACCATTTTTGTGCGGATTCGCCCGTATTTACCATACTTTGTGAAAATCTGTTATATATGAGAGAATTCATCGACTTTGTATAAATTCACTCCCTTAAAGGGATACTATCCCTTATCCAAACATAACCAGACTGAGTACACAAAACCTGACTTCGTACAGAAAACAAGTATTGTACTTGTAATTAATATACCATATTTTATTGTAATCTGGTACACAGGAGAGAAAACATCAATTGTGTATGGATTCACGTCTATAAAGTTGTAATTTCCCTTGTCCAAACGTAACCAGAATGCGTACACAAAACTACTATAGTATTTGTAACTACTGTAATATACCATATGTTGTGAAGATATGTTTCATAGGAGAGCAGATATCAATATTGTATAGAGTCACCCCTGTATAGAGGTTGTTGTCCTTATCCAAACGTAACCAGACTTACTGAGCTATGGCTTATAAGGAACCTGGAGGTACATTGCCGTCCTCACATAAGCCCGCCATCAGTCCCTATTCAGAGAAAGATTAATAAAGTCTCTACCATCACAATCTACCTCCCTCAAATCCATTTTAATATTATCCTCCCATTTATGTCTTGGCATCCCCAAAGGTCTTATTCCCTCTGGCCTCCCAACTAACGCTCTATATCCATTTCTGGGTACGCCTATACGTGCTACATATCCTGCCCATCTCAAATATTTGATTAAATGTTCCTAATTATGTCAGGTAAAGAATAAAATGCATGCAGCTGTACGTTATGTATCTTTCTCTATTCTCCTGTAACTTCATCCCTGTCAGCCCCAAATATTTTCCTAAGCTCCTTATTCTGAAATGTCCTTAATCTCTGTTCCTCTGTCAAAGTGAGAGTCCAAGTTCCATAACCATACAGAACAACCGGTAATATAAATGTTTTATAAATTCTAAATTTCAGCTGTTTTCAGAGCAGACTGGATGATAAAAGCTTCTTCCTAATAATAACACGCATTTCCCATTTTTTTCTGTGTTTAATTTTCTCCCGAGTGTCCTTTATATTTGTTACTCTTGCTCCAAGATATTTGAATTTTTCAATCTCTTCAAAGGATAAATTTCCAATCTTTATATTTCCATTTCGTACGATATTCTGGTCACGAGACATAATCATATACTTTGTCTTTTCGGGATTTACTTCTAAACCTCTCTCTTTACTTCCTTCAAGTAAAATTCCCGTGTTTTCCCCAATCATTTGTGTATTTTCTCTTAACATACTGTAGTTACGTCATCTACATTAACGACCAGCTGATGTAACCCGTTCAATTCCAAACGCTCTCTGTTATCCTGAACAAGAATCCATGCTTCACTTCTAATTTCATTTTGGGGAATGAAAACATTGTTACATCCGTGCCTGTTTTTTATGTACTATCGTATTTGGACTTGCATTCTGGACACAGCATCTTTTAGGCATCTAAATTATAAATAATTTTACTTTAACGATACAAATATGTACGACTAAAGTGAAATGTCAAAATGTTTAGTTTGAGTAAGTTAAATAAACATAAAAATTATTCTAGCAATTCTTATATATATATTTTTTTGTAATACAGTAGAAAAACAAGCAGCTCTTAAAATCAATATCCACTCATATATAAATTAAAATTTCACTGCAATCTTCGCTCATTATCCACCACTTCACTTTGAATCTCCAGCTCGGAGTCTGATTCAGCCCTATGGCAACTTTAGTTGTGGTAAAGGCTAATATTTTAGTAGTGCTAATTATCGATCATTTCTAGAATTGCTTGTTTAGACCCTTTTGTATTTTTTTACATACTTTGGTTTTATTTTATCCGTATTTATTATACATTCTTACATTTGTATCTTTTGAAGAAGGGACAAATTGTGTCTCCTGTGCTAAGGATATTTTGAAAGATGATTCCATTCAGATGAAGTGGCTTAGGCCTACATAAGTTCATAATTTACATTGTTAGTTGCTGTCACTACTGCTTTGGAAATTACAGGGAAAACAATATGGTGTGAGTAACTTCACTTTTTACGAGTAGCTCATGGCAGAGACAAACTTCGTTTAGCACCTGAGAAAAAATACGCGAAAAACTAGACGCGGATATTTTGAAACATTAGTCACTTCATATTGGTATGATACAAACATAAGGACCCATTTCGGGTGATATGCAGTGACTTAGAATGGCGTCATCTTATTGGAAAACGCGCACAGAAGTAAAGAAAGTGGACGGAGTAAGAAAATATTTCAAGTGAGGTACAAGAAAGTCAAAGTACACATACAAAGCGCTCCCTCAATTCTTTTATGCAAACACTCCGGACCACAGTAATTAATTTTGTTCTGAATTGTATGTATATGGACTGCAAGCAAGCCGGCTTTGAATAACTTATACGTATATTCAAGAGCAGGATTAAAGAAGAACCTCCATAACGCGGCATTTAGCACGAGATCAAACAGATTGTCAATTAAATAATTCAGAGCTGAATTAAGCAACAATTCACCGCAGATTTAACGTTAGGATAATGATTACATTCTTCGTAGGACATCTACACATTTTTTGTTCTCAGAATGATGATGCTGTCTTAGGTGGAGATCTTGTAATTTATTTGAATCTGACTCTAATAGCAGTATTGGTAATATTAATTAGCAAGAAGCGAAACTTAGTGCCTGATAAAACAGGTTTGCTATCCCTTTATATAGTTACGGGTTTGTTTACTTGCGCGCGAGTGGATTCAAGGTCGGCAGTGGAGAGCGATAGGTAGAGACCATAGATTTCCGCATAATGACCTGACGTGTAGAATGAATACACTGTACAGTAGTAATTTCTGGTAATGTAGGATAGTCAGTGGGTAAATTAATTAACCATTCCATTTTGGACTGAAATACAAGAATTATTTGACCATGTCAGTAAACTAGTGATTCAGAACATTGAAAAATACGAGTTACAAAATTCATATTCATTGTTTGTAAATTTAAATGAATTATTCATCCCAGCAAATATTGTACAGATGAATGTTGATAATGTTAATGCACTCACAGGAAGGGTTAAAACAATGAGTTACTTCAAGGATATAAACAGTACTGATTGCAGTGTAGCATTTCTTACTATGAAAGAAATAGCTTCGAAACAACCATCCAACACTTCCAATGTTAAAGCTGACGTGATTGAGGCAGTATGAGCTCTCATGTTGAATTATTTGAATTTACATATGATATGTTGAAATAAATCCGGATATTGTGTTTCTGTTGACGCAGAAAGGTTTTTCTCGAAGTATAATTTAATTGTTAGTGACGTTATGCGTAGAATGAAAAAAAAGCCTATATTGTGACTTCTGCTATTCTTTCATTCCACAAATACAAGCAGTAGATGTTACAAAATACAAAGAACTTTTTTTCTCAGTATTATAACTCGTGTTTAATCGATACTAATAATAAATCTGTAACAGAAAATTTTCTGGTAATTTTCGATTTTCCAAAAATAATTGGTTTCAACATGTGTAATTAATCATCCTGAAACCTAAAATAACTTTTTTGAAATTTTTGTTTTTATGTCTGTCTGTCTGTCTGTCTGGAAGTTTGTTACCTTTTCACGCGAAAATGGCTTAATGGATTTCGATGAAAATTAGAATATAAATTAAGTTCGTTGTAACTTAGATTTTAGGCTATATGGCATTAAAAATACTTTATTTAAAAGGGGAGTTATAAGGGGGCCTTAATTAAATAAATCAAAATATCTCGCTTAATATTAATTTTTGTGAAACAAATTACATAACAAAAGTTTCTTTAAAACTGATTTCCTATCAGTTTTATTCAGAAAAAATTTTGATAGGATTAATATATAAGGATATACAAGAGTTTTAAAATAACAATACAATAAATTTTCACGGCCGCCTCAGATTATAGCGTCGTTGTTCCGTAACTCCTATGTGCAAAATATAAATTGTTCAGTAGGAAGAAAATAGGCCTACACATTTTTTATTCTATGGCAATGGTACATAGGAGACCGTGAATTCATATATTTTCGAAAGTAAGAAATGTATTTACATATAGGAGATTTTATTATTTGCTGTATCAATATTTAAGTTATTTAATAGAGCAAAGATCTGAAAATCGATATGTCACATAGGAGTTATTGCAGAAACGACGACGATGGCTCTAATGAAATAAAAACAAATGACTTCGTCTATTTAAGTCGGCCTTGACGTTTATCAATATTAATATACAGGGAATATTTGTGTAAAATACTTTAAAGGTGATATGTTACAGTTGTATGAACACTAATAAATACAATAAGATTGTTAAAGATATTAGTTATAGTCAGACATGTTTCTGAGACGCTTCTCCATCTTCAGTGACTATTTACCACGGCTGCGAAAAGAAAACAATTGTAATTAATCTGATGTTTAATTATATTTCAAAATCAATAACAAATGGACAAAATATAAGATATCTAAATTGTGATATTTTATAAAAGTATTTCAATAAATAGATAAGTTAAAAAAAGGTATAATAATGTATAATCAATATTATTATGTCTTCTATATATGCATATAGTAATTAAAAGAGTATAATGAAATTAAATAAAAATGTGATAGTAGAACTGACATTTAAAAGAGTTAACATCTTGTGATGTATGTAGATTCTTATGATAAAAGGTTTACACAGATCATATTTAAAAAATAAATAAATAAATAAAAGAAGAATAGACAAAATTTTGATTTGGATGAAAGACTCACCGGGTGGTTCAGGTGATCGAACCGTGTTGTTGCTTGGCTTAAAGGAGACTAACTGAGATGAGGGAAAGGACAGAAATTATGTTGACTGATACTACGTTAGTCTTTTACTACTCAAATCGGAAGTAATATAAAGATCAAAGAAAATGTTTTTTTTTTCGTAAATTGCTTTTTCATTCAAATTATGAGAATTAATGAATTTGTCTTTGTATATTTCAATGGATTCCAGAATATTTAATAATTTACCTTTCCTATTAGTATGTAAAATTTCCATATCTGAGTTAATGTCTGTAAAATAATGTTGATTATTGTATATATGTGTTCACTGGAAGCAGAATGAGAGATTTCATGGGAGATATTTCTATGTTCTTTGTATCTTATATTGAAATTTCGGCCCGTTTGACCTATATATGTAGCGTTACATTTTGGGAACTTAAAATTTAATTTGTATACACCTGACGAACTGAATTTATCAAAATTCCTAGTATAAAATTTATTAAACAGAATTTTACCGATGGAGTTATTAGTCTTGTAAGCAATATTGAAATTGAGTTTTTTTAAAGAGAATGGTAATATTGTAAACATAGTGATTAGAATAAACAAAGCTGGTATAATCTTTTGGTTCTTTATTGTTTGATAAATGTGTGAATGTTCTCAATTCTTTTTTTCGATTTACCTGTGAAATGATCTTGTCTACCATCATCGTGTTATAGCCATTGTCTATTGCTCTTGTATAAATGATGTCTAATTCTTTATCATAATCAGATTTGGACAAAGGAATACTAAGTAATCTATTCATTAAACTATGCAATCCTGCTTTTTTATGCTGTTCAGGGTGATTCGAATGAATGGGGATTAAAAGGGTAGTCTAAGTGGGTTTTCTGTATATTTTGTAAAGAAATTTATTGGCTTTCCTTTCTATTGTTAAATCAATAAATGTAGAGAATTGTTGATTTCATCTTCTTTAGTAAACTGAATCCTAGGATGCATAACATTTATGTTATCTAACAAATTTTAAGAATCGATATTTTGGTAAATTAGAAAGGTATCATCAACATAGCGTACCCATTTAACAATGTTTTGTGTATTGGAAGCTATGAATTTATTTTCTAAATCATTAAGACCTGGGATAGCAACAAAAATGTCAACAAGGAACTTCCGGCGGGAAGAATCACAGCAAGTGACCAACTGACAGCATCCACTACATACTTTTTGAACAAGAGATGCAGCACGTCTGAAGAATTATAAATTTGTCTGGACAAAAGATGGGAAAATATCTACAAGAAAAGATGAAGGCAGTCCCGTGAGTAAAATCACTAATATTGATTATGTAAATATTCTGTAAATAGTATTGTGTAGGTATCCACGTGCAAATTTAATAATAATAATAATAATAATAATAATAATAATAATAATAATAATAATAATAATAATAATAATAATGATATTAAATCAACGGTTTTTAAAGATTTGTTTCACTGCAATGATTACACTATCAATATACTACCAGATCTTAAAATATTTCACTTAAACATTATCAACATCAACAAAAATTTTTCCGAACTCTGTGTTTTACTTAATAATTTTTTCTTTTATTTAATATTATTGTTCTAACTGAAACCTGACTTTCTCATGGCTCTGGCTATGATATTAATGGTTACAAAACATTTGTTAAAAGTAATAAATATAATAAATGTGATGGTATAGTTATATATTTTAAGGAAAACATAGTAGTTTCTTTAACTTATATCGACATATCCCATTTAAACTCTACAAATTTTCAATTAGTACTTATTAATGATACTCCTGTTAACCTAACTGCAATTTGCAGATCTCTAAAAATAAGCAAAACTGAATTTCTGAAAAATGCTGAAAGCTTCTTGTCAATATGCAAAGTATAAAAAAAAAACATATTTTTCTAGGTGACATAAACATCCAAATTTTAGAAAATAGCTTCGATAATATTGGCAACATGTATTTAAATATCATGCATGAATATGGATACGTGAAATACTTAAATTCCATTACTCGTCAATCTTCCAATTCATGTCTTGACCATATTTTCCTAAAATCTGGAAATAACTTAAATTTTATACCTGAGTTTACGCAAGTGCAATCACAGATCATTAAAAGACTTTTGCATTATTGTCATTTAATATCTCACATTAATAAAAATATGATTTGAGATTCTGTCTGCAACAATGAAGACGCTGATACATGTTTCGAAAATTATTATAAAACACTCCGTAACATTATTTGTAAATATTCTAATCATGTCCCTCTCAAATTTTCAAGTTAGTACAAAAAATTAACCTTTGGATTACCACAGGTATTGTTAAATAAATACGATCTAGGGATAAGTTAGCTAAGGAAGTAAAAACGTGACCCACAAAATACAGTTTTATTAAATTCTTCCAGAAAATATAGAAATACTCTCACTAGTGTAATTAGGAATCGGAGAATCAAATAATATTTTGAAAAATTTGACAGAAATAAAAATAATCAAAAGCAATTTTGGCAGACCACAAACAAAGCTACAGACACCCAATGTAATAAAAAATACTACATTTCAGGCAATTATAAGTCGAAATGGAATAAAAATTGAAAATAAGAAAATTATTGCAAACGAATTTAACGAACAGTTTACTAATATCAGTTCGTATTTAATATAAAAAAGAAAGTATTTATTTACCATCATTATAAGCGTACTTGTAATAAAAGTTTATAATTTATGTTTATGTTTCCTTTAAATGAATGTGAAATAATTAATATTGTAAATAGTTTATAAAATAATGTGGCCCCTGTATTGATGGTATTACAACAAATACCCTGAAACATGTTATCGAAGCTATTGCTAAACAACTTGTATTTTTATTTAATTTATGCATATCTCATGGTGTATTTCCCTCAGCCCTAAAACATGCTGTGGTGATACCAATACACAAGTCTAGTGACAAAAATAATCTTAATAATTACAGACCCATTTCACTATTACCCAGTCTCTCTAAAGTATTTGAAAATGTATAAAAACACGGTTAACACAATGTTTAGAAAAAAAAGGAACTACTTAATGATAATCAATTTGGTTTCAGAAAAAATCTGTGCACTGATGATGATGGCAATTATTTAAAAAATAATTAAAAAATTAAACGTAGAAAATAAATATCTAGGAATTTTTCTAGACTTACAAAAAGCTTTCGATACAGCCAATCACAGTATACTTTTGGATAAAATGGATAGATTGAGAATTAATGGATTGGATTTAAAATTATTTAAATCTTAATTAAGTAACATAACTCAATCAACTAAAATCAATTATCACATTGCCTTGGGGATGATTTTAAATCCAGCTTTATTTTTAATATATATCAATGATTTACTTAAAATTGACATTGAGAAATATTCTGGTAATCTGTATTCTTATGCTGACGACATTGTGGTTATATTTAGCTGTTCGAGTTGAAATGAAACTTTCCACAATTCTAACAACGGTATTAACATTATTAAAGAATGACAGGATGATCACTTACTTTCTTTGAACGTTGCTAAAACAAAATTAATGCCATTTTCATTAACGTCACACATGTCCTTGAACAATTAAAATTAATTAATAATATAAATATAATAATACATGATTGCAACCATGTCACGCCTTGAGTTTGTCCTCACAAGTTAAATATTTAGCTATTATTATTGACCAATATTTAAAACGGAACAAGCGTATTATTATCTCCTTCTTGTGTAAGAGATTGCGTAAAACAATCCACAAAAATTACATTCTACGTTCATATTTACCTATTTATGTTCTGCGTACCGTGTACAGTGTATTTTTTCTGTTTATTTCTATTATTGTATTTGTATTCCTGGTATTGTGGAAGAGAAGGCCTGATGGCCTTAACTACACCAGAATAAATAAATAAATAAATAAATAAATAAATAAATAAATAAATAAATAAATAAATAAATAAATAAATAAATAAATAATTAAATAAATAAATAATAAATACTTAGCTCTGTTTTAATCAATAATTCAGTATGGTATATTAGGTTAGGAAGAAATGGCAAAATCGACAATCCACCCTTTAAATTTGCTCCAAAAATCATTAGAATCTGTTTATATAAAACTTTAGTTGACCCATAATAATAAATTTTTCAGGGATCTGGTGTATCAAATCTAGAACGAATTTGTAAACAAACATTGCTGATTTACTTCCATAAAAATTGCAATAAATTTAAATTTGATTCTCATGAATACTGTACGAGACAAAACTTCAGTTTCTTTCTAAACACCCCCAAATGCCACACAACTGCTGGATTAAAACACAGCGGAAATTTTGGACCCAGAATGTATAATGCATTAATTAGAACTTACCCTGAACTAAGTACATTTAACACACATATATTTAAGAAACAAATGAGATCAATTATTTAATTGTTTTGTATGTATTTTAAGCTAATTAAGTTAAACATTGATACTGTAATATTCATGTACTTTTGTATTTTCTAATTGTATATATTATTACATGCCATATGTATTTTACCATATATTAATGTATTTGTGCTCAATGAACTCTCACAATTTTATGATATATTTTGTATAACTGATCTGAACTGCGCCCGAGCACGGCCTTCTGCTCTTTCGGTCTTCAATGCCTAATGTAGCTCAAGTGTAATGTATTAAATAATTAAATTTGAAATTTGAATGAATCAAAACATCTCCAGATGCAAGTATCTCTTGAGGATATCTTAATGAATCGCAGTGCAAAATAAACGGAAATTTAGGAGCTGAAGAAAGTATAAAAAATATAATATTTTTATACATAATAATTATATTTTTTTGTTGGCGAATAATTAGGTAGCTGTCATATACGAGTATGTATTATATTCTTTATAAGTTACAATTGGAAACTCAGTCGCAGACAATTATTACGACTTAATTATATTTAAAGGAATCACATTGTTAAAGTTACGTAACTCTTGGCGCTTTGAAAATACTACACAATAAAGAGACCTAATTTTTCTCGTGTAATTGGAAATTTATAGACCGTGTGCTAGCAAGCTAATATTAGGAATGGTTTTTCAGGCTTCGGACTGTAATTTTTGTTAATAAACACAAAACAATCACTCTGTAGCATTAAAAACTTAAAAAAAAAACATAGAATTCGCAGAAAAATAGAGTGCAGAGACAATGTCATATTTAATAGAATTCGCAGAAAAATAGAGTGCAGAGACAATGTCATATTTCATAAACTATTAATAACATAGATCGACATTAATAATTATGTTCTACGACTTTTCTACGTCATCTAACAGACGGAGAAACTCCTATGATTTCGTTGTCAACAGTTAAAGTTGTTCATTGGATGAAGGTCTACAAAGATTGTTTTGTTCCGTATTAGTAAATAAGAAAAATTACTGGCATAGGCCTATTCAGATTTACAATTTTAGTGTACTTTGATGCCTTGAATTTAATATTAACATTATTTTATTGACACATGTAAAACTGAAAATTTGTGTGTTTTATTTGTTCATAAGCCCAAAATAAATTAAAAAAACGTTACTGGCTATTAACGTTTTCCCGGGTCTAAGGTTCAAGAAGCCATATGATAATTCATTCGAAATGAGTTTCTAGAAGCTATCAACATCATAACTCGTTCCTTTCATTACATCTTAAAAGATAAAAATATGTAGGCCTATGCGAGCAAATATATTTACTTAGTGTGCAAAATATTACAAAACAAGTTTCGTGTTTTCTATGTCATACGTTAATCAAATATATGCTATTTGTATATATTTGTTGTCTAGAGGTAACAAGCAGGAATAGTAGGTACTTCAAGATCATGGGTTGATTTCCTCTTTGGCTGATTACCTATTTGGGTTCTTTCTGGCGCTTTCTCGGACTGAAAGGAAAATGTCAGGCAATCCTATGGACAATCATTTCACTCATGTAAGACTGAAAGTAAAATTTAGTACTATTAATTCCTATGAAACCACACATCTGAGACAGCACTGTTTAACAACTGATAAAAATTAATCCGTTCGGAGGCAAAGGGATGTAAATTCAACACTTCTAGTTTACCCCCAAAATATGTTTGTATTTCGAATATTAACTGTGACCAATATAAGACTTCTTAAAATTGTATAAGGAAAACAGATTATATTTCGAGTATCTAAAAGTTTAGTTTCCCTCGGTGATGTTTCTCTTTTGTTACATGGAGGAGAGGCCCGAAGACTAACCCGCAGTCTCGGACGACTTAATGTGCCTTGCCACTTCTTTACTTAGAAATGTTTGCTGAAATATGAACTCTCGCTTTCTTTGTAGATATGGTGATTTAGTTATATTCTGTCCACTCTTGACTTAGCCATGTAGGTTTAAGGTTCCGGTGAAGTCCCTCTAAAGTGTCCTTTCACCCCTCCCCGGAAAACGTACTGCGCCTCTCCGTCTGTACGGCAGTCACAATACTACATCACATCTACTTCGTTTCGGTTAATGTTATTGTAATAATGATAACGAATTTTGAAATGGAGACTTACGGTGAAAAGATAAACGGAAACGGGAGAATCTCCTGAAAACTTTAATTTTGTTCACCTTGAGAACGACTCCGCAATCAGCGGGATTCGAACGTGGGTTCTCAATTTTATTAGGAGAAGCCAGTACTCTGTCAGGTAAGCTATACAGCAGCTGTAATTTAGTGGTACCATCCTCATCACTGGATTCGAGATTCGCTGATTTGAGCCACGCTGAGGATAATAAAGATCCATAGCATAACCTCTCTCGACAAAAAAATGAAGTTAGAGTAAACGTTTTATATATATATATATATATATATATATATATATATATATATATATATATATATATATTTAGGGAAAGTAAACAACCCTATTTAAGATTGCGATAGCTCAAATAAAAATTTTCTGAAAATTTCTCACCAGCATCAAAATGTGGTATTTGCACAATAGGCCTACACCAGTGTCTGCGTGCACATGAGTTTATTCTGGTCTCAACCAGTGTTCCATCTTTTAGCTTTATTTTCGTTAAAGTGAAAAGAAAGATAGTCGTGGTTCTCAGATGAGAAAGTTGTTGTCTGGTTAAAGTTTTGAGGAAAACTTCAATTACATTCACATTGCTATTTGGATATCACATAAAATATGTCGAATGTTAACAAATATCTCATAAAATTACAATTTATATTTATCTGCATGTTTCTCAAAACAACATGTTGCAATTTTACTTTAATTACTGATTCCAGAACATTTTGTACCCAACATTTTGTCACACTAACAGTTGGTATCATCGTACGTTTGGCCATAATTATGCCCAATACGTAGCAGTGGGCTTTCGGTCATATAGTTAATGCGTACCAGGCTACTAGAGTAAAAATATAGGCTGTATACTGTTGATTTATTTCAGTATTTATTGGCAGTAATTCTGATGTCTTGAAATCAGAGATTACCAGAATTAACTTCGTAAAAATTCAGTAAAGTTGTGGCCAAAGGCCTTAAATAATGGAGGATATTACCATCATCAAGACAATCTTGATAGTGAGACATAACACGCTCAACCGCTTATCAACGTTGTCATTCATCTCCTTCTTCTTTACAGCTGAAATTCTCTCACCTCCCTTTGTAAATGCTCAAGAAGCTAAAATAGAGATGGATAATCTTTTACAACTAGCTTTTTAATCATATTATGCCATATTTCGCATGTGAAGTTACTTAGGAAACGTACCTACAACTGTCAGATCCTGTGAAGTTACTCACGAAATGTAGAAATATGTCTCAGTGACATTTTTATTCTGTGTGACGAAATCTCCGAGTGCCATTTTTGTTTTGTGTGACGAAATGTCCCAGTTAGGTCTCTCTTTTATGTGAAGAAACGTTCCAGTGACATTTTTCTTTTCGTGACGAAGTGTCTAAGTAACTTTTTCCATTTGTTTGACGAATGCCCCAGGTGCGAGTTTTCGGAAACGAAAAGTTCCGATTTATTAGTTCCTTCCTTTTATCAAGATACAAGAGGAACGTGTTGCGAAGGAATATAAATGAAACTTCGATGACAGTATATCACTGGTTCTCATACCAAGAACACGGCAGAAAAAAGTAATTTATTTCTGTTCATAACTAGGCCATATATAATTTTATTCAGGACGCCAAAATGAGTACAGTAGAGAGTCGATAATGAGAACATCAATAATCTGAACCGTCGAAAATCCGAACCCGGACCCTCAATTTTTTTATGTTCTATTATAGATATATTAATTTGTCATACAGAATAATATCTGCAATATTGACAATTAATATTTGAGGAGAAAAATTCGCTCCGGCACCGGGGATCGAACCCGGATCCTGGGTTTTACGCAACAAGCGTTCTGACCACTGAGCTACGCCGAATTCAATCCACAGCACCTGACCGAACCCTCCTCCTTCAATGTTTCCCTTTGTGGCCTGACTCCAAGTTAGGCATATATATTGACGTATATGTTCAATGCCAACTGCCATTATATTAGTAGCGCACTCAATTGAGTGACTTGTTGTGCCGGGAATTCCGCAGTTAAGTGCACAGTAATCTATACAGACATATACACTGCAGCTATGAGAATATTATAGATTTATTAATTTGTCCTACAGAATAATATCTGTAATATTGACAATTAATATATGCCGAACTTGGAGTCAGGCCACAAATAGAAACATTGAAGGAGGAGGGTTCGGTCCGGTGCTGTGGATTGAATTCGGCGTAGCTCAGTGTTCAGAGCGCTTGGTACGTAGAACCAAGGACCCGGGTTCGATCCCCGGCGCCGGAGCGAATTTTTCTCCTCAAATATTATTTTTTTACGTTCGTTTGAAAAAGTGCTGCATGGTTCACTCTATGCCCTCTCGACTATGGTCGCCTGTGCTGTACGACGGAGTGGGGATCGTTGGATCCGAATCGAAAGAGAGTAAAAGAAACGTAACTTGAAGGACTGTGTTTATATGGTTGCTGATGCTTGGGATAGTTTGATAGAATAAAATTTAAGAAATGTATGGAAAAAATTGTGGCCCGAATATATAGAAGCAGGAGAAAATGAGGAAGGAAAATGTTTACAAGCTGAAGATGTAACTGAAGTTACTACTCTTTTTAATGCCATAATCGGCTTCGAAAATTGCGACAAGGACGATGCTAACGAATGGTTCAATCTTCATCAAAATGGTCTCGGCTGGCAAATTGTGAAGGATGTCGAAATTCTGACTGCTGTAACAGATAGTGAAGCTGCTGTGCTAGAGATGACGACGTAGCTGAAAACAGGATGACGAAAGCCGTAGACCTACTCTCGCTGAAGCTTTCAATGCTCTAGAGATGGCTACAAATTGGCTGGATAAAATACCTGAGTGCACGGTAACATAGCTTGCTTGTCTATGACAAATTAGAGACTTGGCTGCAAAGTAAGGAAGCGCAGTAAACATTAAAAAAAAAAAAAAGATCAAAGACTTTTTTTAATCTCTCTAGTGTTGTTTCTAGTAGAGCATGTAGGCCTATTGAAATCCTTAAAGTTAATACGGTATGTAGTTATACTTGCTTTTGTGTCATTTTCGCTCTGTGTTTGAAAATCCGAACGAATTGATACTCCGAATAGGGCTGAACCAGTGGCGGTTCCTGTATATTTCTTAAGAGGAGGAAAGAAGTTAACAGCACAAACTGACACCTTCTTGAATGAAACATGCTATAAATTAGCCTACATGTATACATGTAAGACCAGGTAGTGTTGGGGTTTGCCATTCCTTTTGTGTAGCAATAATCTGTTCTTGTAAATTGAGTCTCCTAAATTGTTCAAATTATAATATGTTTTCACTTCCATTCATTGTTGAATAATTTCACAAATTAACAATTGCAAGTAAATTCACAACTTTGCAGAATTTTTCGCTCACACTACAGCGTCACACGTGTTTGAAGAGACTAGCTACTAACACGTAACCAGAACCGTTTTACTGAAGAGGGAATGGGAAATAATCTGCTAGGTAAGCGATAACACTGCACCCATCCACGTGGTCTATGTTGCCACATGTACATTTTACAAGTTCAGTATCACATGCTTTTGAAGAATGTCAGTTCTTGTAAAGTGATACTACCATTATTGTTCAAATACAGATTGAGCAATTAAGGTTTAAGTGAGCTGCCGGAGCCCTATTAATTTTTTATGTTAAAAATAATGTGGTTTGGAGTACTTTCAATTTCAAATATATTTGTACAAAACTGACAATTTGGCTGTAACTCTGTCTAGTAGAAAATAAATGGAAATAAATGTCAGGGGTCGAATGATATGCAATACCAACATAAAACAACTTCCTTCTTCTTTTATATAAACTCGACTTTAACTTTCAAAGATCCTCGAAAATTTCGAACTATGAATAGTAGTGTATATAAAGTGCAATGAATAATATTCGAATTATACGAGTAATTTTTAAAAAAAGTTTACATGGCTCTGCGTTAAAATAATGTGCTAGAGCCTGGTTGAATGCAACATCGCTAGATGACAGTAGTAGCGAGCTTGCTGCACAACCAATCGGTTTCTGTCTGCTACACTATTTCTCGCTCATGCGCAGAATCAGAGGAGGATCTCCTCCCTACCCTTTCATTTACTTGCTTTTTCTCTATGGCCGCTAGTGCGCTGTGTCTATGTAGAGGAGGAGAGGATTGACTTTCCTCCTCACAAGCAATCTTGCATCCTTCTCACAATTTTCTCACATGAGCGCGCTTAGTTTAAAACTCGATCAACCGAGGTTTTCTTATAGCTGTGAACTTAAAAATGATCGAATCTTCCTCGAATTTCAAGGCACATATTTTACTTGATATTTACTCTCAAAAGAAGAAAAATGTGAGGAGGACGTTCTACCCTCCCCTCCCCCTAAGAACCGCCACTGGGCTGAACACCATTTAGTTCGGATTATTGACGCTCAACTGAAGTCTAATGTAATACTTAAGTCTGTTTTATTGTCTTCCTGAGGTTTTCTCCGCACTGGTGTTATTTGTATTTTCACAGATATAAACCCGCAGTAGTTTTCTTTTTATTATTGTTGCACTTATTATTATATTTTATTTAACTCACTATCTTAAGAAAAACAGTACGTTTTTCTGAATATGAAATCATTGAGCTGAAACAGGCCTACTTATTTGAACAAAAAAGAATAAAAATAGTTTCATTTAATTAAAAATGAAATTTTTATTTAATTTGTTTTAGTCTTCTTACGTGAACGGTTCACAGGAAAGTTTTAATTTGTCAATCTGTGTTGCCGGTACTGTGTTTCTCATGGAAATGTATGAGATATTCGTAACAAGCATGTTATATTTCATAGTAAGCAAATACTTATCGTATGAAGTTCACCGCTGTAAAGTAATGACGTGCATATCTGACCTTGTAACAAACGGGCCCGGGTTAAAATTCTGATTGAAACAAGTTAGTCTATGTGGTTGACGTTTATCTCAGGGTTTTCTTTCAGAGTATTAAGGACGAATACTGGGTAACTTTCGACGGACTCAATTTGCTGGCATTATCACCTTCAATTGACTCAGAAGCTAGTTAATAGTAGCAATTGGTAAAGCATCGTAAAATAAAGCAAGTAAAAAATTCCTTACATAAATTTTGCTTGGTGCTAAAATGCTTTGGAGTTCAATCACCATATAGTCTCTGCATTTAGATACGATTATTTTCACATTTTGTGTAAAATTTTCATCTGCTAAAATTTCAGCATTATATTACGCAAATTTATTTTTCTATTCATTATAATAATGCCAGTTTTACTAAATAACAACACATTTAACTCTACTAAATACCAAAAGAGATTAAGAGTTGATTTAAAAAATATTTCGGAAATTGTATTGTCTTTCTTGTGTTAAATTTTATATTAGGCCTACCTCGTTTACAAGTTTCAGCCTGCTATTGGCCATCTTCAGAACTGGTTGTTGCTGGTTTTGGTACCTTTTGCTTTATTTTCTGTGGGGTGTATTTGTTTAGTGTAATGTGGAGTCATGAGTGTGTGTTCTGAAATTGAGTTGTGTCTTGAGAATTTCATTTGGATGTGTTTTTGTGTGTCTTTATATTTCGTATTGTTCTAGTGTGTTTAGTTTCTGGCTTTTTGGTTGGATATGTAGAATTTCCATGTCTGTGTTGATGTGTCTGTAGGTATGGTTAGCATTTATGATGTGTTCTGCATATGTGGAAGTGTTTTGTAATTTTCTTATGGCTGAGATGTGTTCTTTGTAACGTTTTTGAAATGATCTGCCTTTCTGTCCTATGTAGAGTTGTTGCAGGTGTTTCATTTGAGTTTATATACGCCTATTCATATATGACTTCTCCGCAAGTCCACTACCGGTACTGCTTTTATGTCTATGTTTATTTATGATAATGATAATGATGATAGTTATTGTCATTAATACGAATACAAGGTGTCTCAAATAAACGTTTTTATTTTCAACTTACTGAGAAAATATTTCCTTTTGATGTTGCCAACAATTTTTGACAGCCATTTGTATAAAAAATACTACATCATTTGTAGAAATAGTGTTTGACCGTAATCTGTTTTACAATATTACGCCAGAAACATGGATCGATGGAATGGATCTCAACGAGCAATAGCTGTTAAAGGTCTTTTATAAAATGGTGATAGTACGACCGCTGCTCGATGGAAATATCGACGTTATTTTAATGTCGGAAGATCTGAAGAGTTGGTATGCATACAATTTTTAATAACATGTCAGGTATGCCAATATAGTAAACACGTTATTCATATAGAAACTTGCTAGATTCCCTACACAGAGGCCATATTGTTTGTAGCAAGACGGGGCTGTGTCGCATTCAGCGAGAATTTCTATGCAACAAGTGCACTAAATTTTATGCAACCGTGTAACCTCCAAAAATAATGACATTGATTGGCCCCCCAGATCTCCTGACTTAACTGCATGTGATTATTTCCTCTGGAGACTCCTGAAAAGCAATGTGTGTGCAAGTCGGCCACACACCATTGGAGAGCTCAAGAATAACTTTCGTTTTGAAATCGAATCCATCCCCATTGCGATGTTGGAACGTGTCGTGACTGATCTCCATCGCAGGCTCTCTGAGTGTGAACATCGTCACCTGCCGGACGTAGTTTTCAGAACTTGAATGTAATTGATGTTGTTACATGAATGGTAATATGTAATGTTACAATTCTTGTATTTTTATTTTCTATTTTCCATTATGCAACCTATTTGTTTTGTTTTATAATATTTAAAAAACGCCGTTCATTTGAGACATTTTTATTGCACTATTATTATTAAAATTATTATTATTATTATTATTATTATTATTATTATTATTATTATTATTATTATTATTGTTATTATTATTATTATTATTATTATTATTATTATTATTTGTATCAACTGGAATAATTAATCTGCAACATTACTTTTTGGTTATTACATTATAGGTAACATTTATAACAGATGTAGGCCTACAACTTTCGTATTACAATTCTAATTAGAATAACTCAGAACTGGGACACACAAGCATATATACATGCTCACACAAAGTTTGCTTCCTTGAGCCAATGCTAAATCTTGTATACACAAGCAAGGGTCTAGAGAAATTTTTGGAACCTCGGAGGGCCGGGAGGTGGGGAAGGTTGGATGAGTGGAGATAGGAGAGAGAGAAGACTTCAGTCTGGTCTTGTTACATCTTGAGTGAAATAACAAGATTTCTCCTGAAGGCTTGGATTCATAAGACGGCAGAGAGAACTTGTAGAGTTAAGACTGCTTCGAAGGAAGTACCAGAAGGAAGATGATAGAGAAGAACAGACAAGGAGAGGAATAGCTGGTCTGAAGTTCGTTGAGACTGAAGTGGAAACTCACCAGTGATACCCCAAAAAAGTGCTTTTTCCCTTATTCCTTCCTCCCTACAGTTTCTAGTTGTACCTCATGGGGTTTGATAGCAAGCGGAGGGAGATTTCTTCAGAGAGAGACTTTTCTTTAACGTTTGAAATAGGGCGGGCTGGGGACGGGATGGGGAAATATACGACACAATCGCGATGTACCATCCATTGATCTACACTGCAGTCCATTATTGACTTTAGATTCAAGGTTAAATCTCTTCTTGTAAACAATGCTTTTATTTTTAGGCCTAAATAGTATTAAAGTATTTCCTAAGACGTCTATCCTTGTTATATATATTCTTTTTTCTTATTTAAAATTATTTAAATATTGCGCATAAGATATACAGATTGAGTCAGGCGGAAAAGTACATGGTTTGAGGTGGCGATTCTGAACAAAAATGTTATATGAGCAATGTCCTGTTCTTATCGGTGTCGGAAAAAACTAATGAAAGCAATGAGGAACGGGAAAAGTGCAGTAGTAGTCAATTAAAGCATTGTTACCTTATGTTCTCTTTAATTGTGTAATTGTGTAATTGTATTTTCTTTACAGAACATGTTCAAAAAGTCTACCGTCAACTTCACTGCACTTTGCAAATCCTGTATACAGCTGCGGTATTGCTGATCTGAGCTAATTCGAACACTCCTTTACTTGAGCACGAGCATGTAAAATGCGAGCGAGAAGTTCCTTCCTTGTTTCCACTTCGCGCTTGTAGACTTTGCTATTAAGCCAACCCCACACACAGTTACCCAATGGACTAAAGGCGGGTGACCTCGGTAGCCAAGAAATGACTCCATCGCGACCGATGCAACAACCAGGATACGTTTATTTGATCCTACTACAATCTAATGTCGTTTTGGTTGCGTCCGCAAGTGAGTGTTGATGAGGGACATCAATCTGACGCCAGTGATTTTCAAACAGCTGTATATCAGGTACTGATAAAAACAGGGCATATGTTTATATAAACTTTTCGACACAGTACACACATTGAATAATAATAATAATAATAATAATAATAATAGTAATCATCATCATAAAATAATACATAAAGTTCCGTAATTAATAAGTGAACCTAATTATCCATTACAACCCACATGTGTTAAGGCCCTACAAAAGTTTCACATTGATACTGATATCCTTTCACTTCACTCTCATCTCACTCACTGCACTGACACTATGACACATTTCACTGACACTTTAGAACACATTTCACTGACACCATATAACACATTTCAGTGACACTATAGATGCCACTATAAATTATCACTGATCGAACCTATTCACTGCCATTGTAAACCATAACTTCACTGACTCACCACGCTTCATTGATATAAGAGTTCAAATAAGGCAAACAATACACCCTTATTCATACTTATAAATAGAACTACATTAAACTCAAAATTTGTAGTCTAAGACCCTCTTACAAGCTATTTTAAAATAAGTTACAATTCAAACCAAGTGAATAACTCTTCAGGCTAAGTAAATACATGTCACCTTAAGTAATGTAACGTCTTTTTTTAATTTACACTTTATACACAAATTTTAAATTTATTTTTATATCTCCTTAAGGGGTTAGGTATAGCTTACAGCTGTAAAATGTTTGGAAATATTCAACATTTTTTCCCACCATTACTGTATTTTTTCCAATAATGAAAATTTGTGTGTGTAAAACACTGTCCTTCTGCTATATGAAAACAATATTTTTATGGTGGCAGTTCACTGTGCAGTGATGTAGCGTTTCCCTCATAACTCATAAACTTGTTAACTTTTTCATGTTTTCTCGCTTTTATTTTATTGCTGAAACTAATGTTTACAATAACATGCTCTTTCTACTACATTCCTTAATAAACAATATTTTCTTTTATTTTGTGTAAGAAAATACTGATATTTGACAATTTTTTAAAAGCAATTTATTTTTTATCGGGCAATCTTTCAAAGGTAGAGAAGTGATTTCGCATCATATTGTAGATATGACATGTATAAATAAAAACGAAAACTTTTATTACAGAATGTTGGATAGTTTTTAGTTATGACGGAAACGCTTCATCACTGCACAGTGAACTGCCACAATTTTGTCCCTAATCTTCTTTTTTTGGTCGCAGTTTTGCTCCTCACCTGAAGACCTCTTGTCCTCTTTGTCTTCAATGCTGACGCCGCAGAAATTTCCGCTGATTATAAATATAGTTTTTATTAAAAAATTGAACATGAACGGAAGTACGTCGCATTTCATTCACTCTGACAATGTAATAAATGTGTAATTATTGAATGTAAGTTCTATAAGCAGAATTTTCATTGTAATATTAAACTTAAACGGAAGTAGGTAGTATTTAACTTTCTCTGGATATAAAATAAATGTGCAACGTTTAAATAATAATAATAATAATAATAATAATAATAATAATAATAATAATAATAATAATAATAATAATAGTAATAATAATAACAGTAATAATAATAATAATAATAATTTCTTCTTGTATTGCCCTTGTATTGCTGTCACCAACACCACGTAGACCATCTGGGGTCATCTCCTCCATTATACAACGGCAACCTAGTGTTGGAGCTTAGTAGTTAGTAGTTTTAGCAGTAGTAGTTTTGTCATGTCCTTTGTCACTAGTTTTTTTCCTTTTTACCTTTCTTTTAGTTTTCTATCGCGGTATTATAACACTTGTTCATTTTTTCAGTTCCCCACCCCCTCCTTTTGTGTCTCTTTCATCTATTTTTTAGCAACTTCACGCCCATCTTCTTTATTCCGTTTGGTTTAGTGCCAACTTACTGCTAATGACTTCGGGTTTTTCTTAATTATAATCTCTACCGTAGCTAGGAATCAACGATCAGTCATACAGAATAGCTGTACGTAACGATCCCAACAGTAGTTTTTTTTTTCCTCTTCTCTCCTTCCTTCCTTCCTTCCACCTGAAGATGAAGGGAGAACCATCCTTCGAAACGTTGTTTCTTAATTTTTGATTGTGACAACCTGCAATGGAAAAAGTCCAAACCCCTCACCTAAACATTAACAATTGAGCATTGCTTTCCAACCCCTCATTTAGATTTACATGCTTGTAATTCATGGACTATATTTTGCCATTGAAGTTCCATTACCAATACACGAATTTAAATTATATATATTGTTCTGTAATTTTTTGTAGTTCTTTGAAGATTAATAATTGTGTTAAGTAAAATTATTGGACTTTCGGATATACCTTTATAAATAATATAAAATTTGTCACCATACACAAGTATTTAGACGCAACTTTAAGATTGATGTTTGGATACGTACTAGAGTGTTTAACTGGATAGTTAATTAAATGGCATGTACCGAAATAATTAGCTAGCCACTTAGTAGTTACATTATTTGGTCTGCTGATTAAATACCTAATTACTTAGGCGATTGATTATTTCACTGCATGGATTAGTAGGGATTTCCTTACATGGGATATCAGGTTGCTAATTCATTAGCTTGATGGTTATGTTAAGTGCCCACCTGCATACTGCATTTCGCTGCAATTCCTGTCATACCGAAAGCCAGCGGTTACACTTCGATGCAAATCTGATGTAATGATTAAGGGCTATTAGATACCACAATAACAACCAAGTCGCACTATCTAACATTGCGTGAAAGCCACGATCATGGGTTCGAATCCCTACTAAGTTACCGGCGTTTGTCTTTTGTTAAAGCTAGCCTATTATTTTTGCTGTTTTTTCTTACCTTCTTACCTGTAATTCATTGAATAAATGCCATTAGTAAGTCGCTTTTCTTGCATTGTATAAAGCATGAGTCCAAACTTCAGACACCACCTCGGAACTTCGGTAATTTCCGTATTCACCTGCTTCGTAGAACACTCACTGGATGAAATTTGTACTACAGGATATTGAGATGGTTCCCTTATTACCGCACAGTGATGAAAATGAAAATCAATTGCACATGAAGTGTAGAGTAATAGCAAAGAAAGTTGTAGCACCTCGGGAAAAACCGTGTTTTTCCATCAAATATTTCAGTGGCAATGAGACATTCAGAGGCTTGAACTCAGGGTTCTAGCATAGTGCCATAATTGTTGGTATAATTGAAGACCTTCCCGGAATGAAGGTGTAATCAAAAATCTATAATACTTATTTCAGGAGGAAAGAAAATAATTTCTAAGTTATATTTCGTTAGGCCTATATTTACTTGCAGAACCATTTGATTAATTATGGATACACGTTTATTCAGCTGCTGGATGCAATCATTTATTGTTTTAAATAAATGCCTCCAAATGACTTTTTCCTCCTGAGTTACATATTTCACTAATTTGATGTTATATCCTTTTTTCAGGGAGGTCTTCAATTGTACGTCGAGTGATTTTAATAAATTTATGAGCAATTGTTGTGTTTAACATCGATCATGAGATCCGCCAGCACATCATTGTGACATGACTTTGCTCATCTGTTTCATTTATGTCATGAGTGAACTGATAAATTATGGAATTCTAGAGAAGAAACTAAAATTTCGCCCAGAAAATCCATCTCAACATCGTATTTCCTTATCACATAATACAGTCTGAGGCGGTGGGATTTAAGCAGTTGTTCCCGGCACAGACATTCAACGCTATAATTTTCTTTTCGTGTTAATATTAGTATGATCTGTTTTATATTAGATGGCCGCACGACATTCTACTGATATCATGTGATTTAGTTCCATTATTTCTTATCTAAAACACTTGGTATTCCCAAATAAATATAGATGCAAGTACAAAAAGGGCATTTGTACGATAGTGTGAGAACAAAAATAAGGAATAAATGTTAAAATAATTATAGTAACTAGCAACATGGACACAGAAGAATATAACATATAAAATGTATGTTTATTAGCATTTCCTCCTTACTTGCAGTTGGATTTACCTTTGATATCAGAGAAGAAGCAACACTTTAAGCACTTTTACAATTGACAGATTCAACCAAAACGTTACTAAATTCGTCACTAAATATTACCTCTTATGGTTGAGTACAAAAACATTATTCTTAATGGAATTCAACATTAAATATAAAGATTAATTATGATATAGAATATAATAAATACTTTCGATTGTTTAGAAAACAAGATATCACACACGAGAAACTCTTATATGGATTATAAATAGAAAAAACTCCGACACACAATGTGATATCTGAAGTAACTGCGAGACAATGGCCGGGTGACTAATATTTCAGGAGCTGGAGAAAATTCCGTGTCACCTGTGTGCCTGAGGGCATCTTCCACAGCTTCTTGTAACTCTTCTACAGTGACTTACCGGTTATTACTCTGACTGAATGGTTATCAGATTATAAACACGCCAATACAAATCTCCTCGAAATAAAGCGGGGTACAGTGTTCAAAATGTCGCATATACTTACTTACAAATTTAAAATTGTTTTAACTAAATTAAACACATTGAAACTCCTGATAGTCTCATATTTTCTATGTTAATTAAGAATGCTTCCGCTATTTCCCTCAGGTTTAGTTATGTATTCCGGCTTTCCGTGCTGAAATATCACTATTACTCCATTAATCAATACCACTTTAACGTACATGATTCACCTAGGGGGAAACTTGTAAGAGAAGAATGACGTACAAGGTTCTGCACGTTGCCCTAAAGGGAACGCTTATGGTCAATCGACGTCAATCAAAGTACCTGCCATTGGAAAAAAAAAATAACGTTCAAATTGTTTGGATTTCCATTGATATCGTTTTAATGTAAAGGTAAAGCAATTTTAATTAATGAAAAACCAACATCAGATAATGCCCTTTCGAACATTTACACACGGCTACTTATGGAAAACGATACTGGTCTGACGATGAAAGAGTAATGCAAGAGAGAAAATTTCTCTCAGGCACCGGGATTTGAACCCGGGTTTTCAGCTCTACGTGCCGATGCTTTATCCACTAAGCCACACCGGATACCCATCCCGGTGTCGGACAGAATCGTCTCAGTTTTAAGTTCCAACTCTTGGGTTCCCTCTAGTGGCAGCCCTCTGCACTACGTCATAGATGTCTATGAACGTAGGACTGAAGTCCACACATGTGCTGAGGTGCACTCGTTATGAGTGACTAATTGGTCGGTGTGGCTTAGTGGATAAAGCATCAGTACGTAGAGCTGAAAACCCTGGTTCAAATCACGGTGCCGGAGAGAATTTTTCTCTGTTCCATTACTCTTGCATCGTATGATGACGCAGAATATCTGCATGGAAATATCATATGTAATTCGGTACATTAAAATAATATATAATACTGGTCTGTATAAATTTACCTGTCAATATGAACCGCTACCAGAAGTGGTAAGTTTAAATTATGGATTAAATATTTCGTTCTGCTAATACTTGAAATGTCTTTTTACTTGATCTTAACGGAGACAAACTAGGTTCGTACAACTTTTACTACAGTAAGGACAGATTGGTAACTTGTAAGTCACAATTTAACTACATCAGTATATAATATGAATTGTGTTGTACTATGGCTGAACACCAGGTTCAGACAGAATTCACCAGTGTCTATTAAGTCTAAATTATTGTGAAATAATTGAGATTTAAATATAACAATCTGTTTGAAGTAACATAACCATTGTAATATATAGAATGAGAGCAAGTCATTTGCGAAATTACAGATAAGTGCTTCTGAATAGCAATTTTCTAAGTACAGTAAAGAGTAATGACTAATTCAGTTACATACTAAGTAGAAATACAACTGAAACCTCCGTCAAGAAGAAATTTTGGTTTTGTGGAAAACAATAGCCTACTTGAAATATTTTATTCACAAAACATATTTATCATCGTAAGGCAGCAAAGACTCGCAAAATTTAATAACAAAGCATATAGTTTTAATGCGCTAGAACACTGATACTTTTAATGTCGATCTTAAAATCACATAGGACAAATTTTCTAGCGTAAATTGCAAATCTTGGGACTTTCAGTGGCGTATGTGCAAGAAAGCAATGTGGAAGTTCGGAACCAGTTTTATTTAATGATAGCATTATCTTTTGTGCCTGACTACAACAATGAGGCCTTCGATAACTTAAACAGTCGGATGACTTCCAAGCGCCCATTCTTCAACATATGAAGGACAGAGGTATAGGCTTCCAGAGGCCATTGTTCTCAGTACCGACTTGGAACTGCTACTAACGGGTTGTTGCCGGTCTCCCACGAACAACGAATCCAGTAGAAGGGTGGCATTATAGGCTAAAGTAATAATGGGAAAGCCACTCGCTTCATTCACCGAATTCCTTCAGAAGTTACAGAATGAAGACGAGGAAATCACATGACAGATGCAGCGTTTGGATGCCGGGGGTTCACCTAAGAAGAGAAAAAAAACTACACGGAAACTGATCGTAAAATCCAGAGGATTATGTCTCTATATGAGGAATACAAAACCAATGCTCAAATCTTGGAGTACCTACGTGCATTGGGATATGCTGTAGCCGGTAATATATGGTAAAATTCATTTTCAAAAGTAATGAAGTACTTTGAAAACCTACATCTTGTTTCATCCTGTAACGGGAGATGGCCTGTGACTAAATTAATAATAATAATAATAATAATAATAATAATAATAATAATAATAATAATGAAAATAATATATTTATTCTGGCGAAGTTAAGGTCATAGGTGTTCTCTTCCACTTAGCCAGAAATAAAACCGGCTGATAAAATTTGCAGTAATATAAATTAATGCTTATAGTCTACTATTTAAAGAACACTAAAAATTGATATAGTGTTACAAGCACAAGTTGAGTAAAATAATGTAAACATACTAAATTAAGTACGTGATCAGGAAGAGTTATGACTTAATTAGGTGTGTGCCCAAAGCCTTTTGTAACGTAATGTCGCGTGACAAATTTACAATGGAAAGAAGTAGTAACTTCTTGTTATTCGTTTAAATACGAGTTCCCTTAAATGAAATATCACTTATAATGTCCATGTGCTGCTATTTTTATCATTACAAATTTTAACTTCATAAATATATGATTAGTAATTTTTACATGTTTGTTGTTTATTGACGTAAGTCTTATTATAATAATTCTGTTATTGTATAATTAGCTATTTTGTTAAAATTTGTTTATTAAGTATCATGTTAACTTTTAGATAATTAAAATATTGCTTGGAAAATGTTCCTTCGATAAGATGCCTTCAATAGTAAACGAAAAATATCATTATGGAGGAAATATTGAACACTTGTAGATTAAGAAACTGGCATCCCACCATTACGTAGACTGGAGTTTCATTCCAAACAGATCTCATGGCGATGGATATAATTTCTATATTTTCATCCATCATTATTGTTGTATAACCATCTCATTGGGTTTAATCAGACTGTACAGTTCATTAGTGTCATTAAGCAAATACGATTTGATTGATATGTTTAGAAAATCTGTTAAAAAGTTTAAGATTTAGATAAAGAATTCTGTGAAAGATTTCTTACAGTGTGGAATCAAAAATTTGTGTTGGTAGTAAGGCTGTTGGAAAGGGAAATGAATGCCTAAGACTCGTTGTTTTTCTCCTGTTCCCCACCATCCATTTCGTTGCTCGCATCTCTCTGCGTCCCACAGGGCCACATACATCTGCCACTTTGATGCCGCCACTGTTAGCTCTTCCAATTCCTTTGCTCCTCCTTCACGGTGGTCGCGGGACAGTTTCTAATAACCTCCAGAAGGAAGAACTACTTCTTCCACAGATCTTAATATTATGAAGAACAAGGAGCCCTGAAACACAACAAATAATTGACTTCAATTCAGCGGTCGTCTAGTGGTTATCATTCTTTATTCTGCGCCTAAAATACAGAGGTCTAGTTCCGATGGAGGGAATGCACCTTTCATTGAACGAAGAACTGTTGCCGTTGTTTTCAAGAAATAGAAATAGATATTTAATTTTTAAACAAAATTAAAATAGACAAGAATCCTAATTCCGGCTCACTATTAAGCCATCTCCAACGCCTAACAACATTGTCACAAGGAAAATATTTATCGAAAAATATGAAAGAGAAGAGCGGAAATATGAAGATTCATATGTTATTTATCTATAATCTACTATCTGAAATGAGACCTACCAATGTACGTGAATCAGAAGCACAGATTAAATAAAAATAAGTAATAATAATCAATTTATTTATCTCTTTTGCACAAAATTTAAAACTATATAATTTATAATCAGTTCACTCTTAAGAAAGTCAAATCTTGTACTCCGTAGTGTTCTTAGAAACGTAGAAGTAAAATTATATACATTAAGAACATTGAGATAATATAGAAATATAAAACATCGTATATTACAAAATGAAATACGATTAATTACACTGAACAACAAGAGTTTAGCTTCGACTAAAAACAATGTGTCCATTATGATTTGGTGTGCGCTGAATCCGAAAATGCATCTCTTTTCTTCGTATCACGTAAGGTTTTTAAGCTATACTATGATTTCACTTTTCGATAAGCTCCCCCCAATAAACATCTGGGTGTTGTAAACGAAAACAAAAGCTAATGCATTTTGTGAGTTTATGACCCATTTATGGTTTCTTATGATTGTTGGCATGTTTTTTTGTACTTGTAATAAGTAAACATATTGATCCCTTCTAATAAGTTAATTTCATAACAATTCGAAGTAAGTAAACAAATCTGACTTTCAGGTAGTAGCTCCCTGTAAAGCAGGTTTGAATAATTTCGAGGAAAAATTGTTCCGGAGCCGGGAATCGATCCCGGGACCCTTCGCTTAGCGCGCGAACGCTCTACCGACTGAGCTACCCTAGGAACTATACACGACAACGTCACAATTTTTCCTCTTATAACCACACAACTCAAATGAGCGGACAAGACGCCAGAACTCAACTATGAGTGCACACAATATTGTGTGATTAATTTGTGGCTTTCTGTTACGTACCTCCAGTAACGAATGTATTATACAAATCTCACTTTCAGGTAGTAGCTCCCTGTAAAGCAGGTTTGAATAATTTCCTTGAAAAAAGCGTTGGCGCACTGGAAAAATTTTTCCCTTAAAATTTTCAGACACAAGGCTGTAAAATATCATTGCCTGATATCACCAGATACGGACTACACTTCGCGTGTACCTTACAGTGATGAAGAAAAGAACAGAAAATGTAAACAATTAGTGTAAACGTGCGGAAATGTACTTTCTGTTATGCATGTTTACTGGTTAATTACTTTAAAATTTAAAGTCGGAGGCACATATTTCTAATTCGCTAAAGATAAATATTGCTTCCAGCTTCCTTCTATATATTTAAATCAGAAAAACTAAGCATTACAACATCCGCACTTTTTCCTACAACTTTACGAACAACTTTTATAATGACCTCTTACGCTCCTGTTTAAAGTATGATCGTGAATTGGATTTAAAATTGCTTGTACAGTGGACTCTCTTAAGTTCAGTCCAATAAGGGTAGTGGATGTGGCAAGTGAAATGAATACATGATCTTATTGGTTATCCATAAACGAATATAGTACTGTACTTGCATTTCCTGCCAGCCCCGAGACTTGTGTATGTGCCTCTAGTACCACAGTGAGTTTCAACAGTTCCGTCTCTCACAAACGGCACAATTCTCAAATACAAAAGGAGGAGAGTTCATTAATTTAAACTCAGTGATTAAATATGGATGTTCTAATTAATAAAATATTCTGTTTTCGTTTAACAAAAGTAACACTACGAGAGGCAGAGCCAATTCCCATTCAAATTGTAAACCAATTTCTTAGTGCCAGTATAGGGGCGTGTCTAATTCTCCTACGAAAGCAGTCGGACTACAGGATGTCGAATTTGTTTTCTGTCGAACTTAAGAGCTTCCACTGTATTTCTGAATAACTACTCAAAACACAGAAAAATTGTATATATTTGTTGTTGCTTTTTACTAAAGAAATCATTCATCTAAATTAATGACATAAACGTTTACTCAGTTATGTATATATATATATATATATATGTATATATATATATGTATATATATATCTATATATCTATATTCAATAATATTAATTATTTTGAATTCACACTATACAGATACATAATGTATGACTAATACGGCACAGATTGAATGCAATGCAAAAATTCACAACGAAGTGCATCAAATTCACAAAGGATTAACATCCGTTCCACTTGCAGGACTCGAAACCATGACAATAGCCTTCGAGCCATACCGTTGCTACTTACAGCCTGCTTTTTTTGTTCTTAAAAGTCTACAATCTAGAATATTTATAATTTTAAAACCGACTGTTCCCAGTTGTGGTAAATTTTGTATATGTGCCATAACTCTTAAATCACATAGTGCTGTTTATGAACGAAAGAATTTTGTTTCCAATTATTAACTAAATTTTTATTCTTGAAATTTGCTTAGTGTGCCACCACGGTGGTCTAGTGGCTAGAACGCTGGACTTACAATCCTTCGGAACCTGGTTCGATCTCCGGTTTACCCCAGATTTACAACTTGTGTTGGGCAAACCAGCTTCCTATGACGCAATCTGGGCAATGATTCTGTGAGTAAATTGGTCTATACAACTGGCTTCATATGAGTGAATGACGAACAGTCAAGTACCCGCCATTAGATGTAGGCCTATATGTGTATATATAAAGGTACAAGTTCGTCGACACAATTTTGACAGTTACAAAGCATTAATCATAATTGTAATATTTTGAACATACTTACGCACTCAAGACATAAGTTAAGTTCCGAATATAATAGATTTTAGGAAGAAAGCGTATATAATACATTGTTAAGTGATATGGTGTTAAAAGTTGCGTAATCAAGACGTAGGCCTATAAAAGATTTTGTTCTCAAATCGTTTTTTGGTAAATTCCGCAACTTAAATTTCGCTCATGAGTCAAACATCCCACATTCCCAGGCTACTTGAAGCATTTCTAAGTCTTCTGATTCCCTCGCCATTTTACTATAAATACTGAACAAGACATAAGATATTCTAGGTATTGTTGCGCAGGAAGGTAGTGTAGACTATGTGTTACTTGAATTTAATACTGAAACCATAAAAACGAAACGGCTTACCCTTTGTAGAAGGAGAACTGAAGGTACATTTTCACAGAAACCTTATCAAGTAGTTATTCCTACTGGAAACTCTGGAATAGGTGAAATTGAAACTTCTTACAAAGTAAACGTCACGAATCCTTTGTGAATTATTTTTATTACTTTATCGAACCGTTCCATTTCCTCAATAAAATTTTGATGTTTCATACTCCTTGTTATCATATTTTCCGGCCATAAATTGTTCCTTTGACTCCTTTATATTTTACATAAGAAGGTTTTACTTTATTCACAAAGAAAGTAGCCTATATTCAAAACTCCAGTGACCAATTTCCTGCCTTCAGAAGACCCTTTGAAATATATTTCACCCCTATCCAGTTATATGAAAATAATCCCCTGCTCCAGTGAATGAATAAAAACGAAATACATGCCTGAATTTACATGACACGGCATTGTAAACTTTTTGTGATCACAATGAAACTGAGTGCTTTTGTCATTTTGCACTCATTAACAGGGTCGTTATGGTTTATTTGCTTCTCATATCCGTTTAAAACAGCCGGTCTTGAAATGGAAGGCTTGTCCTCCCACCTCCGAGCTACACAGGAGATTTTTTTTGTAGGGCTAGAAAAATTATGTGGCTTTTTAGCGTTTCACCAGTACGCAGAAATGGAGAGCTTCCAACGTTTTGTTAATTTTAACTTGTTAATTCTTCGAGTGAGAAACTTAATGGATGATATATTGTAATTATTTAAAGTTATCTGAAAACTGTGGCGGCATGATTCGTCAAATCAGTTACACAAGGAGGTTATGACAGACAAAATTAAAAATTAGCGCATTACCCGAATTAAAATCACCGGATGAACTCATAGGTTGGTTAATACGTTTATATACATACATTATTTCAATTTTAATCTCCCGACTCCTGAGAAATTTGTTGTTTTATTTTTGAAGTCGAATATAATACTATACTTATAAAAGTCACTGACATGATGTAAAATTCTGAACAAAATTCTGCAGGTTACAGTTAGAGCACAAAATACAGTTAGGCCTGTATTATAATATACAGTCATTAGGGTCTCTGTACACACATCTTATATCATAATCACACACAGGAGATTAAGAGAATTTAGATCCTCGCGGTTGTGACGTGTAATATAGCTTTGAATAAACAAATAATTTAGAGAAATGAGGAATTTGCAAATTCCCGAATCTATTATTATCTGGTTCCATCTTCAGAGATATAGGAAATTGCAAGACAAAATTTCTACACATTACTAATTAATGAGGAAGGATAGTTAGTCTGACATATTGAATTCGTTACACTAGGATAGTTCTCAGCGAGAAAATGGTCGTAGCTATTATGACAGCAAAACTGCTAATTCAAACCAACAATTTATATAAGATTATCTCCCACCTTCTACCTTCTAACGTACAGTTTATCAACAAATCTGTACGTAAGTGCTAACCGAATTGTAAATATTCCGAAGCAAGTTACTTTTAAATACAATTTTATTAGCGAAAACTAAAAGCGAACACATAATCCACGTAACATCATGGCGTTATTAGCAATTGAAGCGTTGGGCCGAATAACGGTCTATGTTACAATCTGCTAACTGTGCAGGAGAAACAAAAATGTCGCATCGTAATTCCGCTCATAAATTTACTGTCGGACGGGCAACATAGACCGTTATTCCATAAATATGTTTTGTACAATAAAAGAAGTATAGGGGAGATGGAGGAAGGTTGGCGACAGAGGCACGCCAGCACGCTAGTTTTATTTCGGTAGTTATGCGATATATTTCAGCACCATGGAAGCGTCAGACTTTTGTGGCAAGCAGTAGAAGAAGGAAGAAATAAAGTTGTTTTTGCAGCAAGATATGTAAATTTTCACCGTCACGTGATTTTCTTTTGCAGGGTACATATATAATACATCGTTCGAAAGTACAGTTTCCCTGAAAAGGAATGAGACGATTGAATATTCCTAAGTCTCAGATGTAAAACACTGCGCATGATCAGAGACCAGAGCACTGATACACAAGATAAAGAATATTGAGTTACTTAGGTTCAAGCTATTTGGTTTGTTACTAGCATCGTTCCGGAATTCACTTCAAAACCTGCAAAAAATATGATAATATTACGTAAATAAGAGATAAATATATACGTAAATCGTGTAGTTAAATCGACAATGGACCTTCATGACTAGATGGACACTCCGCACAGAAAGTAAAGCTTTCATGTCGTTGCAGTAGCTCAGACGCTAAGATCTCTGCGTGTTGTGTAGAAGAGAGCGAGTTCGATTCTTAGTCTATATCAGTGATTTTTTTTTCTAAATAACGTTGAAATAGAGTTTTATAAAGTCCTCAGATTAAGTGTTAATGATCACAGAAATTACAAAATTACAAGTTATAATATTATAAACGTTAATCTAATGAATGCATTTATATACACACACAATGTAAATGCATATATATATATATATATATATATATATATATATATATATATATATATTAAAAACTAACCATTAAAATGAAATTTAAAATATATTCCTAAGCCACACAGAGAAACGATTACAAAGGTTTAGAGTCCTTAGGCCATGTCATTTGTTGAGTAATTATTACAATATTTTATTAGTAGCTTTCCCATATGTTTAATAAATGCACTCGCACGAAACAATTTTTGTTAAAAGTGTGGCTTTGGATTATTTCATTCTCACCCCTTCAGTTGATTTTAACTATTTTATCTACGTGTTTAATTTAATGTGCATTCAATTTAATTCATGTTATGATTGAATGTATAAGCACTGTTGCAGTTATCGATTAATTACATATATTAATATTAACTATTAAATGCATGTGTTAAGTAACTAATTGCAGTATCTTTTGCAAAATCTTGAAAGTTTAAGTTGTCAATAATATTTCTTTACTATGTACTATAAGACGTTAAAAGAATTTGCAATAGATTTGGGATCCTCTACTTTATAATCACTAATTTTAATGAAAGAATATTTTTTTTCTTAGGATATCTACAAGTTTAACTTTAATAATATTCCGAATAGCTTTAATTGCATTATCTGGATTTTGTGCTTTTCTATTCAAATGTGTTCTATTTCCTTCTTTCATAAATTTTGATAAATTACACTGTACTTCTTGTAGTATTTAAGAATATGAGGATAGTTACATTGCAGCTCATTACATATAGATTCTTCTTTTGAATGCATGAGATTTTTAAGTCCCTGCATTATCTACATGATTTTACTTCTGAATTTTTTCACAATATTGAGTGGAGAATATCCACTGAAGTGATTCTGAAATGAAGTGAAAAATACAATACATTTACTCTTAATATCAGTAGTACCAGTAACATATACGTTTTTCCAAGATTCATTTTGTAGACATTAATGTAAATAATCACTAGATACAGCATTTACGACCCATTTTTGGTTTTTAAATTAATATTTTGAAATTGTTCAGTAATATTGGAAACAGGATTTGTTTATCATGTTCATACAAGCCATTGATTATAGGTGCTGCCGAATAGGAATTCATTCTAATTCGGTGTACAAAACTTTTATCAATGGCTGTGCTACTTCAGCTTGTATGCTGGTGGGGAAATGAGTCTACGACTAAGATTTCCAGTTTCAAGGAGTGAATTTAATTTACGTTTGCGGAAAAGTTCCGAGAGATAATCTATGTCTATGTCACTACAGATCACAAATTCCATATGAGATTTCTAAATTCTTTTCTTTACAAATTCAAAGCTGGCTATAAATATTAAAAAATATTGAGAAATACGAATGATTGTAGTTAGAAGTCTGATTTACATTATAAAAAGCAAGAAGTTACATTCCTCGGCAAGATTCGAACTTTTCGATGTTTGTACGACTTGAGGCTTTCCCGGCGTTTGATGTAGAATAACTCTTCTCGGGTTCCAAGCCAAGTGAGTTGGAGATTAGCTTCCAAGCTTTCGACGGCTAGCTCTGCCATCTTCTTCAGGGACGAACGTTCCTGTCGACTCTTCTACACAGGGCGAGAGGGATTTCGGACAAAGAGAGTCTCCCTTCTGATATCTGTCACCTACGTAAGACGTTGCTACAGAACAACTTCGGCAACAGGGAAATCGGCTTGGCCCTCAGAAGGGCCTTTTCGGACAATCCACCTGCCGAGGAACAAGAGGAGACAAAGGGCATGGCATATATCCCGTTCTACGGCCCCATCTCGGGCAAAATTAGCAGAGTGCTAAGAAAACACGGGATTAAAACCATCCATAAGCCGCCCACAAAGATCCAGAACTTGCTGAGACCAGTTAAGGACGACCTTGGTCTCAGGACACCTGGTGTCTACAGAATACCTTGTGAGTGTGGGAAATGCTACATCGGGCAGACGGGACGAACTATTATGGAACGCTGCAAGGAACACCAACGCAGCATATGACTATATTATCCTGATAAGTCTGCAGTAGCCCAACACAGCCTAGAAACTGGCCACAAGATAGATTTCAGCGCCATCACCATCTTGGACAAGACATCAGGTTACTGGGACTTAGTTATCAAGGAAGCCATCGAAATTCAGCTAGATGGCAATAATTTCAACAGAGACGGGGGTCTACAGCTGAGTACAGCATGGAAACCTGCCATCAATACGCTTAGAAAACCAGCACACGGCAGACAGTCGGGACCAGCAAGTGGCTCCTGATTGGCTGACGTGTCCACCAACCAGAATGCGCCTGGCGGTCGGGACTAGGAACTAGCTCCTGATTGGCCCGCAGCGGGAAGCCCTACTTTTGCTTATATACCGGCTAGACGTGGTCCCACATGGTATATGGTATATGGGCGGAATTGAAAAAGAGAAGGATAGCCACCTATGCCCACCGACGCCCTCGAAATCGAGACGAATTGTGGGATCAAGTTGTTGAAACCTGAGAAGATCTCGCCGGGGATTAGAATTTATTCCACAACCTCGTGACATCCATGCCGGACCGATTTAGAGCTGTAATAGAAGCTGATGGCATGTGGATAAGATTTTAAGTTGACAGGTCTCTTTTTGTTTCTTATGATTTTTGTTTGAGGAAGAATACTCTTAACTTCCAAGTAAGATTTATTTTTTTTTTTTGACGAGGTTCAGCCCACTTGTAAGACCCAGAAATTGGACAGAAATTATTCATATTTTTCGACAAATTAGACAGTCTATGAACTCTGAACAAATTAATTACACCTCAATAAAAAAAGGTTTTACCTGGGATCGAACATGGGACGTTTCGGTTAAGCAGTGGAACCAACAAGCTACTATATGAGCTACCGAGACAAGACAGTGACAACAGCAGTCTAGAATGTAGATCCCATAGCAGGCATTTGCCATTCGGTACAGAGAAGAAATGATATCTTGTGACCCTAGCTATGTTGTGAAATCGTGGCCTTAAATGGCTGTCTTCTTCGTGATTCTTATTTTGGTCCTTGTCCTTGTTTTGGTCCTCGTAACAATTCTTGCTGTATTTCTCATGTTACGTATCGTTACGTCGATATCGAGTGAACCGCGCTTTAACTTCCGACGACCAAGAGTCGTCTCATTCCTTTTTAAGGGTAACTGTACATTCTGTGTCATATTAATTTCATTTTGATCATTCGTTACCCTAATTCGTAACTTTTAACCCAAATCAAATATCTACACCAGGGGCAAGTTGGCACAATTGTTAGGGAGCAAATTGGCACGGTGTTTAATCTACCCCGCTGTGTTACTTTAAATGGTTATATAAATTATAAATATATAATATACTTATTCATACAATTTGCTATTATATAAGATCAATTCAATTCATTGTAAATATAAAAAATATAAGTTCATTGCAGTGAATTAGAAAATGAGGACTTTAAAAATACTGACGAGCAACTACTTCTACGGATAATATGATGCTACGAACTGTCAGTGCTGTAAAGTTAGAAAACCGAAGTGTGACCGAGGGGGAAGGATTTTAATATCCAATTCCAGACTGTCAGTCGGTATTGTAGGTAAGCTATGGATGAGGATATAAGGAGAAAATTGTCTACTGCCTTATTTATTGTCTTTCCAGTTAAGAAAGCACTAGAGGAGAGGATATCGAAATAAGATAATGAATTTGTTCAACAAAAGTACAAGAGAAGATTTTGGTAGTGAGCAAAGAATTCTTAAGACCAGTCGAAAGACAATTCAAGAACGGAAAGTAACGAAGAAGACAGAGAGAGATATTGCCTGTATTGTGTTAAATATTACTCAGAATGTGCACCAGGTGACAGTGTCTGGAGTGTAAATAATGGCACATAAAAATTTTACAGATGGAAACAGAAACTTTGTATGCATAAACTCCTTCTCATATATTTTTAAAAAGACAATATTATATATAGTCATTTCAAAATTCAAAATTAATTTTTCTACCTTCTTTTTCTAGGATTCAGTTCTTCTTTTATCTGAGTGTTTAACTCCATGGTTAGACACTTATGTGCTTTCATCATATCGACTCATTTGCCTGTGTAAAGAAATAAATTCTAAATTGTAAAAATATCTAGTCTCATATGCAGTTTGCTCTTATTTAACATGTAGCCAATTTACCTCATATCGTGTGTCAATCTACCTCCAGGGCAGGGTAAGTTGACTCAATCTGCACGTTTCAAAATAATACAAAATTTCAAATTTAAATCGTTGTGAAATCTAAATTCAAATATTTCTCCACATAGTCAAAGAACCACGTAGAATGACCATCATTGAGGATTTCATAAAATGCTATGTACTGTAAATTATAGGAAAAAAAATGAAACGTAAAATTTGAGCCAGCCTTCCCCCCTCTCCCGCACGATTGTATGTTATTGAAAGTAGTCTAATATTACACATCATAGATGTTTATAACAGTTTTAACTACACAGAAATGATACTGGGAAATACAGACAATAAACAGTTTTATAAAATAAGAATAATATGAAATATAGAAAATAAATAAAAAGGTTAAATTATGAAAAAAAGTGATAATGACATTTATATTTAAATGCTATATAGTGTATTAATACTGCTGTTTAGGCGTAATAGATCGACTATTAATCAGACTTTTTGTATTCGACAGATATTGGAGAAATAATGGGAGTATAACTGTCTAGTATATCAGAAATTCATAGAATTCAAAAAGGCATATGGCTCGGTTAAGAGAGACGTTTTATATAGTATTCTTATTTAGCTAGGTATTCCCAAGAAACTAGTACGGTTAATTAAAATGTGTCGCAGTGAAACTTACAGCATAGTCCGTATAGGTCAGTTTCTATGTGATGCTTTTCCAATTCACTGCGGGCTAAAGCAAAGAGAGTGACTATCACCTTTACTTTTTAATTTCGCTCTAGAATATGCCATTAGGAAAGTAGTTCAGGATAACACAAAGGATTTCGAATTTAACGGGTTACGTCAGCTTCTTGTCTATGCGGATGACGTGAATATGTTAGGAGAAAATCCACAAACGATTAGGAAAACACGGAAATTTTACTTAAAATAAGTAAAGCGATAGGTTTGGAAATAAATCCTGAGGAGACAAAGTATATGATTATGTCTCCTGACCAGAATACTGCACGAAATGAAAATATAAAAAATTGGAAATTTGTCGTTCGAAGAGGTGTAAAAATTCAAATATCATGGAGCAACAGTAACAGATATAAATGGCACTCGGGAGGAAAATAAATTCAGAATAAGTATGGAAATATCTCTTATTATTCGGTTGATTGAAAAGTTTTTGTCATCCAGTCTGCTCTCAAAAACCTGAAAGTTAGAATTTATAAGACAGTTATATTACCGGTTGTTCTATATGATTGTGAAACTTGAAGTCTCATTTGAGAGAGGAACAGAGTTTAACGGTGTTTTAGAATAAGGTGGTTAGGAAAATATGAGGCTAAGAGGAATGAAGTTACAGGAGAATGGAGAAAGTTACAAAACGCAGAACTGCACGCATTGTATTCTTCGTCTGACATAATTAGGAACATTAAATCCAGACGTTTGAGATGGGCAGGGCATGTAACACATATTGGCGAATCCAGAAATGCATATTGAGTGTTAGTTGTGAGGCCGGAGGAAAAAGATCTTTGAGGAGGCCGAGACATAAATGGGAGGATAATATTAAAATGGATTTGAGGAAGGAGGAATATCGTGATTTTAATGTTAAAGTTGCGAATCTGTATTTTTTTAGGAATTTCGAATTATAACGTTGTTTTCGTTATTACTAATCAAGGCACATTTTGGTGAACTTTCGTAAGGGTATAAAAATAACAATTCCTGAAATCACCGATAAAAATTTTACGAAACTGTGAGATCAAGGAACTTCAACCGTGGTAAATTTGCGAATAGTCAGTTTCGCATGTTTACCTCAGAAGCTTTCGCCGGATTATTACGGAGAATGACCACAGTAAATTTGCGAACGTATTTTTATCAGATACATTTTAATTCAAGCAGTTTGATAGTAGTGTGCAACATGATAGTACTTTTTTTCTAGTTAAGCAAGCATCCAGGTCACATTTTTTGCACTAATTAGAGCAAGAAATCTGTTTACATTTGTTGTTCTGTGAGAAGGAAAGTAAACACTAAGGAACCCGTGTCTTTCCAACTACCTTGCATTATGTAATATCGTATTTTGTAGAATTAAAACGTTCAATACATTCTCTAAGTTGTATTTAATTATTTTGTTTCGTGACATCAATGGCAACAATTGCATTATTAATTTTTATGTCATTGTCATTCGAAATTGTGTATCGCCGCGGTAGTCGTGAATGCTAATAATAAGGAAAGACTCAAGGGGGAAGAATATTTAACGTCGAAAGGAGAAATGGTACCTGCTAGACCAATGAAGCATACTCCTTGTTTAAACCGTCCGAATCACCAATGTTCTACCATTATTACGCGATATAAAAGAGAACAGATTTACGAAGATTTCCGTAAGTTAGAAAACCTGAAACAACAGCGTCAGTTTGTTTTGAAAAACATTAGACCTAATACTACAGCAAAAAAAAGACTACTAGTGGACCCTAAAAGAGGAAGAACACTAAAGTTTATACTCTTAATTGTAATGGCGAAAACAAAGCTTTCTGGCAACACTGAATATAACTGAAGGTCTTATAAGAGGTGCATTCAACAAACTTTCACCGTCAGAGGTTCTGCAAAATGATAAAAGAGGGAGAACGCCACCTCCTCAAAAAATTAAGAACGATGATGAACAGTTCATTAGAATTCATATTCTGTCCTTCCTATCCATGGAGATACATTACTGTCGCAAGGCATCAGAGTACAGGTATCTAGATTCTTCGCTCAACTTATCAACTACGTACAGCATGTACAAATCAAAGTGTGAAGAAGCTGGAAAGAAACCAGTTGAAAGGGAAAAGTACGGTAATTTTTTCAAGAATACAAGCTCCGTTTCTATAATCCAAAGAAAACCTATGTAAGCGCAGTGAGGCACACGAAGAAATTGTATCCGAGACAGGCCCAAATTATGACGAAACACCTTACCTGAAGCATTTGGAACGCAAAGAAGCTGCTCGTGTACACAGCAATGAAGACAAAGAAGCTGCCAAAAATGATTCTAAAGTAATTTCATTCAACTTTGATTTACAAGCGATTCTCAGCACTCCCAAAGGAACAGCTGGACCATTTTCTCCAGCTGGAGAAAACTTGCCGTCTACAATCTCACCATATACAATCTTGGGATTCAAGACATGAACTGTTTTATTTGAGGGAAGTATAGAAAACTCCACTTGCATCTACAAATACTTGATAGCTAAAAGTGGAATAGAACATGTTAGGATGATGTCTGGTACTGTGCTGGGCAGCAGAAAAATTTCACTTTTGCTAGCATTTGTTTTAATGTTCTAAGAAATCATTCCAGCATGCAGCTGATTGACCATGCATTTTTTGAAGCTGGCTACAATCAAATGGAATGTGATTCCACTCATTCAAAAATTGAGCAGAAGTCAAGAGCTATCCCTATTTGTACTCAAGATGGATGGACGCAAGTGATGAGAACAGTTCGCGCAAATTCACGACCTTACGAAGTGTCAACCCTTCTACATGACGACTTTGACTATGATAAACACAACAGTTTCAAAATAGATTCGCAAATTTACTATTACATGTACAGGTAAAAATTGTATCTTAAATATCTTTTGTCACATTAGTAAAGTTGCGAATCTGCTTTTTAGGGCGTAAACTCTTAAAATTGGATATCATTATAAAGAGGTCGAAAAGGTAGTTTGCCTTGCGTTGGTTTCAAATGAATAGCTATAAAACCTGATTTTTAATATGCTATTAAAATTGTTTTTTACCCATACTGTAAAATTGTAATTTTGCAGTTTCGCAACTTTACCATTGGAACTAGGATATGATGGTAGAGACTGGATTAACCTTGTAAAGGATAGGGACCGATGGCGGGGTTATGTGGGGGCAGCAATGAACCTACTGGTTCCTTAAAAGCTATTTTTTAAGTAAGTAAGTAACATAATATTATGAATTAACACCATGTAACTTATTAAAGTTACACTAAGTGTCATATTATAAATAAACATACAATACTGATCAAATAATAATACTATTATTAGAAAATAATTGCAGTATTGAGATGTAGGGACACCATTAAATTAATGAAAGTGGTAACAGTAACAAATGAATAAAGAAAATTAAATATTACTGTACAGTTGAGAAATTGTTGGGGGATGGAATTTGAACCCTTGTTCCGAATATGCACTATTCATCCCAGCAGATGGCTTACCTGTTAAGTATAAATTTTATTAATAATGAAGATAATAACAATCACAGTTTTTAAATGTTGACTGTAAGAGGGTATACATTTTATACAGCTCTTTTCTGACATAAAGAGCAAGCTCTGAGCTCAACTTCTTACAAGAATTTCCGCAAATCTGTTCCTGAAACGAAATACCTTTATAAAATTCTAAGATAAACTATAATGTCGAAACACAACATAGACCAACTAACCCTAGGTAAAGTGGAAATTAAAATGCAACTAATTATATACCCAAAAAAAAAGTAATAGCAGGAACTTACATTACTTCGGAGATCTCTCGCACTAACTTTGCGACTTCGTCTCACTTCAAGACCACTATCTCTCAGTGACTTTCGTGACACATCTTTCCACTTATTAATGTTAATTTGTCTTGATCCTTTTTTTTTAGATTTAATTAGCTGGTCAATATCTACCGTATAAATCGTCACTGTGTAGCAGTCGTCCATTTTACGTAATAGATCAACCGCAACCTGACACACAGAGTTTAAGTACCCAGTATTCGTAAATAGAACAAACTCAAGTTCAGTATCTCCCGTTACGATGTAAACAACTGGATACGCTAGAAGTGACTAGTGACATAGATCGTTGTTCCAACCAAGAAATTCATGGTTGTAACTCGTGTAGAAGCGCCTCTGATACAGATATTGAAAAACAATTTTTGTGACAGCTATGTAAGACTATACAGAGCTTTATTATATTAAAAACTCGATTTTGAAAAATTCTAACATAGATCGTTATTCGGCCCAATTCTTCAGTTAAAGTTTTACATGCATGTGTAAAACATGGAAGTGACAGTAATTGAAAAAAAAATCATGGAAAGCTCAAAGTTTTAATATTTAAAATGCAAAATTAAGTACATAAATTATGTATATTTGTAAGGTAATATGAAATAATTCAATTAAATCCAGATAACATTTAGAATAGTTTTAGTAGAATGAAAGAAATGGCCAAGAAGAGAAATAACATTGGAAATTTGCGAAACATGACAAACTCCGTCTTACATAATAAGTAACGAGAACTGACTACTCTATACTAGGGGAAATGTATTCTTACATTATATTTTGAGATTAGTTACAATAGTAATAATGGTAGTAAAATAGTAGTAGTAATAATAATAATAATAATAATAATAATAATAATAATAATAGTAATAATAAATAATAATATATAAGTAATAATAATAGTAAATATAATAAGTAATAATACATTATTTGATCTGCCAGAGCCACGGCTATGAAGCCTTTCTCTGAACAGCCCAGTAGTTAGCCTATACTTGAATACAGTAGTACCGGTACAGTAATCATTTGGCAGTAGGTAAGTAGTAATAGTAGATAATAAGAGTAAATATATGATATAATAATAATAATAATAATAATAATAATAATAATAATAATAATAATAGAAAATGGATGTACTAAACTGTACTAAACCTGCAGCGTGCTGTTGCACTATGTACTGTACATAAAAAAATGCATTTCCGTAGCATCGGTGACAAAACACTGGGCTTTAATAATAAGTCAGTGTTATCTTATACACAAAAATAGTCACGAGTAAAGTCGTAGAATACGTTAGTGAGAAGTAACTGAATTTATATTTATTTAACAATATTTGTGAAATTTTGTTTTTGTGCTAATAGAACTCAAAATTGATGCATTTTATTTGATACTGGCTATATAATATTTTATTGTCATCCGTGAAAATCTTTTCATTCGTTAATGAACCGAAGGTAAATGCTTGTCAAATTGAAGTTGGTGCAAAACAAAAGACGAGTATATTCTGTGGAATATGTCAACATTCTTGTATCGAAATTTCTTACACATTAAGAATGTTTGTAAATATCTGTCAATAATATATAATTGAACAATTGATTCACTTCTGGTTGCCAGTGGGAGTCGGCAGGGATCTCATGTAAACGTAATAATCAACCATAGTTTACGTCACGACAAATGTGAGCAGTTCTTGAAAATGCTATTGGCACCAAAAATGAAATATAAAGTTCCAATATCTTTATGATTTGTTGAGAATTATTCATCGTTGCAAAGCACAACAGGTGTGAGAAGTAAGCAGTTTATTTGTCCTGGTAGTTTAAGAATGTTACATTTATTCGTATAATGAGTGCTTCAAATGTGAACTGAGAACTTATTTAGAACATAATTTTGAATCGTATTCGATATAAAAAATATTTCTTGCTTAACCATTCTCGTCAAACATTCTCTAGCAATCGTATGTAGAGTGTTTAAAAAGTGTTCGAATATTTAACTAGCACATGAAAAAGTGTTTGTTATTGCTACATTCGCTGTATTGAGCTTGGGAAGAATAGTGTGTATAAGAGATTTGTTGAGTGATTCCCATGCGGATTTATTCTCCTAGGATGCTCTGTGTTGTGGAAGCAGAGATACCATTGAAATCATTTCACGGGATTGAACCGGAAGGGATCTGGTTTATTACAACACTGTGCGCATCAGCATTTTCTCAGGTTCCGACTTCCTGCTTTCTCTTGAACCATGAATACTACATTCCCCTTCTTACATACAAATTTCTGGTTTATGTTTTATTTATTCTATTGTTTGAAATTCAAGAGCATCCGGCTTCAAGGGAAGAAATACCTACAAAGTCTAAAAATTTCCTGTTTCTTTTTTTTTAATTGGTGCTGATTTTATGAGCTCAAAGAAATGCAACCACTATATAATCATTTTTGTTCTTATTACGTCTTTCCTCATTAAATAATTTTCTTGTTTGTGTCTGTTTTTGGTGACAGAGTTTACATTTTTGTAAATATTTTCGTCATACAATTCACTTACTTTCTTCTTTCCACATCCTTTTCAACCGTTTAATGCATTGTTCATATACTTCCTGTGCTCTGTACTTCAGTTGTGCCTACATTTATTATGTTGTTTCTTCCTTTCTTTGATTTATTTATCTCATGCTTCTTCATTCCTTATTCCCTCCGTAATCTTTATTACTTACTCATGAAATAGTGAATTTTCACTTCTTACCAATTATCTCAGAAATATATATATTGTATGTTAGTAACTTCTTTCTATGTACAAAACCGGAAGTGTCATATTACATTTCCCATCATGGAGAGGGTAATTTATCTGTGCCATTTGGGACTGTTTAAGTGTTTCTTTCTTCATTTATTTCCCTTAAGTATATTTTAAAATGTGTAATGTCATATCATAAAACACACACCACTTGGGGTGACAGGAGAAAATTCGAAAATGTGCCAAGTGCGTGATGAATAGGGACCGGATTTTATGTTATTGGAATAGGTGAAATAGGTTTCGTTTTAGGGTTTTAGTCCAAACTGTGAAAGAGGTCGCAAAAAATTGCCTGATTGTTAAAAATATACGCTTACAGTCAACTTTAAATAAAATGACTTTTCCTCGGTGGTAAAGAAGGAATCATTTCCAGTCACTGACGTAATAAATGTGATTTCACTTGTTTTGGCATAGCTTAACAAAATACAAACTATAAAAATTCAATGTTAACAATAAGACAGACTGCACAGAGACCTCAGAAAAGTTCACAACTCGTACCCGCACACCCAAAGACTCGAGTCTTCTGTCAGAGAACATGCCTGAACACTTCACGAATTTCTACAATGCGACTTTTTCGTTGTTCATTCACCTCAACAGAAATATCAGTAACTTCATACCCTCCTACTGTCATGTCATATCTGCGATCAGTGGAAATTCATAAATATATATTATCCCAGTGCTCCTCAGAGGGTGAAGTCTCTGAAGGACGGCCCGCTATACGAAGAGAGACTGAAGTTCCTGTTATTATCCAAAAAAACAAAAGACTGAAGGGGTAAAGACCGCAGATATGGTCGCCTTCTCCAGTGCAAAAGGGAATAAAAATTATAAGATATATTGAAATTTCTAAATATATTTATATAAAACGCTGTAAATATAGAAAAATATATATTAAATATAATTTAGGTCTTTTTAGTTCTTAAGGTTCAATTTAGGTTTTCTTAGGTTCAACAGAATTTACATATAAGACTCTCATAATCATGATTCGGAAAAGTGTCTGACAAATTTTGAGTTTAGAAGTAAGGAAACAATTAGATGAAAATGTATAGAAAAAATAGGTAAAAACCTATAAATCAGGTCCCTAGTGATGACAGTAATGATTATGATGATAATATAATAGTGACGATATTCTTCACAGAGAATGGGGATTAAACTGAGAAAGAGAAAAAGAATGAGGAAAGAAAGAGAATGAGAAACTGGAATAAAATGAATAAGAGTAAAATGATGATGAGGAGGAACAGTATGAGTAGAAGGAAAAAAGGATGACGAAGTAATGGATGAAAAGTAGGACAGCAACACATGGAGGAATCGGATTAGAAAGGAATGTGTGAGGGAGAGGAACAGAATGAGAAGCAGAAATAGAATTAGTAGGAGAAAAAACGATGACGAGGTAATGGATAAAAAGGAGGAATAGGTTTAGAAGGAAAAGTATGAGAGAGAGTAACAGAATGAGAAGCAGGAATAGAATGAACAGGAGAAAAAAACGATGACGATGTAATAGACGAAAAGGAGGACAGGATGACATGAAGGTAAAGTATGAGGGACGAAAAGGAAAGTAATATGATAAGATAGAGGATAAAAATGTTGAAAGGAGGATGCTGACGATGAGAAACAGAATAAAAAGGAGGAATACGATGAGAAAGAGGAACACGATGACATAGAAAAACAATATGAAGAGGCATATGATGACAAAGACATTAAAATGAGAAGGAAGAGACTGACGATGATAAACAGATGGGAAGGAGGATTAAGATGAGAAGGGAGTTTAAAATGAGAAGAAGGAAGAGACTGACGATGAGAAACAGAATGAGAATTAGAATTATAAAGAGAAAAAGAATTGGAGAGATTGACGGAGGAATGTGATGAGTAGAGCAACTCACCTTATGCTTTATCTTTTCTTTTTCAAATTAAATATCTTTTACTATAAATAATGTATTTTATACCAATAAACTTAAGTCAAATACTGTTTATGTATATCAGCAAACTGGATTTTTTTATCGCTAATGTTAGTTTGCAGGATAGGTATTAAGTTTATGAAAGAATACACCGTAAGCAATATAATCATGAAATGAATTAAAACCTAGTCATCCTTTCAGCTGTCACTTGCACTCTCCAATTGAACAACACACTATTGAAGTTGATTTTGATTAATTGAAAGTTGTAAGTCAGACTTTAGATTTTCTTCTGTCAGACATGACCATTTAGAGTTCAAAATGAAATTGAGAGTAGAAAAGCTTTATTCCATATATGTATTTTTCTCAAATTGTTTTCCTGACCTATATGATCATTTGATATGGCAGGCAGATGTATTAATAATAATAGCAGTAGTAGTAGTAGTAGTAGTAGTAGTAGTAGTAGTAGTAGTAACAGTAGTAAGAGTAGCAGTAGCAGTAGTAGTAGAAGTAGTAGTAGTAGCAGTTGTAGTAGTTATACAGGGACATCATTTTATTTTTATTTCAATTTATTGTATCTGAGTTTCTGAATGTACTTCACTCCTACCCCTTCTACTACTAAATTTTCCAATAGTCCTCCACAAAGAACCAAGGCCGCGTATGCAGTCAAAGTGCCTTACGGTGATACTAAACAGTACTGAATTAGTGAGTATAGTACGTTCAATAAATATATTCGCGTTCTTCAGTGACGAAAGAGTTTTCAACATTGAATCATATTTTCTTACAGGTACTGTCGTCCCTTTGCCTACGTCTCATCCCGATTTTCCCCACCTACTTCTACTCGCCTCTCTGTAAAGACTAATGGCTGGGCTGTCTTAGCTCTTTTCTGAAAACATTAATTTCTGTTAGGAATTGGGCGTCTACATATTATTATACAACTGTTTAAAATTAACTTAAACAAAAGAACCTCCTTCCTTTCTACGACCCTGCGACGTAGCTACTTGGATGGAAAGTAGATAGCATATCTAAGTAATTTTATGTTTTCGGATCAGGCAGAAGTGAAGATTGAATTTACAGTATGTCAGGTAATGTTATAGATTAAGTACAGAATTATTTCCACATGAGTTACTAGTGCGAAGGACGAAACTGGTAATTGGAATTAGGTACAATAGTCTATAGTGCGATAATATGCACAAAAGAACTGAAGCCTGTATCGAAATGAACAGCCACCATTTTAAAAAATGTGTTTAAATACACATATTATGATTATTTTTCAATTTAACTTTATTCTCTAAATTGTACGCTAATATGTTGTAAACATTATAATATACACTGCATAATGAATATGCCCGAATGGATAGCTCAGTTTATGAGTAAAAACACATATTATTAATACTAATACTGCATTTTGATTAAACAAAAACCTAATGAAAATTATCAAACTCAAAATCGCGATAATTCCTAGTTTACGTAAAAGGATGAATTACTTTTCTTCCCTCCTATACCTAGTATAGTGATTTGTTTGTATATTACGCCAGTATCATCGAACTCCAGTCGTGGAAGGAGGTAGCAAAGTTATAGCCAGGTTAATATTAGAAATGTTAGTAAAAATAAAATGATGTCTTTGTAGTAGTAGCAGTAGTAAAAGTAGTAGTAATAGTAGCAGTAGTAGTAGCAGGAGTAATAGCAGTAGCAGTACTGGTACTGGTAGTAGCAGTAATAGTAGCAGTAGTGGTAGAAGTAGTGGTAATAGCAGTAGTAGTAGCAGTAGTAGCAGTAGAAATAGTAATGGTAGTATTAGTAGCAGTAGTATTAATGGCAGTAGTATTAGCAGTAGTATTAGTAGGAGTACCAGTAGTAGCAGTAGCAGTAACAGTAGTAGCAATGGTGGTATAGCAGTAGCAGAAGTAGTAGTAGCAGCAGCAATAGTAGTAGTACTAACAATAGTAGTAACAGTAACAGTAGGATTAACAGTAGCAGTAATAGTAGTAGTAGGAGTAGCAGTAGCAGTAGCAGTAGTAGTAACAATAGTAGTTGTAGCAGTAGTAGTGGCAGCAGTAGTAGCAGTAGGAGTAGTAGTAATAGCAGTAGGAGTAGCAGTAACAGTAGCAGTAGTAGTAGGAGTAGCAATAGTTGTGGCAGTAGTAGTAGCATTAACAGTAGTAGTAGCAGCAGTAACAGCAATAACAGTCTAGCTGTAATAGCAGTAGTAATAGTCTAACTGGAGTAGTAGCGGTAGTAGCAATACTAGTTACAGTAGTAGTAGCATAATAACTAAAGTTACATTAGTGAATGAAGCCTATTAATTAATTATTATTGCTTGTGTAGTGCACGGACAAAATTTTATGACTTTTATTGAACAACTGTGCTGATTACGATAATACCTTTTAAAGCTGCTTAAAATAACGTAATTGTACGACAGAATTGCATTGTTTTCATCATTAATTAGTGTGTGCTAAATACTTTACAGTCCCAATATTTTCTAAATGCTCGTTCATATTGGAGTAAATAGCCAAGATCTTAGTATTCCAATTATGTTCTTATTGTTCTATAGCAGTGCTTCCAAACTTGGAGTAGTCTATGTAGCGCTTTCTCTTCCGTAATAATAATATGCTAACAACCTAACTCTTGAATGACGTCGTCCATATTTATGAATACGCAGATGGAATTCTGTATTGTAAGAATCTTGACAATTGTTTATTTTTCTTCCTGTATAGTTAAAGTCCACTATCTCGAGATAGTAATTGCCATGTACATACTTACTTACTTATTGGCTTTTAAGGAACCCGAAGGTTCATTGCCGCCATCACATAAGCCTGCCATTGGTCCCTATCCTGAGCAAGATTAATCCAGTTCCTATCATCATATCCCACCTCCCTCAAATCCATTTTAATATTACCTTCCCATCTACGTCTCGGCCACCCCAAAGGTCTTTTCCCCTCCGGCCTTCCAACTAAGACTCTATTGCATTTCAGGATTCGCCCATACGTGCTACATGCCCTGCCCATCTCAAATGTCTGGATTTAATGTTCCTAATTATGTCAGGCGAAGAGCCTGCAGCACTGCGTTGTGTAACTTTCTCCATTCTCCTGTAACTTCATCCCTCTTAGCCACAAATATTTTCCTAGGAACCTTATTCTCAAACACCCTGAACCTATGTTCCTCTCTCAAAGTGAGAGTCCAAGTTTCACACCCATACAGAACAACCTGTAATATAACTGTTTTATAAATTCTAACTTTCAGGTTTATTGACAGAAGACTAGATGACAAAAGCTTCTCAACCGAATAATAACACGCATTTCCCATATTTATTCTGCGTTTAATTTCCTTCCGAGTGTAATTTATATTTGTTACTGTTGCTCCAAGATATTTGAATTTTTCCACCTCTTCGAAGGATAAATCTCCAATTTTTATAGTTCCATTTCGTACAATATTGTGGTCACGAGACAAAATTATATACTTAGTCTTTTCGAGATTTACTTCCAACCCTATCGCTTTACTTGCTTCAACTAGAATTTCCGCGTTTTCCCTAATCGTTTGTTGATTTTATCCTAACATATTCACGTCATCCGCATAGACAAGAAGCTGATGTAACCCATTCAACTCCAAACCCTGTCTATTATCCTGAACTTTCGTAATGGCATATTCTAGAGCGAAGTTAAAAAGTAAAGGTGATAGTGCATCTCCCTGCTTTAGCCCGCAGTGAATTGGAAAAACATCACATAGAAACTGACCTATACGAACTCTGCAGTAAATTTCACTAAGACACATTTTAATTAATCCAGCTAGTTTCTTGGAAATACCAAATTCAATAAGAATATTATATAAAACTTCTCTCTTAACCGAGTCATACGCCTTTTTGAAATCTATGAATAACTGATGTACTGTACCCTTATACTCCCATTTTTTTCCAATATCTGTCCAATACAAAAAATCTGATCAATAGTCGATCTATTACGCCCAAAGCCACACTGATGATCGCCAATAATTTCATCTATATATGGAGTTAATCTTCTCATAAGGATATTCGACAAAATTTTGTACGACATCAACAAAAGTTATATTCCTCGAAAGTTACTACGGTTAGTCTTTGTCCCCCTTCTTAAAAATAGGTACGATTATGGACTCCTTCCATTGTTCTGGTACAATTTCCTTTTCCCAAAGTGCAAGTACAAGTTTATTAATTTGGCTAGATAATGCGCTTCCACCCTCTTTCATTAATCGTGCTGGAATTGATCAATACCTGGAGACTTATACTTTTTCAGATTTTCTATCGCAATTTCGACCTCAGAAAGTGTGGGTTCCGGTATGTATGGCTCAGCAGTTTGTATTTGAATTTCGTCCTGATCATTTATATTTGGCCTATGTATATTTAGTAGTTGCCCAAAATAGTTTTTCCATCTGTTCAGGATTGAATGAGACTCTGCAAGTAAATCACCATTCTCATCCTTGATCACGTTTACCCTTGCCTGATATCCGTTCTTAAATTCCTTTATACCCTTATATAAATCTCGAATGTTTTTATTCTTACTATTTGTTTCTACCTCATTCAGTTTTTCCTTCCAGTAATCTCTCTTTTTATTCCTAAGTGTACGACTTGCTTCCCGTCTTTCATTGAAATAATTATCTCTATTCTCCTCAATTGGATCCTGTAAGAATTTCAATTTTGTATGTTTCCTTGTATCTACTACAATGGAACAATCATCATCAAACCATGGTTTGTTTTTCTTAGTTTCATGATAACCTATGCTCTGTTCAGCTGCAATTTTGATATTATCTCGGATATTGTCCCACACGCTATTAACATCTACCTCTTCCTCAGCTTCGTCAGCAGTTGCTAAAGCAGCAAACCTATTTGAAATTTGAAGCTGATAACGTTGCTTAGTTTCCTCGTCCTTTAATTTCAAAATATTGAATCTACTAATATTAGCTTGTTGATCTACTCGCTTGGCTACTGATAGTCTTTCTCTTAATTCTCCAATTACGAAATAATGGTCAGTATTACAGTCTGCCCCCTGAAATTTCGGTTGTCTACTATACTAGTGTGCTTTCTTTTATCTACCAAGATGTGATCTATCTGGTTATGTGTCATGCCGTCTGGAGAAGTCCACGTATATTTATGTATATCCTTATGGGGCAATGTTGTACCCTTGACAATTAATTTTTTGATGTGGCACAGTTGACTAACCTAACTCCATTGTCATTACTACTTACGTGTAGGCTCTCTTCTACAATTGTTGGTTTAAAAATATCCTCCCGTCCTACTTTAGCATTGAAATCCCCCAATAAAACGTTCATGTGATATCTAGGTAATTGATCAAAAGTGTGTTCCAATTCCTCATAGAATCTATCCTTTATATGGTCGTCTTTAATTGCCATGTAGAGTAGACCCAAATCATTAGCATCATATTAATTTAGATGAGAATTTTTATAATACTGTGAATTGCAAAAGATGTCCGAAAACGTTCGTCGTAGTGTTATTTCACCCGATTGTTCTACTGGAAAACTACATTTCTGTAAATACGTAAAAATGACTAGAGTTTGAGATTATGCGACGATGTGACATAGATCTAATTGATATGAAATATAAGAATATTACAATTTTTATTTTTTATTCTTTTAAAAGTGTAACATTTTATTGGAGAGAAAACAGATTTTACGGTTACGAAATAATATGGATATCAAAGACCCCCTTAAATGACATTTCCAGTCATTCACACATGTTATTAGGTTATTACACTTTAATAATTATAGGTAAATGTTATGCAACGTAAGTGCAGAGTCCACATTGTTCTTTTATTACCCGAATGACAGAGTATCAGCAATGACAGGCTTGCCTTAAATATGATTGATTGTTTATTATCTGTTGAAGCTGTAGTCGGGTGATCTAGAATAGGAAGAGATATTTCTTTTATGTCAAATACGGTATAGCTTCATCATATATTCCTTCGTTTGTCAAGGTGGTCGAACCCAAGGTGTTGTGATTAGCGAAGCGTATAATAGGCGTTTTGTTACTCACAGTCTTGCAGACGCCTAGTACATTAAGCCTAAGTGTGTGGGCATTCAACCGTCGAAAACGCGCGAAAGGCTGTTGAACTCTAGCGTGGGTTTTCCTTGTCGATGAATGCGCGCGATGGCTTTAGCTAGCCTAAACAAAAGGTAGCATCATCAGAGCGCGTCACCACAGCAGGTATTTAAACGTGTGGTGACTGAAGATGCGCCCTCATTCAGTTCCCGGCCACTGAGCCGATCGGTGTCTCATACAATTTCCGGCAGTCGAGCCGATCGAAGTGGTAAAGTGGAGACTTCGTGTTTTTTTTTTTTTTTTTTTTTTTTTTGAGTTTGTGACTTACTCGGTAAATAGTAAGGGTGATTTAAACAGGCGATAGATAATAGAAAAACGTTGCCGATATTATAGAGAAGACAACAGCCAGTATTCCGTCGGTTATACTCACGTAGGGACGTGATCATAATAAAACAGATTAGTGGAACGTTACTCCTTGGTTTTCCTCATTGTGTTCGTGTGACCTACAAAGATCACATTAAAATCCTTCACCCACAAAACCACAGTGTCCCTGAAAAGAGATCATCTCCACCGTGGGACAGCAGCGTGTATTGGCGTCCCACCTGAGCATAACCGATCTGGACTCTGTCGGCGACGCGGCAGAGGAAGGAGAGAGCAACCATCGTGATTGGCGCCCACGTGGACCAACACACACGCATTGACCGTCGCAAATGGCGCAACCAACGTGCAGCGCAGATCAACCGTCGCAAATGGCGCCCAACATGGGGCTACGAGAATAAACAGTACCAACGTGGGGCTACGAGAATAAACAGTACCAACGTGGGGCTACGAGAATAAACAGTACCAACGTGGGGCTACGAGAATAAACATTACCAACGCAGGACTACGAGAATAAATAGTACCGACGTGAGGCGACGAGAATAAATGATAGCAGCGGCGACGAGATTAACATCAGTACGAGACGGCTGCGGCTGGTGCAGCATCTACACCGAGACAGCGGGACGAGAGTGGCAGCAGCGGGATTGACAGAATCATCACGGCCACGCGGGACGAGCAGAGTCGACGCTACATCGAGGAGGAAGACAACGTAGATGGTAATATTTTGGAGGGCTGTACATGTATGGATTTTCTTTTTGTGTAGAGAGAATCATATTTATTTACGTGTAATTCTGTGTAGGGTTGTTTGTATGTATATATAAGAATGTGTATAATATTTTGGTGGGGATTATTATCGTATAATCTGGATATAGGTTATGGCATATCCAGATGTTACTAAGAAATAGGAGAATTGAGGCCAAAGGAACGGGGAGTGAGAGGAGAGTAATAAGCAGAGAGAATAGAGAGACGGATAACGTAGGAGACAGCGAAATGGAGGGAAGATTAGAATTGGAGAGCGGTATGGGGGACGATGAGATAATAGGAAATTGCGAAGAAACCCAGCAGGGCCGAAAGAAGGAAAAGGGAGAAGAGGGGATGATACTAGGACAGCTAGGAATTTTAATGAAACATATTTCAGAACAAATGAAGCAGAATTTCGACAAAATGAAACAAGATAATTCAGAACAGATGAAGCAGAATTTTGACCAAATGAAACAGGATAATTCAGAGCAATGGAAACAGAGTTTGAAGCAAGTGGATGAACGATTAGGTCAGAGTACAGAGCAAGCGAAGCAAATTTCAGAACAATTGAAGCAAAATATTAAACAAATGAAACAGGATAATTCAGAACAAATGAAGCAGAATTTCGACAAAATGAAACAGGATAATTCAGAGCAATTGATACAGAGTTTAAAACAAGTGAATGAAAGATTAGGTCAGAATACAGAGCAAGCGAAGCAAATTTCAGAACAAATAAAGCAAATAGATGAGAGGCTATGCCAAAAGACTGAACAACAGATGAGGCAAATGGGTAGCAAACTATCAGAAATGGAGAGCAGGATAGGAGAAAATTCCAGAGAGATTAGGGAACAGGTTAACCAGCTAATAGAGAGTCGAATAGAAAACTTGGAGGGGAAGATAGTAGACAATAGTGCGGAATTAGAAAGTCAACTAGGAATCGTAGTGGATAAGATGGCGGAGAACATGAGGGAACTAGAGGAAAAGGTGAGAAACAGCACAATCGCAGAGAACGACAAGCTGAGGTCGGCTATAAAGGGAACGGTAGATGAGAAGTTACAAGGAATGGACCGGGATATAGAGGCAATTAGGCGAGCGGTGAGAGACCAGGGTAAGGAAGAGAGGAAATGCCTCGAGAGTTTAGAATCAAGATGGAATTCGATACAAGATAGGATCCATGGAGTCACTGTCGATAATTCAACTAGCGGACCGAGCGTGAGCGGAACGCCTAGTGTGAGCGGTAGTATGGAGTTAGGAAATATAGTAGGAGGTGGCAGCATGAGTAGTCCTGTGGTCGGGGTGAACCAAGACACCAGAAATCGTGAACCATGTAATGTAAATATTGTAAACGAGATGTCATCTTTAGGTCGCCCACAGTACCCCACGCATATTATTAATGAAATTGGTTATCCAGTATTTGATGAGATGGAGTTCTCAAACCCTCACTGTTATATCCGCGAATTGGAAACGCATTTTCACGTGAAAGGGGTACCAGAGGAACTAAAAATGACAGTCGTCAGAAAAAGACTGAGAGTACGGCCACTTAATTGGGTTCTCGTAGCGTTAGACGCACAGGTTAGCTACGAAGAATTCAAAACAAAGTTCTCTTACCGGTATTGGGGGCAGAGGCAACAGCAGAAAATTAGGAAAAAAAATCAGTGACAGCAGGTTTGATGCTAAGAAAGGCACATCGATGATTGATTACTTTATGGAGCTTGTCAAAAATGGAAAGAGTCTAAATCCACCAATACCAGATTCCGAATTAATACAAAGTATCATATCCCATTACCCGGAAAATATCAGGTATAATTTAATCATCGCGGGACCCAGAGATTTTGGGGAAACAATTGACCTCCTGACCGCGCTAGATAGCTCCGACATGACACACAACGGAGGCGAAAATTGTGGCGCAACAAATTGTGTAGAAAGGAGTACGCAGGGTTATTCCAGCCATTCGAAGGCGGAGAGAGGGGCACATGGCGCCCTCTCACCACCTAGAGGGAACATGAATCTAAATAATAATTGGGTAGCTGAGAGACAACAAGGCTATGGGCACAATAATAATAATAATAGTCGTGGTCAAAGTGGCATTGTCAGCCCAAACAGAAATAGGAGGGATAGTCAACCTGTTAGGAATATGTACAACCACAGTAATCTTGGTGTTGACCGCGGTAGCGGAAATAATGTGAATAGGATGAGAACTAATGTGGGCGGACCAGTCCGCAGAATTAATCATATAAGATGGCATACGGATAGAGATGCAGATATGCACCATAGGGACAGCAACCCACCCCATTGGTTAAGAAATAGAAGATTCAGGCAAGGATTCTGGCACCCTAATTTTGTTAGAGGCTGGAATAATAGCAGAGACTGGAGGAGGCAAGAACAGGAAATAGACCGCAGAAATGCATTGTTGGTGGCGGCGCAATAATTTCTAGATAAATACCATAAACAGTTACTAAGACCATTTAGGCAAGACAATGTAAATATAGATACTTCAGTTAGAATGGTGAGCTAAACTCTATTCTGTGAAGGCAGGATACCAGTGTACAGTGCGGCGCAGTGTAACTGCGTACTCAAGGTGGATGAGTGATTTTAAAATATGTGAAACTGTAAATAAGAATCATATGAATGTTGTAAATAATGTATGTAAATAGTGTGAGGGAGGACTAACGAGTATGTTTGAATGGTGACTGTGTGCACAGAGAGATTGTTTAAAAACATATATGTCATGTTTATTTTAGAATTTGTATGTAGTTGAGTAAGATGGCGTGTATCCTGGCTGATCACGGTATGGACAACGGTAGATTGGTATGATCGAAGGCGAGATTTCCCAACAATGAAAATTCTTTAGGGGAATTTCCATTGTTGAGAAAGGGGCATTTGAAGCTGTAGTCGGGTGATCTAGAATAGGAAGAGATATTTCTTTTATATCAAATACGATATAGCTTCATCTTATATTCCTTCGTTTGTCAAGGTGGTCGAACCCAAGGTGTTGTGAGTAGCGAAGCGTATAATAGGCGTTTTGTTACTCACAGTCTTGCAGGCGCCTAGTACATTAAGCCTAAGTGTGTGGGCATTCAACCGTCGAAGACGCGCGAAAGGCTGTTGAACTCTAGCGTGGGTTTTCCTTGTCGATGAATGCGCGCGATGGCTTTAGCTAGCCTAAACAAAAGGTAGCATCATCAGAGCGCGTCACCACAGCAGATATTTAAACGTGTGGTGACTGAAGATGCGCCCTCATTCAGTTCCTGGCCACTGAGCCGATCGGTGTCTCATACAATTTCCGGCAGTCGAGCCGATCGAAGTGGTAAAGTGGAGACTTCGTGTGTGTTTTTTTTTTTTTTGAGCTTGTGACTTACTCGGTAAATAGTAAGGGTGATTTAAACAGGCGATAGATAAAAGAAAAAATTTGCCGAGATTTTAGAGAAGACAACAGCCAGTATTCCGTCGGTTATACTCACGTAGGGACGTGATCATAATAAAACAGATTAGTGGAACGTTACTCCTTGGTTTTCCTCATTGTGTTCGTGTGACCTACAAAGATCACATTAAAATCCTTCACCCACAAAACCACAGTGTCCCTGAAAAGAGATCATCTCCACCGTGGGACAGCAGCGTGTATTGGCGTCCCACCTGAGCATAACCGATCTGGACTCTGTCGGCGACGCGGCAGAGGAAGGAGAGAGCAACCATCGTGATTGGCGCCCACGTGGACCAACACACACGCATTGACCGTCGCAAATGGCGCAACCAACGTGCAGCGCAGATCAACCATCGCACTGTTTATTCAACAATTACATCAACATTTACATGTTATTAAAATACATTGTTGAAATATTATATATATATATATATATATATATATATATATATATTATTAAAATGTATTATTGAATAAAAACACAATCAGAGTGAGATACATTATGGAATGAAGTTTCATTTTTAATATATATATTAATGACTTATTAAAAATTGACTTACAATAATACAATGGTGTTCACTATTCCTTTGCAGATGACACAGTTTTACTTTTTGGTGGAATAACCTGGTATGATGCATATAATGATTCAAAAAATGGATTTAAATTAATGAAAAATATGGTTTGATATAAATTATGTTTCTGTCAACGAAAATAAAACCATAATTATTCCATTCTCATTATCTGAAAAATGTAACAAAACTCCTACATCTATATTAAGTATTAAATTAAATAATTCTGATTGTTGTCTTATACAGTGTAAATGTCCGATTATTAAAGAGTCCTCTGAAGTTAAGTATTTAGGCATAATTTTCGATAATCATTAAAATGGAACCAACACCTTAATTACCGTAATTTCACACAACTATGGTCCAATATCTCATCACTTTTTACATTTCTTAATGTAATTTACAAAATAAAACTATTAGAAGAATTTATTTTGTGGATATCAACTTTAGAAAGGTCAGGAATTAATAGCAAACACTTTTGTTATTCGAAAGGTAGTTGGTATATGGAAGAACATCTTTTCATAAACTGTGGACTATAGTTGTGTTATGAAGTCACAACTATAGTCCATTGAATATATCCTAATATAAATCGCTCATGGACTACAGTTGAGAGGATATTTTGCAACTGTGTCATACAGCAGTCAATAATATTTAACATCATATACAGATTTTGCAGAAGACAGTGAGAAAAATTATTTATTTCTTAATTTTAAATTGTATCAAATAATGAAATCAATATAAAACCAAAAAAAATTAAGACAACCATTCTTAATCAAAATCAAACATTCTCAAACAGATACATAATCAGTTGGTTAATTTTTTGTTTAACTCCATAGACCTTCAAGTTCAAGCACATTGAAAAGCTTCCTTTTCGTACTTCGCTACTTTGGCTTACTGATAGATCATTTAATATCTTTTAAGGATGGTTTGAAGTATCTTCGAACGTCTCTTCAATGTCAGACAAGTTCAATGAAGATCTGATGCCAAGGAATATGCATCTTCATCTTTCACGTAAGAACTCTCTACTGCCTTCCCCTTGCAATAACCTTTGTTTCTGCTTGAGCAAATTGCAATTTTGGAGTTAGATGTTAATGCAAAATTTTCAACATCTGCTGCTGAAATACTTTTACCTGACTCAACATCAATTTTCTTCTTTCTCCTCTTTATGATGTTCCTTGTTCTATTGCTTGATTCGTTGTCATTTCTATATATTTTATGAATGTGTCTGAAACAGCACTTCCTTCTGGGTTTCTGACGTTAGGATCAGAACATGATGGCACACTTCCTAGAACTTCAACTGCACAAAGAGGAAAGATTGCAACTTTCCTGAATCCAACTGCAAATTTGCTTGCGATATCGCAATACAGTAACTTTATTTCAGAGCTTATTTAATAATGGAGGAAATACATTTTTGGAATCTGTTGGCATGCTTCTTCCATCAGGTGTCCCTTTTCACTCGTCAAGTATTTGCCGCCAATGGTATTTCAATTTCGAAAACAAGTTCTGTTTAGTTGTTGCATCAGATAGGTCACATTTGGAGACTGCAAAAGCTGTGATAATTCATTCTTTTGACGTTCTGAAAAGCATTTTGCCCAACGTCTTCCAGGTAGATTCTTAGTGAATGCTGGTGCTTTGCGGTCTTGGCTATCCAGGTACATTTTCACATTACACCAGAAGTAGAATAAAGTTATCAGAAATCCAAGATTGGACATGGATATAGCATGTTCGACGAATGCACGAATACTTTTTTTCTGAAGACAAGAAGAACCATTGTCGATCAGGTGAGTTTAGTTTATTTTCATGCAGCATACTTCTGTAATTATATGGCTTATAGGACCTTCCTGCCAACTTTCTACGAAAAAGTTTATTAGGTGGCTCCATCAGAAGCTATAAAATCCATTCTATAATGTAAGAACCGAAACCAAAAGTCGGAACACAACTCTGGTCCACAAAAATGATAGGACCATAGTTGAACTCCAAGCACCATTTTTTATTATTCTTCCAATAAATATGAAAATACATATGCAACTGTAAAAATATTCAATAAATGTATGTAAATACTAAATTACCTGTCATTTAGACCATCAAGAACTCAGAAATTCTTGTTGTGGTAACTGATGGGAGAGAAAGTTTCCAGTGGACGAGGTAACATGCAAAACCTAACTCCAATTGACAGTTTACTAGCGACAAAACATGGCAGACAGGATACGTTTCATAATCCTCACAATATTACTATATCTATGCTCTATGCTTTAGTATTTAAATAGGCACTAACTGTCACTAGGAACTGAGATATCACTGTTTTCGTGAGTGCGTGTGTTTGGACCATAGTTGTGGCTTAGGACCATAGCTGTGTGAAATTACGGTACCTTTGTAATAAATTACGTAAAATAGTATATTATTTCGTTTTATTGAGGAATTACTTATCAATAAGTTTATTACGTACAATATATTTAACTTTATTTCAATCGGTAATTATGTATGGAATTATAGGATGGAGTAGCTCATTTAAATCCAATTTTTATCCACTTTATTTATTACAGAAGAAAATAATTAAAATATGTCTTCATAAACCTATTGATTTTCCATCTCAAAATTTGTTTATAGATTTTAATGTACTTAACGTAAAACAAATTTGTTATATTGTATTAATAAAATTCATACATAAAAATCGAAATAATTTTGAATTGTATTCTCATAGTTGTAAAACAAAAGCTATGAATTGTTTAAGATTGTTTGAACCAAAATGCAACACTGTTACACTATTTAAACATAGTAGTAATTTAGGCCCAAGAATAGGCCTATGTAACAAATTTATTTATAAATATCCTAATCTTGTCAATTCTAATAGCTCTAGTATTAAATTAAAAAAGTTATGTATGGATTTTATAAAAATTGAAAAATTATGAATTTAAATTTATATACTATAATTGCACAGTAGACATAAGACAAATTGTATTGTATAATTATTAATTTCAATACAGGAATCCGCTCCTGAGCACGAGTTCTACTCTTTCTGGGTCGAGCTAAAGTTTTTCTGTATATTTTATATTTTATGTTACAATTGTTAGCAAAATAATATATAAATAAATAATTAAATAAATAATATATTAAAAATACATTATAATATTCGCATGCAAAGTAATATTACATACTACAATTTAAGAATTCTTTCACACAATGATAACATAAATCATTTAAAAGTTATTTCACAATCACTTTGAATTTTATGTAAGGTCAGAATAGCCACACTAAACGTGAACACACTCAGGACAGAAGAAAGACAAGAGGAGCTAAACTATGCTCTAAAAAACATTAACTGCGATATCCTGGGCCTCTGCGAGATCAGAAGAATGGGGGAAGCTATAATCGAAAAGAATAACGGCGACCTCTTCTGCTACATCGGGCAGACCAAAGGACAGAAAGGAGTGGGATTCCTGATTAAGAAACACATCAAACCCATGGTGAAGGAAATCATAGGGGTTTCAGAGAGAATAATTGTTCTAAAGATAAAGACAGCGACATGCGATGTAACTATGATACAAATATATGCACCCACAGAGAACCATAGTGACGAAGACAGCGAAGACTTCTACAGACTGCTAGAAGACACAATTGAGAGACACAGATCACACAGGAACTTCGTATTAGGCGACTTCAACAGCAAAGTAGGGAACAAACTCCACGCACAAGAGGACCCAGTTGGGCCATATAGCTACGGGACAAGGAAAGCAAGAGGAGAACGACTGGTACAATTCGCCACAGAACAGAGAATGGTGATACTAAACACGTTCTTCAGAAAGCGTAGCGAAGCAAGGTGGACCTGGAGACACCCCAACGGCACGACAAAAAACGAACTGGACTACATACTAACCGACAGCCTAGCAGGTGCGAGGGACATACAAGTCGTACCAAACCTGAAATTCTCGACGGATCACAGAATGGTACGTGCCACAGTGAATATAAAGAGAAACAGAAGACATTTTGGGAATACAATAGCGAGCACAATTGACAGCTTAGATAGGCACACTTTCGGCCTTGCACTACAGGAACGACTACAAGAAATGGACCTATCCTCCCAGCGCGACCCACAGGATCTATCCAACTCCATCGAAGAGACCCTTACTCAAGCATCAATCACAGCCAGGAGAACAAATGAAACTAGAGAAAACAGTTCCAAGCTCAGCCCGTTAACAATTGCATTAATTGAACAAAGGAAGAGATTATATCCAAGCAGGGATGAAAACGAGGACAATAAAAACCAGTACGCAGAGATTGGTATGCAAACAAAAAGGGCGATCAGAAGGGACGTACGTGAACACAACACAGAGGCAGTAAGAACAATACTGGAATCATCCAAATCAACAAGACAAGCAAGAAAACAGAGAGGAAGTGGGAAGCAATGGCTCTTGGGAGCACGGGGACCCAGAGGCAACCGTCTAACAGAAAGAGAAGACATTGTGACGGCAGCCACAAATTACTACAGATCACTATACACCAGCTCCAAACAGGAAGCGAATCCAAGCGACAGTATTCAGATGAACAACGTAGACGACATCGAGGTCCCACCAATACTTCAAAGCGAGGTCAGGACAGCGATAGGGGAACTCAAATCCGGAAAAGCGCCCGGAGAAGACAACATCCACAACGAACACCTGAAACTCGGTCACGACTCCTTGCTAACACCGCTCACCGCAGTCTTCAACGAAATACTCAAATCGGAGACAGTACCCCACCAATGGAAGACAAGCAAAATTATTCTACTCCACAAAAAAGGTGCCAAGGACGACCTGAACAACTACCGTCCAATCAGCCTGATATCAAATATCTACAAGCTGTTCTGTAAGATAATCACAAGGAGACTCACGAAAGTACTGGATGACAACCAAGCTCCAGACCAGGCAGGATTTCGCTCAGGTTACAGCACGGTGGATCATCTACAGACAATCAACTAGGCCATAGAAAAAACGGACGAATTCAATATTCCCCTCTATCTCGCATTTATAGATTTCAAGAAAGCATTTGACTCGGTAGAACACTCCTGTGTATTACAGGCGCTGAGCAACCAGGGAGTCGAGCACAAATATATCAACATTCTAACTAAGCTCTACGGAGACTCGCACGCCATCGTGATGACAGAACGAGAAGGACAAACATTCAGAATAGGAAGAGGAGTCCGACAAGGGGATCCGATCTCACCAAAGCTATTTACTAGCCTCCTGGAAGACATATTCCGTAAGCTAAAGTGGAAGAAAAGACATGGAATCAATATAAACGGATATCGGCTGACGAACCTAAGATTCGCGGATGACATCGTACTTTTCGCTAAAAACGCCACCCGACCTACAAGAGATGATACAGGAACTAAGCGATTGCAGCGCACACGCAGGCCTAAGCATGAACATGGAAAAAACCCAAGTCATGACGAACAGCCAACCACAACCAATCCAAGTCAACGCAACCATATTACAGTACGTGGAGGAATACATCTATCTGGGCCAATTGGTCGGATTCAAAAGCTGCATGACGAGAGAAATAAAAAGAAGAATTGCATCAGCATGGAGAGCTTTCTGGTCACTGCAATTCATACTCCTTGACAAGAAACTGAACCGCAAACTAAAGCTGGATGTGCTGCAATCCTGTATCTTCCCAACCTTACTGTACGGCTGTCAGACCTGGAAACTGACCGTGAACCAGAAGACGCAGATTCAGATCTGCCAGCGCAAAATGGAGAGGAAAATCCTAGGACTCTCCCTCAGAGACAAGATTTCCAACACCAGACTCAAGCAGATGACAAACACCAGAGACATGGCACACCAAGGGGAACGCCTGAAATGGAAATGGGGAGGCCACGCGTCGAGACTCCAAGGCTGCAGATGGGCGCATATTTCCACCACGTGGGACCCACGCATCGGGAGGCGAAACCGAGGAAGACCTGGGACCAGATGGGCGAACTTCTTCAAGAGCCTAGCTGGACCCCTGTGGTCCAGAACAGCCAAGAACCGAGAAGAATGGAGATCGCTACAGTTTGCCAGTATCGAGTGAGAGTGCAAGTGTACACACACGAACGATGAACAAAACTTATATAGAACAGAATCTACCGTCATGCGGATTAGCTCACCGCATGATCTCTAAAGAGCTCCCCTTTTAGGAGGCCATAGCCCTTCATGGGAAATCCAAAGGCTATTTCATTCATTCATTCAAACTTTGTACCTTCACTATTTATTAAAACACGTAATGCTAGCATAAGTAGGCGATTTTTCATATTTCTTAAGTTTACGATTTTTAGCAGTGACCAGGTGTGCATTTCGCGTGGTATAATTACGAAAATCTAAATTATTGTTAAGATTATTCTCATTCTGTTTACAAAATGAAACATTTACGAATATAAATGGATGGAAATGTTAACACTTTGTATTGTTCAAAATAACGTTTACATTAGCAGTTACTTTGTAATTTAAAGATCATTCTTATAATTATATTTGATCAATAAATATCCTATTTACCTCATAAAAAGGCGGCATGACTAACATGTGAATAAAGAAATGAGTAATCAATTGTAATTAATATTGTGACAGCCACATCGATACTCGATCACGCGTCCCGCAAGAGGGAAGGTCGCGCGAGAGTCGACACGAGCTCCACGGAGCACTGCGGGGCGGCGCGCGGCGTGGAGTGGAGTGGAGAGGAGTGGAGAGGAGAGGAGAGGAGGCGACAAGCTGTTCCGCGGCAGAGAGGGGATAAGTAATGCGCGTGCGACTGAGGGAAGAAATCTAGAGAAATCGAAAGACGTCATCTTCTCGACATCCGAAGATTGTTCGCGAGATCGTAGCGTCTCGAAACTATGGTTCGGTTATAAAAGAAGAGACACAAGTGAACTTGAGTTAGTTAGGTGCAGTAGTTGTTGTAGTCGTTGGACAGCAAGCCAGCCAGTCTTGTGTAGCAGTGAAGCCAGCTTCGAGACCGGAGTTCGACTTGAGTTGTGTCCGTAACTGTGGAGCCGAAGTCCTGAGTTTGAGTAAAGTGGACCACAGTTGGGGGACCTGAGTTCGAAGTTCAGCGGATTGTCTCTAAAGATCTGGGGTTCGGGATACTGTGAAGAAGGTAGAAGAACTATCCAAGGCAAACGAACTGTGAACTGAGAATTGACAGTTCTGATTTGTAAATAGTGCTGTGTGAACATTAGTTGAGATTAAGAGTTCATTGTTGTTCTCAATAATCCAAGTAAATTGTCATTGTCGTCTGTGGAGTGCAATAACGAATAATGTGTTACTGTGTGGAGTGGAAATCCCATTGTTGACGGGAGTAGACTTAAATTGTAGAAAGTGATTATCAGGGAACGGATTTATATGGACTAAAAATATATGAAATATGTAAATATATATGTAGTTATTTTTACCAAAATATGGAATTAAATATGGATTTTTACCAAAATATGGAATTAAATATGGACTTAAAATTATAAAAAAATGACTATGTACGTTAAATATTGGTACATTTTAATCAAACTAAACAAAAAATATAATGGACGTACCTTATCTTCCAATGTAGTTTCAACAAAACACAATTTTTATTGTCTGTTACCATAACAATAGGTTACAAACATTTCTTTCAAGTGCTGAAAAGTGAATCTTCTTCTATTGTCTCTGAGGATAGATTTATACTGACTAAAAGAGCGTTCGACGTCACAAGAAGTAACTGGTACATAATTCAATTTCACAATGTCTGCTGGGGATAAGTCCAAGTTAATCTTCACTGTTGATTCACCACTCATCACAGCAACAACCTTTTGTAGTTCTTCATATCCAGGGTTTTTTGAAAGTACAGTGTCCACCTTAGCTCTTACTGCATCTGCAACTTTACCTCTACCACGATTCAGTTGTTCCACAGTACTATTTATAATTTCAAAACTTTCAGATAGTGAAAGGTGCCTATTTTGGAGACTTTTGAGCGTTTTTATGATGCATGAAAATGTATGCTGAATGTGAGCTAAGTCATTCTTCACACTTATGTCACAGGTAACTGTTTTCGCAGTATCAATTGAGACTGCATCTTCAGAGTCCAATGCAAGGAGAACATTGTTAATAGAGTCTATATGTTCGGCATAATATTCAACTGCTTCTAGCCATGTACCCCATCTAGTTAAAATTGGCTTTGGTGGCAATGGAATTTCAGGGTACATTTCTTTCAACACGTTAACTCTACTGGGAGCTTTGAGAAATACTTTTTTCACTGATGAAATCAACAAATCTACTTTAGGGAAATTGTCTCTGACCACTTCTGCCACACGATGAAATGCATGCGCCACACAAGTAAAATGAGTCAATTTAGGATATACAACAGATAATGCTTGTCCAGCTTTGACCATATAAGGGGCAGCATCGCTAATAAAGAATAACACATTATCGTACATAATACCCTTTGGCCACAGGATACCCATAGCTTCGTTGAACAGTTTAACTATAGTTTTGTTATTGCACTTTTCTAGAACATCACAATGTAAAAGAATTCGTTCAGAATATTGTTCACTTAACAAACCGATAACTACATTACCAACAAGTCTACCTTCTTTGTCGGGAGTCTCATCAATGGAAACCCAAATTGAACTATCTTTAATTTCATCTCTTATCTTCTGTATTGTCTCATCGTAGATGGATGGAGCATACGTCTTCCTAAGTGTTGACTCATCCGGGATTGTATGTTGAGTATATTTTTCAAGGAATTCCCTGAAGACCTTATTCTTTAGTTTGTAGAGAGGAATATCAGCAGAGATGAGAGAACGGCACAGGTCGATGTTAAACTCAGATCTTACATTCGATGTTGTTGGTTGTGTTAAAAACAATTGTCTCTGCTTGGAATTTAGTTGTTTGTTGGCCTGATGTTTACTAGTTGTAATGTGTTGTTGCACCAGGAACTTTTGTGTAGATGATACTGCACACTGACACAAATTACAAAATAATATTTTATTGTCAGTTGATAAACCATCTTCTTTAAATTCTGAAATGTAACTTGTTAGTTTTGATTTTAAATTGACTGAATGACGTACTTTTGGCATATTTACCGTCTTTATAGTATGATTTACAAAACTGAACCTATGTGTACTCTGACTGGCATTTAACTGTTGAGCTGCACAACTGAAGTCTGTTAAAAATTTTAAATTAAATTAATACAGTTTTGTAACTTACTTTCCCATTGTTGATAGGACTGCTAATTTTCAAATAACTCTGATGTTAAAGGGATTACTGAACATGTGTTTAAATCTCTATTGTTGAAATGTATTTTTAAAAGTTAATGGAATTTTGTTTTGTTTTATTGTTAAACCTAATATAATATGGACTGTTTTATATGAAATATGGAAAATATATGGAAATTAACGAAAATATGTACTAAACTCTAAAATATGGAAAAATATGGAAAATAAAAGTAGGATTTTTCAACCCTACACATTGTGAAACATAAAGATAATGCAAAATATAAATTATATTAGCTTTATAAGTAAATATGTATTTACATATAAATCCTTTCCCTGGTGATTATTATTGGTGTGAGAATAAAATTATATTATTGTTTTGTAATAAAAGTTACAATATTTTAGTATTTAGCATACTATCACTCAGTTTCAAAATGGCAAAGTTAGCTGAACTTAGTTTTTTTAGCAATAAATCAGAATTCTCATTCCGAGTCAACAGATTATCCATAACAATGCCAAGATATGTTGTACTGTGTTAGGTTTGGGTTAATATACCCCCAAGTAAGGGAGTAAAATTTGCATTGACAGTTATGTTGATAAATTTTAAACATCCAGTCTAATTACACCGTTCAGCATTTCAAAACTTATTTTCTGTTGTTTTCAATCTGATAGGCGATTCTAAACGGATTTTTTATGCTGAATTCGAAAATAATCTCCATTTTCCCCATCACGTCTGTTTTTCAGGCAATTCATGAATAACTAGAAATGAAATTACTGCTTTGTAAAACGTCATAAAAATTATTTTCAACAAGAATTTTATGAGAAAAACTAGGCCACAATTTGATATTTGCTACTAATCAACCATTAATTAATATTCATTAATAATTATAAACACTTTCATAACCTTACCTCAATATTGTACTTCAAATTTTCTCCTCTTTGACCTCCTCGCATGTTGTTCAGAGCAGTCCCTTTTTAACATCCAGCAATAGTCCGCAATGTTTCCATTATGAAGCAAAACACCTTTAAGAATTTTCTGAGAAGAATGTATGAAGAACCTCCACTCTTTGGAATTATAGTTTATGTTATAAAATTTTAAGACGGCAATGACGTCTTGGCAATACACTAAATTTTCTTCTTCAGCAAAAATGGACAAGTTCCTTCTCACGATGCATGTACCATGAAAAACATGTGCCTTGAGCCAATACTTTCTTTTCTTTTAACATAGAACCTAATAGTTCTGCTGATTCTTTAGGCAAATTTAAATCCTTCGCTAAATCACTAAGCTCACTTTGATTAAAACATCTATCATCACCAGTATTGTCTGGTTCATAAGTATGATCCACTCGAGATTCAGTTTCAGTGCTACTGGATGCAGATGGCAATGTATCTGATTCAGGGAGTAGCGGAACGGGAATATCAGGAATATGAGGTACGACCCGAATGGCAGAGGGAATGTTAGGATATAGAATCTATTTCTTGTTTTAGCAGTATATCCAGCTACCTTAACTGTACAAAAATAACAATCGTCTCCATGACTTGTAGATTACCTCCAAATCATAGGGATACTAAAGGGCAATGACTTCCTTTTTCCCTTTTTCCAACTCCTCAACTCTTCAACACAACTACGACATACTTTGTGGGGGCATTAGGATTTGTCCTGGTCTCCTAACTTAATGCCAAAATATTGAAAGTAAGTATTCTTTACAAAAGCTGTTATATTCTGTTTCTGTTTTGCTAACGTAAGGTGGGTGCTCCTGATATGGCCACCCCCCTATTGTGAGTTAGTCAACCAAAAAAATCCGCTAAATTGCAGCAGCATCCAGTGAAAGGGCATCCTGGTATGTCACTTGATCGTTTTCCATCCACTCAGGTTGGGCAGTATGGCGTCAGTTGCCTGTTTTGCGGTTTTCATGTGACCTCTTCTTATTTTTCTCTGGTAAGTCTCCTTTGTTTTATCCGTGTTTTTCAAAGACTTGTTTCATGAAAACCATCGTACTCCATTCAGTTTTTAATGTTCTGTTGATTGGTGTTGTAGTTGATGGCGTATCTTTTACGAGTTGTACATAATCAAACGATTTTCGTCAAGGCTTACCTGCTCCTGATATGGCCATATCAAATGCACCTTGGCCATATCAAATGCACCATGGCCATATCAAGTTCATTTGACTTCTATTTTTTCACCTGACAAATTTACATGCCTTACAGCTGGGATTACGGAAAAAGTTTGTATTTTAAGAAGAACAACTTAATTTTTTATGGAAAAACCTGTTTTGACTACAATTTTGAATTATAAAAAAAATCATTAAGTGTCATTTTTATTCATTTTACACCAAAATTATTTAATTTTAGCACAACTGCACTATCAAACTGAAAACAATCACGATTTGTAGAACATGGAACAAGGGTGGCAATATCACGTGCACATGTTCCTGCTAAGGTCATTAGGTAGACTTTTGGAATTTGGGACTTTTTGGACAATTAAAGATATTTTTATGGAGAAAGGAAATTGTTTTAAGAAAGTCCATTAGACTGATAACGAGTAAGAAAAAAGTGGTTTACAATTTAAAAAAAATGTCGGCCAGAAAAATTCTCAAACCTTAGCATGGCCAAATCAGGGACACCTACCTTATATGACCCACATATATAGCAAAACAAATTTGAATCATTTACACATCCACGTTTCGACATTTCTATGAAACAACACTATCATGTTGTACTCTCGAGAAAAATGAGAACTCACACACTTCACCTTTACACGACAACCAACACCACAAAGCTGAACCTCTAATTTTAAAACTACTTTTAAAAGGGGATAGGTTTATTATCTCAGTAAGGAAGTCTGTAGCCTCATAAGCTCGATTGCACTTTCATAAATAAATAAATAAATAAATAATATATATATATATATATATATATATATATATATATATATATATATATATACAGGAACCCTATGTCATTTCTCTAATTCATTGTTAGTTTTAATAGCAATCTCTAAGAGTAAATATTTCCTTCATAATTTTTTATGACCTGAGCCACTAAACATATTAACTTCCTGTTTATAGATAACTTTGAGTGCAGACAGATAAAAATCTCCAAGTATAAACAACGGATGTCTTAACCTCGGTTCATTTTAAGGGGGAGGATACAATTTTGTGCATCCACCAAGGGCGGATATAGTAAGTAGATTTTAATAAATATTAAATACAAACAAAAAAATATATATATTATGTCACATTTTAAGTACTAAATTTTAAATTACAAGCTGTCGTGCCTTTTCAACAAACGACAAGCACACTATAATATTACTATATTACGAAAAATTGTAAAAACATAAAATTTTGAATTGTAAAACATTCTGACGTGGTACGCGAAAACGGATTTCATTTCTGAAATCAGTGTGAAATTGTGATTCAGAAACGCTCATTTATTTCAAAACAACAAAATCCATGCAGAATGGTGTTATTTTTTAGTCAAGTGTCAGAAGACAAGATAGAACCTCAATAATGACATCAAAATGATATCACTCATCAAACAACTATGCCATAAGATAATGGGGTAAAGCGGCCATTTTCTTTCCTCCGTCCATTGCATACATCATTGACTAGTAACAAGACTTCAGACGTATACAAACCATATTGTTCTTTGAGTAATTTCAAGGGAAAAGTTGTTCCGGGCCGGGTATCAATCCCGGGACCTCTGGTTGAACGTACCAGCGCTCTACCAACTGAGCTACCCGGGAACTCCACCCGACACCGTCTCACCCGTTCCCGGATAGCTCAGTTGGTAGAGCGCTGGCACGTTCAACCAGAAGTCCCGGGATCGATACCCGGCCCCGGAACAATTTTTCCCTTGAAATTATTCAAATCTGCTTTACAGGGAGCTTTACCTGAGAGAATAGATTTGCATAATATATACGTCACTGTGTACGTTAACAGAAAACCACAATTCCAAGTCACACAGAGATTGTGTGCACTCGATGTGAGTCTCTGGCGTTTCGTCAGCCCACGCGAGTTGTGTGGATATAAAGGGAAAATTTGAGACGGTGTTGGGTGGAGTTCCCGGGTAGCTCAGTTGGTAGAGCGCTGGTACGTTCAACCAGAGGTCCCGGGATCGATACCCGGCCCGGAACAATTTTTCCCTTGAAATTATTCAAATCTGCTTCACAGGGAGCTTTATCTGAAAGACTAGATTTGCATACATATTGTTCTTTCTCTGACACATATCGTCAAGTGAAATGTATTGCCTGCTAACAGATACACATTTCAGCCAGAACCTCAATAACAGGTAAACAATTTTATTAAGATTGACCATTAATTAATTACAGTATTATCATATCACTATTTAAACTGAAAAACAGCCATTTCAACTTTACATATCATATCATCATAAAATTATGAACAGAGAATGATAGAAATGTCGTGAGTATAAGGTAAATTTATATAATCAGTCAAATCATTTATTGACTATAAAAGTATAAAAGGTCCAAGTACAGAAATCTGAGGCACTCCCATATTTAAAGTAAACTCATCAGAAAGAAACGCTAAAATTCGCATGTAAAACCAAAGGCTTGCAATTTTATACAAATATAATTAATATCCAAACTATCAAATTCCTTGGATAAATAAACGAATAACATAACTACATGTTTATCGGTATCTAGATTTTTATAAATGTAATTATTACAATCATAGAGAGCAGTTTACCAGGGAGAAAACCATGTTGATCAGAATTAATTTAATTTAATTTAATAGAAAATATAACATTTCAAATATTTAGGTAATTGTGCTTAACAATTACATATGCCTGCAATTATCTACGTTAATATAATCAAATTTCTTGTAATTTGGTGTAAGAAGATAAATTTTTAACAAACATGGGAAAACTTCACGATCAACACAACGATTAAATATGAAAGAAAGCTAGGGGAAATGCAATTTTGTTACTAACCACTCTTAATAGTTTCAATGTCATGTTGTCAGTACTAAACGTAGCAACACTTTTAACGACTAAATATTTTTAATAATTCCATTGGCATCAATATCATAAAGAACAAAACTATTTTTATTGCATAAATAGTTTGTATATTATGAAGTATCACACGTGCTAAATGTTTAGCAAGGACATTCTCCACATTGGTTGGAAAATATAACCAAAATACGTTGATATAATCCATTTCGCTCTATCATTCGCTATATCGACTTGATTAAATGGACATGGATACTGATTGCGTAATAGACCTACCATACAGATCTTGTTAACCACTTATATTTAAACCCGAAGATTACATATTTTTATGCTGATAACAATATTAGTAATTAATAGAACTCAGATTTCTATGAACACTATGGCATTGTTCTTATTCGTTATATAAATACATATTTTGTGATATTTGTCATTAAGTCGTATAAGAACAAAAATGATATAAAAGCACATTTCTGTTCATAAAGTACAATTATTTTAACAGTTCTGCAAGTATTATTCATATATTTTGTGTCAATAATGGCAAAAGATTTTGGTTACGTTGGTAATTTATTTAGGATTTCCCTTCCTCTCCTTTGAAATATTTTGTGGTTTAAGTTTGAAGGTAAAGGGATTCGTCAGCACGAAATTGTCAAAATACAGTTTTGTACAACAATGATTAAAACGCTTTGTAAGTAGGCCTACTAGTTGGCAATATTTAATTCCATTTGCATCATATAACCAAGTCTTTATTTCATATTTTGGTATTTGTATGGGGATAATAGCATGCATATATCCAGAGATTTAGGTCTCAGAAATCTGAGCCTTAGTAATTAATTGTATCAATTCATGATTGATTACTATTATAGCTCTGTTTCATATAATTATATTGATATTATAATGTATGCTAATATTATTTCAGTGCATCATGTGACTCCATCAATTAGTTTTGTCATACAAACAAGATCGAAGTGTCATATATGTTCTGTCGCTTAGAGTAGCGAGTATAGTTCGGACGTGACAGCGTTTTGCAGTCATAGTTCCTAACTAAGATAGCTCCAGAAAAATGGCTGTGTCATTTATAATATCGATTTTGTCACAGTATAATTTTAATGTTCGGATGAATTTTGGAGATTGTGAATGTTTCTCATTACGAGCCTACAGAAGTTTTTGTTTATGATGACTCTTTTGCGAATTGAAATACCTGTACCATGTTTTATATCAATAATACTCATTACTACGGCGAGTATGACAAACACGCTCTGAGCTGTGTTATCGAATGCGTGGGAACGTGGGGTTTCTCGGAACTGTTATTTTGGAACTATATTCACTGTCAGAACCAGCGACAATTTGTCACAACAACAAAATCACAGGTCTTCAAATCACGCCCCATCACTAGTAGTCAGACATAACAAGTTCAGCAGAGTAGGCGATCCATCCGTTCACATCTATCTACCTGATAATGGGATTTGTAGGGGAAACCCGGGCAAAGCAGATAAGCTAAGAATAAACAATGCCACTGGCTGTATTTTGGTGCTCCCGAAATAAAATCTTCGTGAAAATGGTTGTGATACTTATTTTCCACATATCTAAAAAACAGCAATTCGTACGGACAGTGATATGATTTGAGAATCAAAATGTAGTTAATTATTCGCTTTGCACGGGTACCCGTGCAAAGCGAATAATTAACCCGGGCAAAGTGAATATCCCTGTAATTTTCACATTTCTATTTAATTTTTATTCACTGATAATAAAATTAAATCATCACGTAAAAACGATGTTAATGAGTCATATTAGAAAATGAGAAATGTTATTACAGCCATTTATAGCACGTTAGATTAGTACAAAATACAAATTTGAACAAGTCGACGTTTCATTGGCACTGAAGACTTAGATTTCTCCTGTTTTTGCTCCTGCCTATAAGTTACTTCCCTTTCAACGTTTTTAATCGGTATAGATGTAAGAACGTCACAGCGCTGACATTTTCTTCGTTCAACTCGTATCTTTCGAGCATCCACTTTTGGTACTGGTCTAAATCAAAAGAACTGATTTGGATTATCTTGCTGACGATGTTGAGGGTTTTGGTGTAACCGGAACTGAAAATCTCAGTGTAATTGATGTATTGAATACTCCTTCAATCTCTGAAGATAACGACATCACAGAGGTGGTTGATTCTGAGTGATCTTTAACTGTTTCTTCAGCCGGTGAAGATACTGGCACCGCAGAATTTGTTAAATCTGAGCCAGCTGTCGTTTCGCTGATTTCTATCTCAAGTGGGAAATCTGTAAGTTGATCTGGAGCAAAATCTTCATCAACAAACACATTATGGTTTTATGGCCATATAGCAGAACCACTGATTGAAAGATTTTATTTCTTCAAATGCTTTCTTCATGGCTTCTTGAGACAATTTGGCTTGTTCCATCTTCATCTTGAAAAATTAAAACATCTGAAATCACATTATGATCTTTTAAACTAAAAATTATAATCAGTGTTGCTGATTTATAATTTAATTAGTGTGATTTAATGCCTCCACTATGTAAAATGATCTAACACGCTTTATTACAATAGACAAATACATACAAAATTCAGCTAATACTTATATAGTCAAATAAAGGTGGCAGGGCAAAGCGGATAAGTTATCCACTTTGCCCTATTCACTTTTGCCCGCTGACTCCATTTCGCTTTTAATTTAAAATTATACAAACACAAACGTCAATAATCTTCTTCGTAAGTACGGCACTTTAGAAGTAATCGTATCGCCTATATATTACTAACACATAACAAAGAGTTTCTGCAGTATTGTATGTTGTACAAATGTTTCTCTTACCTTGAAATATTTTAAGAAAACAGTCAATTTTCTTCAAACGCACGCTGACTTCTTCTCTCACTAGCTAGAATGACGACAAGTCAGTTCCAGCAGCAAATAAGGTTGGGATTCTTCCCCAACATAGCAGAAAGCGCCATCTGTTGGCGTTTCTACGAAATAGGCATTATTCTCTTCTAAAACGTTGGAAATGCTAAGTTCTACGATCTGGTGGAATAGCAAATAGTTTATTTCTGATATCTTAATGCAATTTTACAGCATTTCAGTTCTACATTCCTAACTAAAAAAATTTTAAAATTATGGCTTATTTAACGACGCTCGCAACTGCAGAGGTTATATCAGCGTCCCCGGTATGCCGGAATTTTGTTCCGCAGGAGTTCTTTTACATGCCACTAAATCTACTGACATGAACATGTCGCATTTAAACACACTTAAATGCCATCGACCTAGGCCGGGATCGAACCCGGAACCTCAACCATAGAAGGCCAGCGCTGTATCAACTACGCTACAGAGGCCGACCCATCCTAACTAGACCTACGCGTAACAAGCAATTAAAAATGTAGATGTCACGCTCCAAACATAGAGAAAAATCTTATATATCTGACTCAGACTCAAACTGAATGTAATGCAAGTTTTTATTTTTGGAGTGTGGTAGTCCGGAATTTTTCACCGATCCGCCAGAAAGTGGTGTCGATGTGGACGACGACTGACCCGTGAATGTTGTGTACGTGTTAACACGTAGAGCAAGCAACCATAAACATGTCCGCCGCTAGATTAGAAGAAACGGCCTGACACTCATCTTGATTTCCAAACTTATATTCAACCACTGAACTGTCCACTCTCAGCATCTTAAACTGAACATACGATGGGACACTAACGCTTGAAAGGTGAGCCGCTTTGAAAAGACGAACATTGTCGGCTGCGAGTTGAAAGTTTTCTCCCATTGGTAAACTGCACCATTAAACAGAATAAATAACTTTAAATGACTGTAGTAAAATAAAATAATAAGCGTCATCTTTTTGCCTCCTCTATTTTTATTTCCACTTCTCATGCCTGTTTCCTCTGATCAGTCTTTCACTTTCTCTTCGTCTCCTTTAATAATTTTCATTTCTTCTTCCCCATGTTTTTTTTTCCTCCTCATTTTCCTTCTCGTCCTCTTCGAATTTGATTTGTCTTTCTTCATATTATTTTTTCTCTTCTATTCCCGCATTTTTTCCTCTCTCAAATTCGAACCCAGGCCACCTGTAACGAGTTCAGGACTATAAGCCTGATATCGCACTCGGCGAAGATTCTCCTACGAATACTGAATCGACGTTAATATTCAAAGATGAAAGGACAGTTAGAACAAGATCAGTTGGCTTCACGAAGGTAAAAGGTACGAGGAATGCAATTGGACTACTGTGAACAATCGGCGAAAGATACCTAGGGAAGAATAAAGAAGTGTATGTAGTATTTGTGGATTTGGAAAGGCTTTTGACAGATTGTATTGGAATAAACTGATGGAAATTCTGAAGAAATTAGGTGTGAATTAGAAAGAGAGAAGGAAGTTCAATATCTTTATATAAAACAAAGAGGCATAAATAAGAGAGGATAGAAATATCTGAAGAAAGCGAAATAGGGAGAGGAGTACGGCAAGGATACCGTTTATCACATACCATGTTCAAAATCTACTTAGGGATTTAGTGAAGAACTACTGTTTTCACAACATGGGAAGGGTGATAGTAGAAGGAAGAAAAATAAAGTGCATAAGATTTGATGATGATATGGCGTTGTCAGACGGTACTAAAAGATATGCTACTGGAGATAAATGACAGCTGTGAGCAGTATGGGATGAAGATAAATGCAAACAAGACGAAGATCATGGTTGCTGGAAGAAAAATAAAGAAGGTAAATAAATGTGCGAGAGAAACAACTAAGGAAAAGACTAAATGAAGTGCTTTGTGTAAAGAGTAGCATAGTTTGGAGCAGAAACATGGACATTACGACGAAGCTTCACCAAAACGTTTGAATGGAGTTTCCATTTTCAGTTGACTAGCTCTATGCGGTAAACAAATGACGATTACAAAGCATGTTTTATAGTACCGTAAAGAATTTGCAGTTTGAAATGTTGAGAAACAAAAAAAAAGAAGAAAAAGAAATTGTAGGGAGGTGGTAAAAACAGAAAAAAAGTATACAAATATTAGAAGAAATAAAGTACTCTAATACAATAAAATGTATATTAATTGACTTAACTGAATTTGTATTTCACTAAAGTTAGCTTCACCAAAACATTTCAACGGAGCCGCCATTTTTTGTCGACTGTCTTGCGGGAAACATATGGCGATCGCGAAGCATGTTTTATGGTACCGTAAAGAATTTCAGTTTGAAATATTGGGAAACAAAGAAACAAATTGTAGGGAAGTGACAAATAAAAATAAATGCTAGGGAAGTGATAAAATTGTGCGATAAACAGCCGTGATTGGTTGAAAGGCGTCATTTCGTACCGTTTTATTGGTAAAAATTAGTATGACGTAGTAAAAGTGTAATAGTCAAATTAATATAAATTTAGTATTCTTTGAAAAAGTCCATAATCAGATGTCTAGGAATCTACTAATGATATATGTATGAAGAAAAGATATGTCATTAGTAACCGTCACAAAAAAAATGAAAATTATCTATTATGTGTGAGCGTTATCATTGAATATCTTGATGTGAATTTTAGTTTCAATTCGCACGACTACTCTTTCGGGTTGGTAATGCTGAACTCAGTCTGTGAAATGCCGCACCTTGAAGTCAACACATGCATATAAGAAATATCTACCTCGCTGTGAAATCTTTAAATATGGATGCAGCATTATTATTTCAACACCCACTCTTTCCCAGAGACGCCATCGCTTCCTCTGCAGAAGCACCTTTTCAGAATGTAAAGAAAAATACATCAAATGCACAGAATATGTTCCCCATATTTTGTACCATTACTCGTCTAGTGTTCTTATTTCTTTCTCTTATTCATTGCTCCTTGTGTTTCGGTACCATTAAAACTCTCTTGAAGCAATTCGTGTGACATTTACAGTAAGTTATGTCAACTGCTAGCATCAGTTTAACTGCTGTAAGATCATGTTTGCAGGACAAACATTCTGAAGCAAAATAATATGTACCTTCATGTTATTTATTCTCATATGTTCTACTGTTTTCATTCAGGGTTATCAAAACATGTGGGATAGCTTTGGGAATTGATAGATAACGTGAAAACAAGCAAACAAGTTCATATAAAAATATGATCAATTTCGCTTAGTTTTTTAATTAGACATTGTCTTTGTTGTACTTATTCTTTGTGGTGATAAAGTTTAATTTACAACTTACAATACTTAATAATACTTAATAATAGCGCCTTTATGAAGGAGCTACCTTTACCTTTATTAGTATCAATTTCAACTCCTTCATATCACAATTTTACAATAAGATATGGGCTTTGGTAGTCGGATTGAGCCTGATTTCAAAATTTGCAGACATTGTTTATTCTGCCGAAAAATTATTTTTAGAATTTAAAGTCTTGAAAATACATCAAATTTATACCAATGAATTATTAAATTTTGTACATAAAAATCACACATATTTCAGATCATATACTCACAAACAAAACCAAAAGCATGAATACAATACGTTTGTTGAAACCCAAGTATTTAACGAACATTGCTTCCAACCAAAGTACTAACACCTACCCTAGAATTTATAACAAATTGATAAACAAATACGCACATCTATTTACCTCTAACAGTTTAAAATTTAAAAATGTATGTAAGCAATTTCTTAAGAGTAATGATTAAGTTTTAGACGTTATTACGTTGTAATTAATGCGTCTACATTTATTATGTATCGAATCCTCTCCTGACCACGAGAACATTCTCTTTTAGAAGAGTGCTAGAATGTTGTAAATTTACAGTTTCTTTGTATTGTATTTTTCAGGCAATAATAATAATAATAATAATAATAATAATAATAATAATAATAATAATAATAATTATTATTATTATTATTATTATTATTATTATTATTATTATTATTATTATTATTATTATTATTTGTATTATTATTATTATTTGTATTATCATTTAAAACTTATCTTTCCCAATCCATTATACGCGTCGAAATGACGAACAGTAGGCGTTTAGCACGTGAGGAATTTCTACGGACACTCGGGATGCATGCGCTGGTAGCTGGAAAAATGAGGTGATTCATTCTACCAGCTACTGTACCAACCAGCTAACAGGCTATGTAGCAGTCGACCGACCAGGCTCGTCTTGCACGTCTACATTGTTAACGTTCGGGCATTCCTTCCGACTAGGTAACCAGTCAGGCTACCAACTATAGTGAGGATCACGTAAGAGCAGTTCCTAAAAGGCTAATTTGGCCGTCTCTTCAGTGTTGCCAACTAATACCAGATATCACCAAAGAGAATAAAATCACAATGGCATGTACAATAATAATAATAATAATAATAATAATAATAATAATAATAATAATAATAATAATAATAATAATAATAATAAACTATTAACAATAATGATGTATTGCTTATATACTTATTTACTACATCTCATCTTTATGTTTGGAGGTATTTCTAAATGGTTCAATAATTTGTGAAAGAGTAGTAGGCCTATATTTTCCACCTTGACCTCTCGCACATTATGTTGGAAATTAGTAGATTAATTAATATGAACTAATATTAAAATATATTTTGTCTGACAACATGAAATTCATTGTTTTGACTAAACAGTTTGCGATTCACGAGACCTAACCTAAAAATGTATTTTGTGTCATCACGTGAAATGATTAGTACAAACTCCGAAAACCGAATGCCACTTTGAAATGTATGTTTAAGAATACTTACTTACTCCTAATAAGTTTGCTATTTTACTTATGATTGCTGTCTCCATGCGCATTTTCTATCGCTCACCCAACTGCATGTAACACACCACATGTTATATTTATTTACATTAATCTATTACCTTGAATTGTAACCACAATACAACTCATAAAATAACTATTATGTACTAATATACAGTAATTATGATATTAATTAGTTATTAGTATGTTCGAATTTCACTAGCTTCCAGTAATCGGCTCAGAAATCTAGAAAATTTGAATTTTCATAATTTCCACTACCGACAACAGCTGTTCCTGCTGCCAACATAACAGTTAGAAAATCACTACCAGTTGTAGTATTTCTCAGTATCGAAATTCGAAACGAAGTTGGCAAAATAAAATTCAACCTTCAAATTAGAAAATCACCATAATCCACTAGCATATGTAGTAATGGGGGAAAAGTGGTTAGGTTTTACCCTTAGGGTATCAAGTAAGCTGATCCGGACTATACCAACTACGCTCCGTCTTGCATGTACCCTTAAGTTAGGGGATAAAATATATTATATTGTGTCATAAATAACGTGGTCATATTATGTCACAAGTAATCGCTTATCACTATTACCTATCTCTGTATATCCATAACATCTTTCCAAATAAAATTGCTATCGCAAACATCATGAATTATCTATAAAACTTGTTTCTCAATCAATGTGATCTTGTGACAGCATGTGAAGAAATAAATCAATAATTGTCTTTGTAGTTTCTGGCGCACCTTCGGCCGAACGGCTAGGTAAGCCGGATTCGAATTCCGCAGGTTTCAAAGGGAATTTTTGGTGAACAAAAACGGTGCTTTCGAGGAATACTCTCTTTTCCTCAACCATTACTAGTGTACATTAATCGTCTTTGTGCAATTCCGTGTAGTTCTCCCGTAGTACGAGAACAACGCATGTGGAGGGGAATAGAACAACAATTTTGTCGCGTCGCTTATAGAATGAAACTAATTTGTTATAATATGATATGATATGATATGATATGATATGATATGATATGATATGATATGATATGATATGATTTTTTTTTTTACAGTCTGCATGCTCCATTACTGTGGAGTAATACTACATGCATTGGTTTAACTTAAACTATGTTCATATCATTACTTTATATTGTTCTAAGAGTTTCTTTATAGGCAATATAGATGGATGAATTTTGTACTTTTCTTTCATTGTAATTTGTCAAACTGTATATTGTTAGTAAATTTGATCAAGTTCTTCTGGTATTTGTGCACTAGTTTGTCTTTATTCTCTGGCCAGTTTTCAGACTTTAGAACTGCCGCTTTCAGAATGTCTCTTTCTCTCTCAAGTAATTTACAATTGTATAACAAATGATCTATCGTTTGTTCGCCATTGTTGCATGGACATAATGGGCTATCTATAATTTTATATTTATGTAGATAAGATTTTATATATCCGTGTCCTGATATTATAGTTGTGAAGTTTGGGGTTATGTTAAGTTTCAATTTTAACCGATAGTTTATATTAGGGAAGAAAGATTTTGTGATATTAGGGAAGAAAGATTTTGTGATTTGTCCTTTTGCTGTGTTGTCCCATTCGTTTTGCCACTTCACTGAACTGAGAGTGTGTATTTCACCTTTCACTGCACTTTTTGGTGTCTTGCTGTAGCTCTCTGGAATATCCTCGGAGCGTGCTGCCTCCTTCGCAAGTTGATCTGCTAATTCATTCCCCTCGTGTCCAGCGTGGTATTATATGATATGATATGATATGATATGATATATGATATGATATGATATGATATGATATGATATCTGCAATGTTTGGGAAAAGTGACATAAGTCAATTTCCATAAATATTTTTATTAATTTTTTGGCCATTTTCGGAGCATCTGCTCACTTGGGAAAAGAGATATAAGTATTTCTCCCATCAGAATAATTGATACAGAAGAAAATCAAATCTACATAAACCAGTGTGAAGACAGTTTTTCCTTCTCCTGTAAAATTAATATTTTTTACTTGTGCCACTTTTCCCGACCACTACAGATATATGATATGATATGATATGATATGATATGATATGATATGATATGATATGATATGATATGATATGATATGATATGATATGATATGATACATTTTTTTCTACATCAAGATTACTGGCTATCGTTCGCCACCACATTTACTTGCTACCCATAGCCTTCTAATTACAATATACAGTATACTATTAATCTCAACATAGACGTGTGCTTTTTCTATGAATTTTATTGTTCTCTTTTTTCTGTCCATAAAAAGTTCATCCACTCGTCTCTGATCTATATACACATTCAAACTAGCCTATTTTATTTCCTAACTCATTCCCTCATAGTAGCTTCTTCTCCGTTCCTTTTCCAGTCACCTTCACCACTTCCAGTAAAGTCTGTATGTCATTCATGCTCTATTAAACTTTACCTTTGTTTATGCACAGCTTATCTTCTGAACATTTTCACTATATTTTCTCTACACTACTTTTGTTCCTTTTTCTTGACTAACACATTTTGACTTTCCATATATATCTACCCTGCCTCATTATTACACTATTTCACCATTCTCTTCCTCACCATAATCACCATTCATTACTCACTAATTATTCTTCCTCACTGTTACCGTTTGTACCCTTGTCTACTGCGTCGTGTCTTTCCCTTTATGCTCTCCTTCTGTAAACACCAGTTTCTTAAGCTATAATTCTTCTGTCCTTGATTGCTTCTTATCACAACATGCTAGTTGAAGGTTTGCTCCCGTCTTCGTCACTTCCCTCCTTGTCGAGACCTCACGTTTCTTTGTTTACCGATCTCACTGACCTTATTTTTCTGGTCTTTCTTTCCTGTCGCTTCTACTTTCTTGCTCAGCTGACGTGTCAGAACTCTACTGTTATGTCGTACGATACTCTTTGGCCTTGACCTCCTCGTATTACCTGCTTCACTGATGTGCACACATGCCCCCAACCTTCCAGCTGGTCAATGACGGTATTCACTGCATTCGTAGATTCTGCTGACTGTAATATTATTTCCTTGTCTCTCGTTTCTACTTCCTGATCGCCTGCAATCAACAAATCCTGTGCTTGCGTCCGTTGTTACTCCATATTGTCTAGTATCTTTGATTTTTGTTATTCCACCCCTTCTTTCTTTTTCTGTGTGTTTCACTATTATCTTCCTTATTTTCATTTTTTAATTCATTTCTTTTCTTATCCATGGCTCCTGTATCAAATGTATTTCGTTCAAGTTCTCCAGACAAAATTCCAAATCAAAAAACTCATCATTTATTTTCAGTTTGTCGTGGTACAGTCTAGCAAAATGTTCGTTATTTCTATATGCCCACATAAATGGCAGCATTTTTCTTTTTCCACATCTTATTTCGTATTCGTAGTCCAGTTCGAGTCGTATTTTTTAAATTTATTAGGTTTATTCATTTCTTCAAAATTCTTTCCTTCTTTAGCATGTTTTTACACCTTATCAATACTGGTGTGTTCATCCTCTTTTCCAATTTTATAAGCCGTTATTTCTATATGCCCACAGTTCCCTTTTCCAATTTTATAAGGCTCTTCTATATGACCATCACTCGCATCCAAATTAAACATCTCCCAACACAACTTATTCGCTGTCTCGTATGTTCTCGGCCTTGTTCCTTTACGCTAAACACCACCAAGTTCTTTTTCATCTGATTGACATTCATAGACCTTAATTCACTCTTCATCTGCTCGTTTTCCTGCTGCACCACTTTCATCTCTTATTCACTTCGTCGATGTTACCTTTAATTTATATTATGATGTTTTCTAATTCCATTACTGAATAATTTTATTACTGGATGGTCAAAGACCTCACTGTGTTAACGTCATATTACCGGATAACTTCTTCGCACACGTCTATCCCGATCGCTGACAGATGTAGAATTAATGAAACGAATTTAAATAAGCCGCAATTTCGATAAATATAAGAATTTGCGATTTATATGCCAAATGGAATGCTTGTGCGTTTGGAATTAATAGTTGCTTATCTCAGGCATTATCTGAACTACTGTGCATAGCTTAGTCATGCATGAAGAGATAAAAATAAGATGATTTTAGATCTCTGGTAATATAAGGTTATTGATAAACTAATAACTACAATTTTTGTGATTGAATTGGAAATTCATGTGCTCAAGTAATTATGCCTAAGGTAATGATTTAAAAAACCTATAAATTCTTAGAACGGAAGAAAATATGGGGAATTATTCGAATGGTATCTTTGTATTATCGTTCCAAGTTTCCTATTTTGTGAAATTTTCGATACTCTGAAAATTTGTAAGAAGGGAAAAAGCAGAAAAATATGAGGATGGCACAACAAGGCTATGGACCTGGTTGGGTAATTTATTCGGAACAGAGGACGAACTATCGAAGTAGAAATCGAAATTTTCAAAGAAATTCTGCGGAACTGCCTTCTTGTAAGGAACAAATCCTATAGTGCTTTCTAAGCATTACATTCTGGAACCTTAGGTTGAAAAGTTATTAACTGTCTAAGAGGGTCGGTATTTGATCATGTGTGTACTGTCAAGAAAATATGCATAATACTGAGAGGTGTTTTATGACTATTACACTTTTAATACGTCATACTACTTTTGACCAATAAAACAGTATGAAAGAACGTGTTTCAATCAATAATGACTGCTTATCTCCACAGTTTTATCATTTTCTTAAGATTTGTTTATTTTTGACACTTCTCTAGCATTTGTTTCTTTGTTTGCCAACATTTCAAATTTCAGATTCTTTACAGTACTATAAAACATGCTTCGTGATCGTCATTTGTTTACCGCATATACGTAAGCCAACTTAAAATGGCGGCTCTTTTCAAACGTTTTGGTGAAGCTAACATTAGTGAAATAGAATTTTACTAAGTCAATTTAATATATATTGTGTTAGAATACTTTATTTCTTCTAATCCTTATATACTTTCTTCTGTTTTTATCACATTCATACCATTTGTTTCTTTGCTTGCTAACATTTCAAACTGCAAATTCTTTGCGGCACCGTAGAAGAGGGTAAAGTCGATCAATGTTTTGCAATTTTTTTATGATATTGAGGTTATGCAATGGAGCGAAGTTCCTCAGAAAATAGCATTTTGTCGTCATATCTTTCACTTGTGAAGACACGTTACAAGAATTGAATTACAATCTATAAAAAACTGTTTTTTATTTGACTTGTGATCGAAGTTACCTGCTTAAATAGGGTAAAGTCGATCACCATTGAATTTTTAGTTTAAGATCGATTTTAAAATATTGCGGAGTAAAGTCGATCACTGTTTATGTTTTTTAAAAAACAAATTAAGTGTATTACATATATTTTATTTGTTATAAGGGGTGTAAAAACAATAATAATCTTCAATATATGCCTATAGCATTACATAGTGTATATTTTGTTACTGTGATTATACTATTCGATACAATTAGGCCTATCGGTCTCCACTGTACAATCGTGACTATGATTTTCAACTTATAAAACATAAAAACACATTTTAATACTTCGCATACCAACAAAGATTTAAGAATTCATAATTTACATTGAATACCGCCCTTCAATTATAATCTAAAATGCAATTCAACATTGCTTAGGTTTATATCAAATGTTAGTTGAAATCTTCCCCTCCTCATGTGACTTTAGAAACTACGTTGTTCCCATAGTCAGGTACAGAAAGGTGTACAAAATATGTTCCTTTGGCAGTGCTTCTCTTAAGCAAGAAATTCACCATAATTTCGTCTTCCTCTTTCCCCACTATCCCATCAATATAAGCTATACTATGACACTTTTCTGTTTATAAGTGTTAGTTGGAGGTATTTCGGTGAACAATTTATTCTTCCTGCTGGTCCTATCTGTTTCGAGTAGGTGGCTGGCATGATCGACTTAACCCTACAAAGGTACAAGTTTTCTTAAAATAATAAGTTTCAATACTAACATTTACGAACTGCAAAACTATTATTTCAGGATACAATTTCAACGAAAAGTACTTACGTATACTTCCTGTCTCCTTTCACTGCTGACTATAATTTAGAGTTTGTAAGACTTTGTTTTCATTTAAGAGAAAAAGTAAAAAATAAAAATTTTCACTTCAACGGTAATTACACAGTGTTCCCATTGTTGGCATTCTCAGGCTTTTTGTTGTCCCTGTCGCTTACATTTACAATGTAAGGCAATGAAGTCAGCATAACAAAATTTTAACATGTAACTGAGAAAATATATAATTTTGGATAAAAATCGCAAATGATCGATTTTACACCCACTGATTGACTTTACCCACTTCTACGGTACTATAAAACATGCTTTACAAATGTCATTTGTTTACCGCACAGATAGTCAACTGAAAATAGCAGCTTCGTACAAACGTTTTGAAGATAACATTAGTGAAATAAAATTTTATTAAGTCAATTAATACTTCAATATATCAGAGTACTTTATTTCTTATAATCTTGTAATAGTCAATTAAATCCCACTTGAGTTTTGATTTTCTCTAGATAAATTAATACCTCTAGTGTGATTACTGTTGATAAAATTTAGGGACTTCTGCTAGGACATCTTAACTCGGAAGACATTAAATTTACAGGAAAACATTCAAACATTTCATGGCCCATCTCGAGACATTGGTGAAGATGTTCAAATCCTGTACAGGGAAAATTGACTTCTGCGTGCAGTGATGTCGCAGTAGTTTTAACAATTTGAAGAAAAAAAAAGGCGGCACTTGGTATTCAAATAATCACACTCTTCCTTCGTCTTCATTCTATTTTTTTTTTTAATATTCCACATTTGTTAAATAAATAAAATACAATTCTAAAACTCCGAAAAGGCAATGTTCTTTCACATTTTCTGGGATCGTTAGTGAGATAATACATGGTACAAACATTACATTTCACATTATAATTAGGTCTACACGATGTGAATTCAAATATTAATTATATATCACAAACTACAGAACAAAACAGAGTCACTTCAAACGTCAACGTTTGATATTTCAGATGCTATCTTATTTCGTAGTACTTGGTAGTTACGCTAAAATTTCACATGATGTTGGGTATACCTTTTCCAATTGATTTTCCCATCCACTTCAGTAGTTGTCTTTCTGCCTTCTCCTTGAAGTGTAATAAGTGCGAAGTCTAGTCTCTACTTCCCCATTTGTGTACAGACATTGTTATAATATAGGCCTACGTCGAAGCAATCTGATTGAATCTCTTAACATGTTTTCTTCTTTCACATTTAATTATTAAGCAGCTGCTATAACGTTTCTTTGGTCGATACATCTTGTCGTCTCAACGTTGCTTCTCGTGTCATTTATTGGATAATGCTGTGGTTTATGAAAATGTAATAACATGAAACATTGGAGAGAGCGCCTACAAAGAATGCATTCGTTTAGGTAGCATAGTAAATTATAATAACACAATTAAGAGAGGGATATAGGCCTACTGAATACTATGGAAAAGATGTCGATGATAAAACTAGCTTTTAGCTTGGTTTATAGAGTGAAATAATAGGGTCAGAAGCAAAGGGGTGCAAGTGACTTTTATAAGAACATGAGTTAAATGCATAAAGGGCAAGCTAAAGAATATAAAATTTTAGTGGCAAAGGGATATATCTTTCAATCACAACACACACTAAAATTGAAATAAAAAAATCACGAAATTTACGGAAGCTGAAGTACTCTCAACCATAATTTCTAAAAAATAACTTAGGTACACTTATGCCCCTTAGTTTCTGACCTCCTCAAATAATATTAAATCATTTATTTATTTATTTATTTATTTATTTATTTATTTATTTATTTATTTATTTATTTATTTATTTATTTATTTATTTATTTATTTATTTATGTATATAATATCTATACTGAGCGATTGTATTATTAACACAATTAATAGAGGAATATAGGCCTACTGAATACTATGTAAAATATGTTGGTGTCAAAACTAGCTTTGAGCTTGGTTTATAGAGTGAAATAATATTAAATCAATTATAAAGTCATTTAAATATGCGCTCCTGCATATATGACTTGTATCGTCTCAAATGCAGCTAGTCAGGCCGTAAAAGCATTACGAGAGGGGTTCGGATTGTGTCCCGGTATAGCTCAGATGGAAAAAGCGCTCAGCGCGCAGAGCTGAGAGGTCCTAGGTTCGATTCCCGGTGCCGGTACTAATTTTTCTCGTATTAAATAGTAATAATACATATTGGCTACTTCATAGTAGTCGTGTAATATTCAATGAGGTGGGCGAGACCTCATACAAAATGAATATGTGATGTATTAATTTATGTATATAATAATATCTGTAATCAGCGAATCTACTATATCTCAACAATAATTTTATCATAAGTATTTGATAATATACTATACAATGTTTGAGGAAGTAATGTTTTCTCTTATCTGCTATCAAAAATTGTTTACCTTAGTGACAATTTTGAGTACCTGAAATCTTATATTACTTTTGTCGTTATATTTTCAGTATTCAATTCAGTTTTACGATAATATACCGAGAGAGAATATTACTAGACGTCAATAGACTACTACATTAATGTCACTTTCGATCCGTTGATCAGTCTATCTGCTTTCTCATCCCCGTTAATAACAAAATACACTGGAATCAATATTAAAACTGTATTTTATCTTGTAGTTTATGTAACTTACCACAGCAGTGTGTTCACGTTATAACGAATTCTGGAAGTTCACATTCACTGCATTATTTAATTGTCATTCCTCGTATTAAATTCTCCCCGAATCTATTAGTGTAGTCGTACATTGGTAAGGTATTACTTTCCAAAGTCCATAGTACGGCTTCTGAAATCCCCGTCCTACTCAATGAGAACTGGGCCTTTATCCTGCAGGTCCTATAATATGAAAGGTTGGGGCCATGATACTCGTCTCTGATTGGGTGGGGTTGAGGTAGAGAAGCTCGTCAGTGAGAGGGTGGGGGCTGGAAGACTTTATATGGGGGATCTCTATTGCCTCCGCAAAAGGGAAATAGTCTCCTTCCTCCTCCTAACCTACTTTCCTACCACCCTCATCCTTTGCTCCATTGTGACGATTCATTCAGTAAAGGGTTACAAAAATCCGGGTTGCTAGGGAGTTTGAGGGTTTGTGACCCCCCACAAAGTCGACCACCGCCTTCCCAACCTCGAAAATCCTCAAGTCTCTCTCTTTCTCTTCCGCATCCCAGATTGGTCTCTCCTTCCTACATTTTTTCTTTCTTCCTGAGTGAATTTGGCTTGTGTCCACCGGCCTTTTTCATGCCGAGAGACTGCAATAAGAGGGCTGTGGGATGAAAGAAATGAGGGGCGGGGGAAAGAGGCAGGCCGCAACGAACATTTGAACAAGAGAAGAATAGAACGACCAAGATGTTCGACTTTTCGATTCCTTATAATGTAACATTTGAAATCACATACCCCATGAATAGAATTGTCACCAGATGTATCGAGTCATATTCATCACTTTCACATTTTTAGTTCTCTCTGTACAGTGCATGCAGTAAATTAACACTAATGATTACAAATGCCAAATGCATTAAATGCTGTAATTAAATTATGCAGGATATTGTGTACATAATGTTCGTCAGATTTTTACTTCATTGAAACATACAATCTGCAGTCTTAAACATAACGAAGGTGTGCTTATGTCTTATGCCTGAAATGCAGACAAACAACTACGCACCTGTATAGATTAAACATTTCAGTGACAAAACTAAAACTATGGCTTTCAAAGGAAGGAGTAGGAAAATAGTAAAAAATAATAATTTAACAAAGCAGATAAATAACTTTAATTACCTGGTATGCTCAATGTCTTATCATAATGAGAAGGATATTACTTCCAAGACCAAAAAAAATTCTTAAAATAACCGAAGTAATAAACAGATCTTAAAACCTTCCTAAGTCCTGAAACAATTAAGACTAAATACTGTATATAACACTTTCGCAGTACCTACATTATTGTATGGATGTGAAAGTTGGGCTATAAAAAAATGAATCCCGCATCACTGCAACAAAAACGAAATTCATGAGGCGGACAGCAAAATAGGCCTACACATAACAGCATCACAAAACAATCACAGACATAGTTACATGGTCAACAGTCATTTTGCACCAGACATGACACTAACAAATTCTTATTAATTTCGACCTCCTGAATTAAAAAATAACAAGGAAAATTGTCCATCAGTTCGGATTTTCGAGATGCACAATATAATTAATTTTCTATGCATTTTATTTCAAAACTCGCTGTATTTCGTGTGTAACTATATTGTTTTACAAATGTGACCATCCATTATGTGAAAACAATATTAGACTAGTATAAGTAGACCACTATTTTAGAAGCACTTGTAGAAACGGAAATTATTTTATTGCCCTTTTACGAGTCTATTTGGAGGGGAGGAATCAGGTTTGCGGTATGAATTCCTTTGAGTTCACCTGATTTTACTTGAGACGTGTATTTCTTTCACTGTGAGCTTTAATGACATTACTGTAGTTTATATTTTGGAATAGACCACCCTGTCAAAATAGCTTCTAGAAGCGGAAACAATTTTATTGCCCTTTTCGGTTCCATTTGGAAAGGGAGAAACAGGTTCGCGGTATGAAATCGTTTCACTCTACCAGAAGATTTCCGTGGTGTTAGTAGTCTGTGTAAGACGTGTAGCCTATTTCTTTAAAGTGTGCTTTAATGATAATTAATAGTTTATGTTATACCTGATAATAGTGCAAAATGTCTCGTGTGTTAACAAAACCGACAGTTTCTGCTAGAGCCTAGGTCTACTTGTGGTGAGTTCGTTCCATTTAAACAAAAATGCAAATTAACGTTATTAACTCAAAAAGCATACAAATTTATATTTAGTGTTCAAAGTGGACGATTCTGAGAAAAAAATTGGGCCCCTAATATTTGTCATAAAACTTTTTTTAGTACGGTAGCTTATTTTACGACGATTTATCAACATCTGAGGTTAGTTAGCGTCTGAATGAAATGAAGGTGATAATGGCGGTGAAATGAGTCCGGGGTCCAGGACCTAAAGTTACCCAGCATTTGCTCATATTTTGGGTTGAGGCTAACCCCCTGAAAAAACCTCAACCAGGTAACTTGACCAAACCGGGAATCGAACCCGGACCACCTGGTTTCGCGGCCAAAAGCGCTAACCGTTACTCCACAGGTGTGGACGTTACAAAACTTGTACCTCAAATTTACAATACTGGTTACAGGGGAAAAATCGAGCCATGAGGTTTGCCATATCAGTGATTTGGAGGGAACGAATAAATCATAAAACAGACTCTTACTTTTGTTTGACTCTATTAATATATACTAGCTCCTATCCCAACATTCCATCAGTCATCCGACCAGTCCCTCACAGTTCCGAATTGTCTGTGCCAAAACCTCCAACTAATTTTGTACTTTATTCTTTTACATCACCCGAAGAGGAAGCTGGCCCTTCTGAATTCAGGTCCTCAACAGTGCATCATTTAATGACACAAGGAGAACTAAACGATTTAATTAGAGATCTGGATCTTAATAAATATAATACAGAAGTAATAGCCTCCAGACTAAAGGGTTACAGTTATTAAGCAGAAGACGTCAAAGTGACAGCATTTCGTTTTCGGCATGAACCTTATAGTCCATTCTATTCGAAAATAGACAGTGTTCTCTATAGTAAGGACTTTTTCCACGAAAATTGTAGCGATTTCAGTGATGAGCATGGTGAGCGCTTTCATCAAGGCATTTCAAAAGATACCAAGGACAGTGGAGTACCAATATGCTAACAGACTACTATTGAACATTATGTCGTGATATACAGCTGTCAAAAAAAAGTGGCCACACTCGAGAACAGCGAATATTTTCAAGTCCACTTCAGATAATAATGATGTTACATGATGCTTGCGCTTATAGAAGCAGTTTCGGAGCTAAGATGTTTAAGCAGGAGTCATTTACTTCTGCGCTTCGTAGAGCAGCGGTGTTCGCTTAATGATTCGTAGGTTGTGAGTTCGAACCTTGGTTGAAGTTATCATTTTAATTTTTTATCGTTCTTTAGCGATATAAATAATAATCAAGTTATCATTTATATTCTGTTATCGTTCTTAAGCGAAATATATGATACTCAAGTTATCATTTATATTTTATTATGGTTATTTAGCGTTATAAATAATATTCAAGATATCATTAATAGTCTGTTACCGTTCTATAGCTATATAAATAATATCCAAGTTAATATTTATATTCTGTTATCGTTCTTTAGTGATATAAATAATATGCAAGTTATCATTTATATTCTGTTATTATTCTTTAGCGTTATGAATAATATTCAAGATATAATTTTATTTTATTATCGTTATTTAGCCGTAAATATAATATTCAAGTTATCATTTATATTCTGTTATCGTTCTTTAGCGTTATAAATAATATTCAAGTAGCCAGTTCATTTTATTATCGTTCTTTAGCGTTCAAGTTATAATTTTATTTGTTATCGTTCTTTAGCATTATAAATAATATTCAAGTTATCATTTATATTCTGTTAGCGTTTGTTAGTGGTATAAATGATATTCAAGTTATAATTTATATCGTCGCTTAAGAACCAATACCGCGTAACTGACAAAATGTAAATTTTACATGAGAAGGAAAAAACCGAATAAAAACCATAAAAATAACGAAATAGTCTTGAAAAATGGTGTATGGCTATGAAATAGCATAACTAATTTGTAACTAAGTGAAAATGGATGATCATGGCCGTAGACATTTGGCCATGTCACTTACGCGGTATTGGAACTCTGCCGTTGACTACATTTTGTTAGTTACGCGGTATTGTGAGGCAACTTTAGCAGCTTCAGGACACATGCTGACAAGCGTTTTCTTTGCGTGAAAACTGCCTTCTGGAAATATTATTCGTGCTCTTGTATATGTCAATCTGTTATCTGAATTGTTGTCCTACCATCTGACTTGAGGTCAAGGTCGGTAGGTTGTAGCTTGAATCAGCACTAGATTACGTTCCAGACAATGATTGCTGCATTCTTAGTCAGTCAAATGCTGAAACTATGGGAAAGGAAAAAGAAGACACAGTTCAATGTTTATTGTTATAATAATAATAATAATAATAATAATAATAATAATAATAATAATAATAATAATAATAATAATAGGGACCGATGGCGGGCTTATGTGAGGGCGGCAATGAACCTTCGGGTTCCTTAAAAGCCATTTGTAAGTAAGTAAATTATAATAATAATAATAATAATAATAATAATAATAATAATAATAATAATAATAATAATAATAATGACAATCTGATATCAGGTACTTTATTTTCACACTACGTATATGAATAGAAAGTAGAATTGTTGCTAAAACGTTGCTGACAAATATAATTTTATAATAAAATAATTAATAATAATAATAATAATAATATTTATTATTATTATTATTATTATGATTATTATTATTATTATTATTGACAATGGACTTGACTGACTTGCGAATAATGAAAAGAAAATCATATAAAAATATAATAATGATGATAATTTTTCAGGCACAATATTCGTTAAACACAATAAAGAAATAATTATAGGCCTATGCTGAAATCACAAAAACTAATCCTTGAGTAACCCTAGTGTGGAATACTATCATAAAAACTATGGCACAATCGGTTCTATATACAATAATGTGACGGTAATTTAGGCAGGCTACTAATGCTCTTTTTTTCTGTGCTTTTGCACGAGAACAGGACTTTTTTTACTGAAGGGACGCCATCAGTACTATTAGCTAACCAATATTGCACAGTTCATTCTTTAATTCCCAATGTACACGGAAACATCTTTTTGCAAACCTGAATTTTTTTCTCATCAACTTTTAGGTTGTAGACAAATGTTCTCTTTCTTCTCGATTCAGAATTTGTACTGTGAGGTCTTTTCGTAGATTTGATACGTAAACGGTCCTCTGTTCCCAAGTCATAGGTTTCCAGAATGCCTGAAAGATGTCTTCTCTCATTAGAAATTAAATTACAGCCCATTACTTTCGAATTCTGGCACATTTTATAACTACACTCTGGTCCCAAATTCCTTGCATCTCTTTCCGTATCATGTGTTACTTTGCCATCTTTCGATCTCTTGTAGCTAAGATAAGCTTCCTCTTCCATTCTAAGTTTTCTATTTTTCATTTTCTTCCACTTACCCTTTTGTGGCTTTGAACTTCTATTTCTTTTCTGTCAAATTTCCATGAAACGCTTGTAGATTCTTCTCTTTACCTTTTTCTGACGAATGAAAAGATATAGAATAAGTAGCACTCACAAATTCTTCGGGATCGTCTACATATGAAGACGCTTCCGAAATTTGGCGTAGGTCCTTCATTGACATGGTATTGTCTTCAGTTTCTGTCCTATCCTATTTCTAGCTGTATTATTTTAATAGCGTTGCTTTAAATCATACCAGACTGCATAATACGATCATAACCTTACCGGTAACACTGGCTGGATAATCCCTGACCTGCAGCAGCCCATTTCCAGAAGGACGGTTTTCTTTTGCATTTGAATTATCAGGCAGTACACCTACGAATAAGATGAGATTACTAGTGTTTATAAATGTGATATAAATGGCTTAAAAACATGTGTAGTAAATATTATCATCAATTTAGAGCTTCCTCCTACCGGAGGAAATGGAAGGAACCAAGCTCAGCACCATAAATGTAGCGCAAACTATTTTAGCGGCCCCATTCATGATTATTTATATTAAGTACTTAAATTAAGTTTGCTGTTATGATTCCGTAACTGAAGAAAAATAAACGTTTAATAACTGTGATACTTCTTATGCCATACCTTTGTTAATGTTCACAGAAGTTTCTCCCGTCTTGAATGCAGAACATAGCACAGATAGGATTTCGTTCTCGCTAAACTGACTGTCGTCTGATTCATTGTCCATTTCTTTTCTTGTATCTGTAGGCCTATATAATAATAAAATATTAAATGTACTATATTTCAGTGAATGAACTTGGAGATTCTGCGGCAATTCAGCTCAACTAACATTCAATTGACATTAGTGAAATAATTCTATTATATTTACCTTTTAAATAATTGAAACTGAACACTTCTTTAATCTTCTCAGAATATTACACACTGTTGATACAATTTTACAAGGCAGTAACGAAAACCAACTTCCGTACTGAGGGCGCGCAGGGAATAGACATAATATCTGTTGTCAGATACGCGGTATTTCCTACAGACTTCTCGATACTTCAGATACGCGGTATTGTACCCCCCCCTCCTTCGCACGCAGGCCATTCATGCAATCAAATTCCCGCGCTTGTCAATGCATGCAGATGACAGTGGAGGTACCATCTGTGCAAAAAAACAGTTTTGACCAAAAATGTCAGTTACGCGGTATTGGTTCTTAAGCGACGATATTCTGTTAATGTACTTTAGCGTTGTAAATGATATAAATTTAATGTTAGTTTTGAAACAATACGATTGCGTAATACTAAAGTTAGTTTTTTCTTCTTATATTTTATTACATTATACTATCCAGTAACACAATAAAATGAAAAAGAGTGACGTAGATTTGTCCACGAGACGTTGACATCTAAATGTCGACATTCTTCCGACTGAACTATGGGAGCACAAGTAAAGAAGCATAGGCGAAAAAATTGCCTCAATGCCTCTGCAAAACGTCCTAATGATTTGTGGAAGCTCATCCAGGATACCTGGGATGCAGTAACTGAGAACTGAAAATACTAGTCGATTTCATGTCCATTCGACTGCAAGATGTGATCGAGATGGGAGGAAGATGAAGTAAATTTTGAATCGTGGCTTTCTGTTTTGTTTTTTGAACTTTCTAAGACATGCGCCAATAAGTTTGTTTTGTTCATGCCACAAAATATATTTTTGTTGAAAATATTATCTTTATTTCTTTCAATTTTCATCCATAATGTCGCAATATATAATGATAAATTCAAGGCATAATACATTCATGAAACTGATGTTATTACAAAAACAGTCACAAAAGAGAGGAGAGCAATTATATTTTCTCTCTCTCTTAAAAAGAAAAAAAAAAAGTACATAAAAGCCTTAGGTTATGCTTGAACGCACGATATCACGAATATCAGCCCGAAAAGCTACCACTACGCTACAACATTAATACGGAAAATGCTTTAATTATAACTAGATATAGGCAACGTGGTCCAACAATATGTAACATCGTCTGTCTCCGAATTGTAGCGGAGATACTCGAAGAGAACTTAGTTTCTGAAGAGTAGCCACTTTTTCTTTTGCCCAGTATAATAGAAAATACAGAAAAAGAAATCTGTAATGTTCTGCACGTAAATATTTAACCTTATTGCCATTTTTGACTATAAAGCAGTATTTTGAATAGATATAAATTCGAAAATGTCTCAAAATCGTAACCAATAACTGTTTTTATTGTAATATTCGTATTCAGGAGGTTCAAATTATATAGGAAAGATGCATAACATGCCGAGCGCAAAAAAAAAAAAAAAAATGTTAAAATTTGTTACGCATTATTATAGGAGCTTAAAGTTGAACCAATTGATGAAAAAGTTAATAATTAGTATAATTAGAGACTTCATGTCGAACTAATTTATGAAGGGAGGTTATTCATTTAATTTTGAAACACGAACCATCAGCAAAAAGGAGCGAAAGGCGCCCTATTAGAAAAGTAAGAAGATGAACAATGAGACAGGATAGCCACTAGGCTAGATTCTCTACTGTTCGATGATGATGATGATGATGATGATGATGATGATGATGATAATGATGATATGATGAATCTCTGCTGTTAATAAGTCCTTCCTTGCTTATTTATTTTTTATCTACTCTTTACAAAGGTTTCTTCTTGCTGATTTCCTCCTCTCATTTTCCATTCATTCTTTTTTTCTTAGTACATCATATCTTTTTCGTTGTTCTCATAATCCGTTGTACCTTTGTTCCTCCTTTTCTTTGTACTCTTTCATCCTTTTCGTTTTCTTTTGTAATTTCTGTAGTTACATTTCGTTGTCTTCCAGCATTAATCTAGCTTTATTTTCCATTGTTACTTCTTGACTAACGTAAATGATGAAGAATCACTTAGTATAATATAGAATCGGATAACTCTATTTGTATGAATATGATCGAAGTTTAAAAATTTACATATGATATAGAGCGCCATACGTAAATCCCGTTCCAAATTTCGAAACGTACTGTAAATTAGAAACTAATTCAACATTCAAATGACCACTGGTGTAGCTCGATTGGTTTAAGGGGCTTTCTTGCCGATCCGGAGTTGCGCTAGGGCGCGGGCTCGATTCTCGCTTGGGCTGATTACCTTGTTGGGTATTTTCCGAGGTTTCCCCTAACCGTAAGCCAAATGTCAGGTAATCTATGGAGAATCCTCGGCCTCATCTCGCCAAATATTTCATCTCGCTATCACCAATTCTATCGATGCTAAATAACCTCCTAGTTGATACAGCGTCGTTAAACAACCAAGTAAAAAAAACATTCAAATGTTCAGATTCTTCATTGTAATGTAGAATGGATCTCCTTCCGTTGCTCTTAAAACTAGACGGATTGTATAGCTAATATCATAACAATTTCTACTACAATAAAATGACTCAAGACGGAGTAATGAAGTTGGACACATGTCATATCGCCTTCCTATAAAATATTTGACCTCAATCCTCAGTCTCTGAAGCTATACATTATAGAATACTTTGCAGTAACATTCGCATTACTGGGTACATACTGAATGTTCTTTTATCTAGCGACATTTAGTACAATAGCTACTATTTTTAGCTTACGAAATGTGTCTATGACATCACTTTTGAAGCATTACTGTCTTTCATTACTTTTCATTAAATTTCAAGAACTTTAATGAAAGTTGACAAAGAAGTCATGTCGTTTCTCGAGAGTCGTATGTCAACTTCATGTACTCGTAGCTACATTCAGCTTTTTATGAAATTGAACGATGTGAACATACCGACATTTGAATCTGACTGCATGTGTGTGCTTTAAAAAGTAGAATTTTAACAATATATAGTAATATTTGGAACGGATGATTTGAAAACTACAATATCTCTCATTAATTCCGCTTCAATGATAATGGTGAGGACAATAATAATAATAATAATAATAATAATAATAATAATAATAATAATGATAATAATAATAATAATAATAATAACAATAATAATATTGCAACAGATAATTGTAATATTCCAGTAGTAGTTAATAAATACTAAGGTTAAATCTTCCACCAATATCTTAAGGTGTTTAATACAATTCTAATGAAACTATCAATGAATTTTTAATTGATGGATATTCCAAACACATCGATTTACTATTATTCGCCATAATATTATGTAATTAAACAGGGAATCATAAACTATTCACAGCTTTAGCATATCAAAATCACACACCCCTAATTTTTTGTAACACTACAGATGAATTAATTAATTTAATTTCACAACTTCCCACATTAGAGATCTGCCAAATGCACAAAGTGATATAAAAAACTTGAAAAGTTATAATAAAACAACAAAGGTCTAACATAAAAATACTACAATTATAGCTCTGATATGTAAAAGAATCTACAAAAAGTAACAGAAATGAAAGAGTATGATTTCCTTCAACACAAAAATAAAAAAAATATAATTACTGCCTAACAAATGATTTCCTAATTTGAAAATAGACCCATTAAGTGCGCCAATCGCAATCTAAGTGATATGACTTCTGTAGTTCTTGTGAAGTGTAAAACTGCACCAAAAATTTGGATATAGCTTCTAGTGCCCCAATCATAAAGCCAACATTTATAATGTCTATCTTGTATTTGGTTTTATAATATGTGACAGTAGGCTCATACATGCTCTTATCTTCAGCGTCCACATCCTCTGGCTGTTGTTCGTGAGACTCAAAGCGGACAGTAGGATCCAATATTAATACATGTTTCTCAAATGGTGTGAACGCGATGATATCGATACATCTGCTACTGCAGTAAATGGCCAAACCAGAAATCTCCTAATAAACAATGCAGCTACAGTTTCGCATAGCTTAAGCCATCATGTTCCGAATACAGTTTTATAGGGCCTCCCTATACGGACAGAATCCCAGGACGTGTGCAAGGGTTTACACCTGTCTTTAAATTAGGTTCTAATTTCTGTAGGAATATAGTTCTATGAGGAGATGTTCGTTATTTTATTAATGATCTGCTATTTAATAAAATTGATGTGTGCAATTAGACATTGAAATCCGTGAGATTCAAACATTGGTGGTCTCACATCATATTATTTTGTGTGTTTATTCGGAGTTAGTAGGATATTTAAAAATATTGTATACAACTTAGCTTCATTCAAGAAAAAAACTTTACAAACCACATATATGGAATTTGATTTCTGTGGTGACAAACATAAATTATCTCTGAGTATATATCCTTCAATGAAAACTAACTGGCGCCCTCGAACTTACACAGTTCCCTAAACAAAATACAAGGTGTAATTCTTATTATATTTTATATGTAAAAATATATTTAATTTGTAATATTGACTGAGCCTTAGTCAATCGATAATTATTTTTGTAGTTTGTGAATGCGATATGATGTTTCCCCACAAAATAAAAAAAAAATAATAAAAAAACAAATATTCAAAAGAAAATCAATCTACAAAGGAGTAGTTCAATCTAGAATTGCTATTATAAGCCGATATCATTACTGTCTGCATGAACAAATTTTAAATAATGTTTGAGAAAGTTATGTGTAATTGATTAAACGAGCAATGTCAATATTTTAATCCAACAATATATTTTAAGTGATTAAGGTATTAAATATGAGACCATAGATTGATTTACATCTTACTAAACGAAATAGAAAACAGAAATGTGTATATTTATATATCAAACGGTATTAAGTTAATTTATAAAACAGTTATATTACCGGTTGTTCTTTATGGTTGTGAAACTTGGACTCTCACTTTGAGAGAGGAACATAGGTTAAGGGTGTTTGAGAATAAGGTTCTTAGGAAAATATTTGGCGCTAAGAGGGATGAAGTTACAGGAGAATGGAGAAAGTTACACAACACAGAACTGTACGCATTGTATTCTTCACCTGACATAATTAGGAACATTAAATCCAGACGTCAGAAATGGATAGGGCATGCAGCACGTATGGGCGAATCCGGAAATGCATATAGAGTGTTAGTTGGGAGACCGGAGGAAAAGGACCCTTGCGGAGGCTGAGACGTAGATGGAAATATAATATTAAAATGGATTTGAGGTAGGTGGGATATGATAATAGACACTGGATTAATCTTGCTCAGGATAGGGACCAATGGCGGGCTTATGTGAGGGCGGCAATGAACCTCCGGGGTCCTTAAAAGCGAGTCAGTAAGTAAGTAAGTATGTATGTAATTAAATATTAAGTTAGTCACTTAAAATTTTGAAATTTTAAGTATTATGGCCCTCAGGATAAATTTCATGCCCATCACAGTTTCCAATTTGAAGGTGAAATCATATGGTCGAGGTGGAAAAATACAAATATCTTAAAGAAAGAGTGACAAATAAATGATACATGTTAGTTTCACTATGCCTCATCAATCGCAACTTGTCGGCGTACATTAACGTCCATTCAGTTTCTTCGATGATTTACACAATATTATGAGACAATATATTTTCATAGAGAAGAAACCTTTCCATAGGATAATATAAAGTTCGTTACTATCATCACATAGAATTATACTGTTCAATTATTTAGACTATGGCCATTCATATGATATGCACACTCCTGTACAATATTTCACAAAACTCTATAACTGGCACAGAGAGAGGGAGTAGAATAATAGTACACGCCTATTATAAGCAACGTAACCCCATCTAACTTTAGCAAGGATAAGCATACTTCCATAACGATTTACAGTCTCTTGTACCCAATTGCCAATATTCCAAAACATTCCAACAAATGCACATGCGACGTAGAATTTAGCCAAAGGATTTGCTTAACTTACACGCACGATGTAATATATTATAAACAGCGAAACCTTCTCAAATTGACCCACAAATTAACTATTGCGACATACAATTCTGCCTCAATATAGCTTCCAGATCATTCGACAACTAATAACCAGACTCATTAGCCACTGTAATATCTGGTACTTAATAAGAATCGCAACACCTCATGTCTACAGAATTCCATATCTCCGTAACAATCGCATCAAAAACGAAAGCCACTTAGAAAATGCAAAGAATCTATCAATATCAAACCTTGACTAAACACCAGAACCCAGTAAGTATATCAGACTAAAGTTATATATACCAATAATTTTCCTAAGTGTTGCAATCAGACGACGTTGCTTGTCCAGTGTGAGTTTCCTGAGTACCAAATAGACGACGTTACCTGTGTCGAATGAGTTTCCCGAGTGAATCGTCTGTCTCACGGTAGTTGCGAAGAAATCTGTGTTCCCCCTCTCTGCTCTACCCACAATTCATGCTGGCGAATAGGAAGGGAAATGGGAATTTGCACAAGGAAAAGATGGCGAATGGCAAAGAAGCACGGTATTGCAATAGGTTGTACAACCAGTTGAGCCGTCGTACAAGGATCAGGTGCTAGAGAGATTCTGACTCAATTTTTCAAGCCAGAGGATAAAAGTAAATTAAAACTCAAATTATCCTAAAGTTATTGGTGTTTATCATGGTCCGTATATACAGAAATCAACCAGTTGAGCCGTCGTACACGGATCAGGTGCTAGAGAGATTCTGACTCAATTTTTCGAGGCAGCGGATAAAAGTAAATTAAAACTCAAATTATCCTAAAGTAATTGGGGTTTATCTTGGTCCGTATATACAGAAATCCCGATGATCGTTAGGAGGTGAAAATTACTCTAGCAAAATATTATCGTCAAAGTGCAGTACTGCATGTATTAAAAGAACGTATTAAGTCACAATATTTAATGATTAATCTTACAGCGTCCTACCGACAGGACAGGATGTCCTCATCGTCCTACCAAGTTTAAGTGATTATGTAGGATTTCCTATCCTGCCGAGAGAATGTTCACCTACATCATTGACAAGAGCGTTTCTTTCTTTATTAGCACAAAAAATTGAGTTGGTACGAGATATTTTTGCTAAGATATGGCGGATTTTTTCAGTAACGGCGCACGAGTTTTCGCTAAAGCAATTCTCTCTGATAGAGATGAAAATAACGCTTGGAGTAAGTCTGTTTTTTGGCGATACATGGTCTGAAAGAGTTTGTGAAGGAAATGTATTGAAGGTACGTGGGAAACTTGTTAAAGTAAAATGGTATATTGATAATAGAACAACGTGGATTCGTGTCTCAGACATAACTAACATACTACTTCTTCTAACTCCAATGATTCTTCAAAGTCTGACAAGCAATAATAAGAGTTCAGAGAAAATGTACTGTTTGCTCCAGAATCAGGAAGATACAATAAAAAGTTAGTTACTTTTGTGTTGCTTGTGGCCCAAGAGCAGATATGATTAGTCCTCAAACTAAACGTGACTGTTTTGCAATTCATATTCAGATTGTATTTCCTGCATAATTCATGAAAGTTAGTATTAATTGTATTTAGTCAAATCATATAAATGACATTTTAAAATTATTTACTTTAAAATTTATTTAAACAATCTCGAGTAATATCTGGCCTATTATTCATAAACAAGTATTAAGAAAAATATGTTTAAAAATAAAGTAAGGAAATATTATGATTCACACATGTAGGCCTATGCGAATTATTTACTTTCCTCATATGTTTTGAATAAAATTTTATTTATTCAGTTATCTTCCTAATGTTACAAATAAAACTGATGTAAATTGTATTGAAAATAATAAATAAAATTATTAATTTACAACTTTTCTCTTTCTATTTACAATGTTAATATAACTAATGTAAACTCTACTGAAAATAATAAGTAGAATAAACGAATAAATAAACAAACAATACTAAAAACAAAATAAATAATACGTCCTTCCGACAGAAGAACAGGGTACTACCGGCAGGACCCATAACTTGCGTATTGCCCGTAGGACGTTACAGAAATATGAATTATTTATTTACTCTGGAGGAGTTAAGGCTATCAGGCCTTCTCTTCCACACCACCAGAAATACAATATAACTACAAGAAAAATTATACATCAATGCAACTAATCTACAGTAATAACCAGGGAACGGATTTATATGGACTAAAAATATATGAAATATGTAAATATATATGTAGTTATTTTTACCAAAATATGGAATTAAATATGGATTTTTACCAAAATATGGAATTAAATATGGACTTAAAATTATAAAAAAATGACTATGTACGTTAAATATTGGTACATTTTAATCAAACTAAACAAAAAATATAATGGACGTACCTTATCTTCCAATGTAGTTTCAACAAAACACAATTTTTATTGTCTGTTACCATAACAATAGGTTACAAACATTTCTTTCAAGTGCTGAAAAGTGAATCTTCTTCTATTGTCTCTGAGGATAGATTTATACTGACTAAAAGAGCGTTCGACGTCACAAGAAGTAACTGGTACATAATTCAATTTCACAATGTCTGCTGGGGATAAGTCCAAGTTAATCTTCACTGTTGATTCACCACTCATCACAGCAACAACCTTTTGTAGTTCTTCATATCCAGGGTTTTTTGAAAGTACAGTGTCCACCTTAGCTCTTACTGCATCTGCAACTTTACCTCTACCACGATTCAGTTGTTCCACAGTACTATTTATAATTTCAAAACTTTCAGATAGTGAAAGGTGCCTATTTTGGAGACTTTTGAGCGTTTTTATGATGCATGAAAATGTATGCTGAATGTGAGCTAAGTCATTCTTCACACTTATGTCACAGGTAACTGTTTTCGCAGTATCAATTGAGACTGCATCTTCAGAGTCCAATGCAAGGAGAACATTGTTAATAGAGTCTATATGTTCGGCATAATATTCAACTGCTTCTAGCCATGTACCCCATCTAGTTAAAATTGGCTTTGGTGGCAATGGAATTTCAGGGTACATTTCTTTCAACACGTTAACTCTACTGGGAGCTTTGAGAAATACTTTTTTCACTGATGAAATCAACAAATCTACTTTAGGGAAATTGTCTCTGACCACTTCTGCCACACGATGAAATGCATGCGCCACACAAGTAAAATGAGTCAATTTAGGATATACAACAGATAATGCTTGTCCAGCTTTGACCATATAAGGGGCAGCATCGCTAATAAAGAATAACACATTATCGTACATAATACCCTTTGGCCACAGGATACCCATAGCTTCGTTGAACAGTTTAACTATAGTTTTGTTATTGCACTTTTCTAGAACATCACAATGTAAAAGAATTCGTTCAGAATATTGTTCACTTAACAAACCGATAACTACATTACCAACAAGTCTACCTTCTTTGTCGGGAGTCTCATCAATGGAAACCCAAATTGAACTATCTTTAATTTCATCTCTTATCTTCTGTATTGTCTCATCGTAGATGGATGGAGCATACGTCTTCCTAAGTGTTGACTCATCCGGGATTGTATGTTGAGTATATTTTTCAAGGAATTCCCTGAAGACCTTATTCTTTAGTTTGTAGAGAGGAATATCAGCAGAGATGAGAGAACGGCACAGGTCGATGTTAAACTCAGATCTTACATTCGATGTTGTTGGTTGTGTTAAAAACAATTGTCTCTGCTTGGAATTTAGTTGTTTGTGGCCTGATGTTTACTAGTTGTAATGTGTTGTTGCACCAGGAACTTTTGTGTAGATGATACTGCACACTGACACAAATTACAAAATAATATTTTATTGTCAGTTGATAAACCATCTTCTTTAAATTCTGAAATGTAACTTGTTAGTTTTGATTTTAAATTGACTGAATGACGTACTTTTGGCATATTTACCGTCTTTATAGTATGATTTACAAAACTGAACCTATGTGTACTCTGACTGGCATTTAACTGTTGAGCTGCACAACTGAAGTCTGTTAAAAATTTTAAATTAAATTAATACAGTTTTGTAACTTACTTTCCCATTGTTGATAGGACTGCTAATTTTCAAATAACTCTGATGTTAAAGGGATTACTGAACATGTGTTTAAATCTCTATTGTTGAAATGTATTTTTAAAAGTTAATGGAATTTTGTTTTGTTTTATTGTTAAACCTAATATAATATGGACTGTTTTATATGAAATATGGAAAATATATGGAAATTAACGAAAATATGTACTAAACTCTAAAATATGGAAAAATATGGAAAATAAAAGTAGGATTTTTCAACCCTACACATTGTGAAACATAAAGATAATGCAAAATATAAATTATATTAGCTTTATAAGTAAATATGTATTTACATATAAATCCTTTCCCTGGTAATAACGAGTGACAGAATGAAACAACTGAACACACAAGTAGAAATTGAAAATAATAAAAATTAGTCTAACATATTAAATAATGCATAAAAAACAAACAAAAAGTGAAAACATATTATACAACAAATACAGACACAAAATAACAGTGTCACTCAGCATCATTATTATTTACTAAGGGACAATAAGCACAAAGACAAGAGAAATGGTTAATATAACAAAAGGAAATTATTGCCAAAATACTAAAGATAGGAACTTCGCCATAAATCTAGCAACTTCTCTGAAACGAATTTAGTGAGATAAAACATACTTTTCTTATTAACTTTTAATCTGTGACAGTGTCCGGCAATCCCTGACGTCACTAGGTAACGTATTCCAGAGGCGAGGCAATGATACAGTATAGGAGGAAGAGTATAGGGAAGTTCTGTGAAGGGGAAAAGAAACGAGAGATTGATGCTGATTTCGTGAAGTAGTTAGAAACTGTAAGCGTGAAGACAAGTAATTTGGAGAAGAATTATGTAAAATTTTGTAAATAAGTGAAAGAGTATGTATGATTCTTCGTTCCTTTAGACGAGCCCACGAGAGCAACTTAGGAGACGGTGTTACATGGTCAAATTTCCGAATATTACAGACGAATCTTGTACATACATTATGAACACGTTGCAATCTCTCATTTAAGTTAGAACTTAAGATTGTTAACAAGGAATCACAGTAATCGAGTTGGGGCATCACGAGTCCTACTAGAAGGACAACATATGCAAAATATTGTTTAAGAATCTGTCCTACCGGAAGGACAATTTGCTATGTACAAAAGTCCTTCTGGAAGCTTTTCGGGAAGGACATGACTCTGTACGATTAACCATTGAAGAACACAGGAAGTATTTCTTAAAATAACTATTGATACAATAATATATATTTCAAACACAAAGTAGTTTCTAAAGTATTGTGCATACTATGAAATTTAAAAAGGAATCCACATAAGCCCGCCATCGGTAACTATCCTGTGCAAGATTAATTCAGTCTCAATCATCAAATCCAGCTGCCTCAAATCCATTTTAATATTATTCTCCCACCTACGTTTCCGCCTCCCCAAAGATATTTTTCCCTCCGGTCTCCCAACTAGCACTCTACATGTATTTCTGAATTCGCCCATACGTGCTACATGTCCTGCCCATCTCAAACGTCTGGATTCAATGTTCCTAATTATGTCAGGTGAAGAATATAATGCGTGCAGTTCTGCGTTGTGTGACTTTCCCTATTCTTCTGTAACTTCATCCCTCTTAGCTCCAAATATTTTCCTAAGAACCTTATTCTCAATTACCTTTAATCTCTGTTCCTCTCTCAGAGTTAAGAGTCCAAGTTTCAAATCTATACAGAGCAACCGGTAATATAACTGTTTTATCAATTCTATCAGATTTTTTAACAGCAGTTTAGAAGACAAAAGCTTCTCAAACGAATAATAACAGGCATTTCCCATATGAAGAGTCCACTGCAAAAATGATGGATGTCATTTGGAATATATTTTTCAGGAGAAGCAATTGAACCTTTGAAATGCTTAGCGCTCAAAGCAAAACTGTGATTTTCCGATCATTACTGGACAATAACTATCAGTGTTAAAGCCATATAACTGTCTATGTACATTCTATATGTCTTAAGCTATGCATTGACAGTCTTGGTTCATTTTCGACAAGAAAGTGACATCCATCAATCTTGCAGTGGACTCTTCATATTTATTCTACGTTTAATTCCCCCCCCCCCGAGTGTCATTTATATTTGTTACTATTGCTCAAAGAAATTTGAATTTTTCCACCTGTTAAAGGATAAATCTCCAATTTTTAAGTTTTTATTTCGTACAATATTCTGGTCACGAGACATAATAATATACTTATGTTTTTAGGTATTTACTTCCAAACCTATCTCTTTATTTTGCTTCAAGTAAAATTTCCGTGTTTTCCCTAATCGTTTGTGGATTTTCTCCTAACATATTCACGTCATAGACAAGAAGCTCATGTAACCCGTTCAATTCCCAAACCTCTCTGTTATCCTGATCTTTCATAATGGCATATTCTAGAGCGACGTTAAAAAATAAAGGCAATAGTGCATCTCTTTGCTTTAGTCCACAGTGAATTTCAAAATCATCAGATAGAAACTGACCTATACGGAATCTGCTTTAAGTTTCACTGAGACACATTTTAATTATTAATCGAACTAGTTTTTTGGCAACACCAAATTCAATAAGAATACATTATAAAACTTCTCTCTTAGCCGAGTCATACGCATTTTTGAAATCTATGAATTACTGATATACTGTATCCTTATACTCCCATTTTTCTAAATACCTGTCGAATACAAAAAAGCTTATCAATAGTCGATCTATTGCGCCTAAAACCGCACTGATCATCTCCAATAATTTCATCTACTTACGGAGTTAATCTTCTCAAAAGAATATTGCACAAAATTTTGTACGACGTCAAAAAAGTGATATTCCTCGAAAGTTACTACAGTTAGTCTTGTCACCCTTCTTTAAAATAGGTACAATTATGGACTCCATCCTTTGCTCTGGTACAATTTCTGGCAATATAAAAGTATATGCAGCCAGGTGTCATGTCGGACGAGCGCAAGGCTATTACATGATACAAATTATGCATGTATGAATGAAAGCCAACACTACACTAATTAGCGATGAGAGAATGGCTAGTATCATTTATTTGAAAAGCTAATAAGTTACAACTGAATGAAATCGTGGACGTAGTTTATAGACAGACCACCAGAGTCGCATTGATACGACGCCTCCAGCTCAGGAAACCCTTGAGGCAAAGGAAATGTAAACCAAACATGTTATTACCTGGATTTGATTCCCGTATAGACGTAATTCCTTGGAACATGTATTAGAGAATTGCAAATTATTGTAAAATCAAAATATACAAAGATCTAATAGCGCGAAAGGGAATGGACTGAGAAGACAGAGAGTGGACTGACAGGACATAGAGTGGACTGAGGAACAAAGAGTGGACTGGTAGTACAGAGAGTGTAGTGACAGGACAGAGATTGGACTGACAGCACATAGAGTGGACTGAGAAGACGAAGAGTGGACTGAGAAGACGGAGAGTGGACTGAGAAGACAGATAGTGTAGTGACAGGACATTGATTGGACTGAGAGCACACACAGTGGAATCAGAGCACAGACAGTGCACTGAGAGGACAAAGAGTGGACTGAGAGGACATAGGATTCAGATGACATGGAGTGGAATTAGAGTACAGAGAATGTAGAGAGAGAACAGGGTTTGGACTGAGAGCACATAGAGAGAACTAAGTGAACAGAGAGTGAACTGAGAGGACATAGAGTGGACTGAGAGGACAGATACTGGAATGGAGGACAGAGAGTGTTGTGCAGGACACAGATTGGACATTAGAGTGGGCTGGGAAGACGGAAAGTGGACTGAGAGGTCATAGAGTGGAGTGAGAGTTCATAGAGTGGACTCAGATAACATAGACTGGACTGAGAGGACATAGAGTGGACTGAGAGGACATAGAGTGGACTGAGAGGACAGAGGTATAGTGAAAGAACAGAGATTGGACTGAGAGGACATAGAGTGGACTGAGGGGACAGAAAGTGGACTGAGAGCACTTAGACTGGGCTGAGGGGACAGAGAGTTGAATGAGACGAGATAGAGTGGACTCAGATGACATAGAGAGGACTAAGAGGACTAAGACTGTCTTCTCAGTCCACTCTGTCCTCTCAGTCCACTCTATGTTCCCTCAGTCAAATCTATATCCTCTCAGTCTACTTTCTGTCTTCTCAGTATACTCTATGTGCTCTCAATCCAATTTCTTTCCTGTCACTACACTATCTGTCCTAGCAGTCCAGTATCTGTCCTCTCTGTCCACTCTTTGTCCTCGCAGTGCAATGTCTGTGCTCTGAGTCCCCTCTATGTGCTCTCAGTGCAATCTCTGTGCTGTCACTACACTCTCTGTCCTACCAGTCTACTGTCTGTCCCCCAGTCCACTCTTTGTCGTCTCAGTCGACTCTTTGTCTCCTTAGTCCACACTGTGTGCTCTCAGTCCAATCTCTGTCCTGTCACTACACTCTCCGTGCTACCAGTCGAATCTCTGTCCTCTGAGTCCATTCTCTGTCCTCGAAGTCCACTCTATATCCTCTCAGTCCACTCTCTGTCTTCTCAGTCCATTCCCTGTCGCGTCACTGGATCTTTATTCTATTTTTACGATAATTTGCAATTCTCTCATACATGTCCCAAAGATTTACGTCTATACGGGAATCGAACCCCAGTAATAATGTGTTTGGTTAACAGTTTGCTGCACGGGTTTCCTGAGCTGGAGGCATCGTATCAATGCGACTCCGGTGTTCTGTCTATGAACTATGTTCACGATTTCATAGTTACAACTTATTGGCTTTTCAAATACATGATAGCAATATTTCTCCCATCGCTAATTAGTGTAGTGTTGGCTGCCATGCATAAATGCATAAATTATATGTCGTAATAGTCTTGCGCTCGTCCACCATGACACCTGGCAGCATATACTTTGAGATTTCCCAGTTTCCTTTTCCCAAATAGCAAGTACAATTTTATAAATTTCGGTTGATAATGCGCTTCCACCCTCTTGTATTGATTCTGCTGCAATTTGATCGATACCTGGATACTTGTATTTAAGATTTTCTATCGCAATTTAATATAAATTTAATAAAAACATTGTGTATATTGAATATTGTGAATATATTGTACACAGTTCTTTGTCACTCATCTTTAGCGTAATATGACAGCGGCAATGTTCTTAGTGAGAACTCAAAGAGATGATATGGCGGGCAATGCAGTCAACAGATTACACACGCACAATCACTGGTCACCTGGTGAAATCTATCGCAATTTCGACTGCTGAAGGTATGGATTCGGGTATAAATGGCTCAGCGTTTTATGTTTAAATTTCGTCCCTGTTATTTTTATCCGGCCTATGAACATTTACTATTGACCCAAAGTAGATTTTCCATCTGTTCAGGATTAAATGAGAGTGTGCAAGCAAGTCATTATTCTCATCTTTGGTCACGTTTATTCTTGCCTGATATCCGGTCTTAAATTTCTTTATACCCTTGTATCAATCTCGAATGTTTTATTCTTACTATTTGTTCGTACCTCATTCATTTTTTCCTTCTAGTAACCTTCCTTTTTATTCCTAAGTGTACGACTTGCTTCCCGTTTTTCATTGAAATAATTATCTCTATTCTCCTCAACTGGATCCTGCAGGATTTTCAATTTTGCTTTTCCTTCTTTCTACTACCATGCAACAACCTTCATCAAACCACGGTTTCTTTTTCTTAGTTTCATAATAACCTATGCTCCGCTCAGCTGCAATTTGGTACTATCTCTGATATTTTTCCACACGCTGTTAACATCTAACTTTTTTCTCAACTTGGTCGGAACTTCCTAAATTGGCAAACCTAATTGTAATTTTGACTTGATAATGTTGCTTAATTTCTTCGTCTTTTAATTTCAGAATATTGAATTTACTAATATTAACTTGTTGCTCTATTCGCTTGGCTACTGATAGTCTTTCTCTTAATTCTCCAATTACGAAATAATGATCAGAATGAAAGTCTGCCCCCCTGAAAGTTCGAATGTCTACTATAGTAGTAGAGCAATTCCACGTGCAACTGACTGACATTTACAGTACACTTTGACAGCAAAATGTTTGCCTAAATTGTATAATGGGTTGATATTAGACTGTGTCACAGCAGGATTTTATAGAGGGAAGTGTACACTTAAGATACATTTAAAAATAAACGTCATTAACAGGAAAATTATATTATTTTTTACGTCCAAAGTGTGTGTAACAGATTGACGTAAATGTCAACTCCCTCCTCGGGTGAACATGGTTCTCCACAGATTTCTCTGAATTGTCATTCCTGATACAATTTTGCAAAATATAGTTCGGAAAGGAAATTGTAATCTTCATTTCAAGTTGAAAACGAAACCACGATTAGTAGTGGAGTTATGGCCGAAAAAGTGATGTGTAAATGACTGACCTCATTCTGTAACTGACTGATATTTCTGAATTTTAAAATGAAGTTGCACTTACAGAACCGTAAATAGTACAAAATAATATGAAACTTGATGAGTAGTAAATTAACATAACGATTAATTTAAATGAATAATATGTTTTCCAGAATACAAAAATTAGTTTGCTTAACCATGCATCTTATATGACACAAATTAATGCACATACAAGTATTATGTAGGCCTAATTAAATACTGTATATACAATCCATATGCATTGGTGTTTAATTTTAGGACTATAAGAGTGTCACAGCAACATTGACAGCGCTTATCACTCTATATGGCATCAACTCCCCAGCGTAAGACAGTATGTTACGTTATTCAAGCGCATTCCTAATCATCTGGCACTGACCTCCTTATCGATTACGATAAGGTGACACAGATCACAGTTTATATTTCCCATGCCTATGACATATATTATGTTCATAATAATAGATTAGAATGTTGAGTTCTACTTTTAGATTGAATTTGAACCATTTGGAATTAAACACGTGGAAGCACTCCACGGCACTCGTTGACTCACTTATTTAGTCTAACAACTATGTACTGCAGGAACACTGTCAATATGTCACTTGTTATCTGAACAAACTTTAGTTTTTTTTCACACACGGAACCTGTCGACCTTTCGCACTGATTGTTCACAAGACAGTTGTACATATTCTACAACATAGCGATCTAACACTTTCACGTAATGAACTCCATGAGATGCCGGAATAGGTGCAAGATGTTCAAATCGTTTTTCGAGATACTTTTTTCCTTCGTCTATCTCAATCTGTGCCACCTCCTTAACAATAATTGGGATGTTTTTATTGCTCACAATGTTACAAAATTCTGTAGCGCTTTGTATCTTCTTCCCCGATTTCGCAGGCATCCATGCCATCCTTTTTACTTGGCCTCCAATCACATCCACGGCCCCTTTGCCATGATGTAACTCAAAGAAGTTCCATTCTATGTTAAATCCAAACATGCGATCAAGCAATGTCACATTGCTTAATATATACTTCCGTTTAAAATGACTCGCTGCTCCATCTGAAAATACTTTTACCACCTCAATGTTCGGAAGAATCGCCAAAATTTCCGAAAACACTTTTCGTAGACAAACATCCTCTGCATATTTTTCATAATCTGACACTAATGCAGAGGATTTCTTCTGAACTTTCCTGTCACCTTCCTGTTTAAACCAGGCAACAGCAGTAAATACTGAGACCTGCTTATTGCTTCCATGAGCTGCCTGAATCTCATTTTGCTTTTTTCAGGTATAATTACTGCACACATATCACCAGTTCACGTATAACTTCACCAAGGCCTTCCAAGTAACTAAGCACACTGTGAGAATAAACAACATAACAGCTGAGAGCGCGACACGTCAGTCACTCACAATGCCGATGCGGAAAAGGAAATCACTTTAGAAGAAAATATTTTAATACTTTTTCATTGGTGATGTAGTAATAACGCAGAATACCGAAGGAAATTTTAATCTGGCAATTATTGTGCTGTGTGGAAGAGTTTTTGTATGTTTCTTGTGACGGACTGACCGTAACTTAACAGTACAAATAATTATAATGATTTTAAGTTATTTAGTATCTTAGAATACTTCAACTAATTACATATTTTCTTCAAGGAAAGACCAAAATGTAGCATACAAAAAAGATGGCTCGAAATAAAACAAATTTACGTGTCCAAATTGTGACACAAATCATAAGTATCTATACGGGTTTTTTTAAGTGTTTGGAATATGACAAGATCTGCAGCAAGTTATAGACTAAAAGAAAGAATATTTTAAACATTATCTTACGAAATAAGGCGATTTAAAATGTAAAGAAACATATTTCTTCAAAAAAATAGTCCTACACCAATTTCAAGAAATTCACCTCAGTATGAATTGCTCAGTATGTCTCCGTTTATTTATCAAGATTGATCTATTTGGTTGTGTGTCAATCCATCTGGAGAATTCCAAGTATATTTACGTATATCCTTATGGGGAAATGTTGTACTTTTAACGATTAAAGTTTTTGCTGCCGCAAAGTTACTAGCCTAACTCCATTGTCATTACTAGTTACTTTAGGCTCTCTTTTCAATAGTAGGTTTAAAAATATCCTCCCTTCCTACTTTAGCGTTGTAATTCCCCAATAAATTTGTCTTGTGATATCTAGGTAACTGATCAAAAGTACGTTTCAATTCGTCATAGAAGCTATCCTTTATATCGTTGTCTTTCTCTTCTGTAGGGGTGTGAGCATTTATAACTACTATATCGTACCATCTACCCTTAAGTACTAAATATGATAACCTGTTACTGATAGATTACACCTTTTATACTGCTGATTTTATTCTATTTGTGATATGCGATTCCCATTTAACTTAACCTCTTGTATTCCCATGAAGTCTATTATATATCTAGCTAGTTTTTTTGCTACTGATGTTACCCCTACTGTTCTATAAAGACAGTTACGTTCCACCTACCATATCTCATAACCTTATTCCTTTGCTGTGGTCGTGCCAGATAATCAGTCCCATTCTGAGGCTTATTGTCTGCATTCGTAAGAAGCTATATTTTTACGGTGATGGGCTGTTAGCCCTTCGCCCAACCCCAAGGACCACCCCTCACCGGCTGTCCGCAACTGCTTATTCAATATATTCGCAGCTCCCTCCATATCTGGAGGCCATCTCCTCTATCCGCAACGAGGGGACGTGTCATGCCGTTGGACCATGGTTATTGGAAGAAGAATAAAGACAGTAAACGTGCGAATTGGAAACGAGGTTGTAGAACAAGTGGAGAGCTTCATATGCTTGGAGTGTACTATAAATAGTAATACGAGCTGCTGCCAAGAAGGCAAAAGAAAGATAACAATGTCAAAGGAAACTTTTAATAGAAAAAAGAGCATCTTCTGAGGACTTCTGGAGAAAGATCTAAGGAAGAGACCAGTGTGTTTTGTTTAGATTGTGGTATTGTACCAGGCAGAAACATGGACATTACTCTTGACCCGAGATAGCAGCACTTATTTTATCTGTCATCTGGGTACCTTTCGTGCGTATAGGCCTATTTGTCTATCTTCCCAGCCAGTCGCTGTAATTGGAAAGTATTAAGCTAACGTTTTCTAGATGCCTAATTAAGTATGGGATGAAGATGAATGCAAACAAAACGAAGAACATGGTCGTCGGAAGGAAAATAAACAAGGTAAACTTGCGAATACTAAATGAGGCAGTAGATCAAGTGGACAGATTCAAATAGACCTACTTGGGATATACTATAAGCAGTAACATGAGCTGCTCCTAGGAAGTGAAGTGGAGGATAGCAATGGCAAAGGAAATTTTAACAGAAAAAGAGCATCTACTGCGGATCTCTGAAAAAATAATTAAGGAAGAGACTATTGAAGTGCTTTGCGTGGAGTGTGGTATTGTATGGGGCAGAAACATGTAAATTAGGACGAAGTGAACAGAAGCGAATAATATGGACATGGAAATATGGATATGGAAAGAATGGAGCGTGTGAAATGGATAGAAAGGATAATAAATGAAGCTGTGTTGGAAAGAAGGAGTGAAGAAGGAATGATGCTGAAACTAATCAGGAAGAGGAAAAAGAATTAGTCGGGTCACTGGCTGAGAAGAAATTACCTACTGAAGAATGCAGTAGGAAGTGTGGTGAACGGGAGAAGAGTGCGGGACAGAAGAAGATGTCAGATGATAGACGACATTAAGAAATGATTATATGCGGATACAAGAGGAAGACACAAAATAGGAAAGATTTGTTAATGCTGGGTTTGCATTGAAAGACCCGTGCTTGTTCAGAACACTATTAATGAATGAATATTAATGCTGGTAAATAATATTGTATACCTTTCGTTTTCTGGGAAAAAATATAAAGTACAATGCACTCAGAAGAATAGATTTAGGATAGTTTGTTGCCCAATATGTGTAAAATACGGTCGATGAAACACAAATACAATAATTTTTTTAGATTAAGGAAATAAGTTACTTTGAATCTATTTCTGCGACCAGATTTATGATATATAAATGGAGTAACAGAGAGCTGTTTCGTCTGTAAAGAAAACGTCACTGATGACACCCCTGATACTGTGGATTAGCTTCCCAGTCCGTGGTTACATTTAAAATGAAATAGAAAATTGTAGCCGTAATGTTGGATGCGGAGAATTCCCCTGCAAGGATTTCCGTTACGTTGCTGAAGCTCGTTTCGCCGCCTGCATCAATGAAGGTGCGGGATGTACAGTGGAATACTGCAGAGATGTTTTTACTATGTGGACGGAGTTTAAAAGCTCCTTTATCCAGACGCACCCGCAATTCAGCTGCGTAAAATATAATACAAAACACTCCACCTATTCTATTCTGTGAAAACAAGAGAAGAACATATTTCGTGCCGGTTACTGAATCATTCATTCATTCATTCATTCATTCATTCATTCATTCATTCATTCATTCATTCATTCATTCATTCATTCATTCATACGTCCTTCCGTCCGTTCCTCTATCCGTTCGTCAATCTATCAACCCAACCACTCGTCCATCCATCCATCCATCCATCCATCCATCCATCCATCCATCCATCCATCCATCCATCCATCCATCCATTCATCCATCCATTCATCCATCTATACATCCATTACTAGATTACACCGTTCTGCATTTCAAAACTTATTTTTTGTTGTTTTCAATCTGATAGGCGATTCTAAACGGATTGTTTGTGTTGAATCCGAAAATAATCTCCATTTTCCCCCCCCATCACGTCAGGTTTTCAGACAATTCATGAATAACCAGAAATGAAATTATAGCTTTGTGAAACGTCATAAAAATTATTTTCAACAAGAATTTTGCGAGAAAAGCTAGGCCACAATTTGTTGTTTACCACTAATTAATCATTAATTAATATTAATTAATAATTATAGGAACTTTCATAATCTTACCTCAATATTGCACTTCAAATTTTCTCCTCTTTGACCTCCTCGTATGTTGTTCAGAGCAGTCCCTTTTTAACATCCAACAATAGTCCGCAATGTTTCCATTATGAAGCAAAACACCTTTAACAATTTTCTGAGAAGAATCTATGTAGAACCTGGAATTATAGTTTATGTTATAAAATTTCAAGACGGCAAGGATGTCTTGGCAATACATTAAATTTTCTTCTTCAGCAAAGAAAAAGGGACAAGTTCTTTCTCACGATGCCTGTACCATGAAAAATATGTATCCTCAGCCAATACTTTCTTCTCTTTTAACATAGAACCTAATAGTTCTGCTGATTCTTTAGGAAAATTTAAATCCCTAGCTAAATCATTAAGCTCACTTTGATTAAAACATCTATCATCGCCAGTATTGTCTGGTTCATAAGTATGATCCACTGGAGATTCAGTTTCAGTGCTACTGGATGCAGATGGCAATGTATCTGATTCAGGGTGTACCGGAATGGGAATATCAGGACCATGAGGTACGGCCCGAATGGCAGAGGGAATGTTATGATATAGAATATCTTTCTTGTTTTTAGCAGTATATCCAGCTAACTTAACTGCACAAAAATAACAATCGTCTCCATGATTTGTAGGTTCCCTCCAAATCATAGGGATACCGAAGGACAATGGTTTCCTTTTTCCATGTTTCCAACTCCTCAACTCTTCAACACAACTACGACACACTTTATAGGGGCATCAGGATTTGTCCTGGCCTCCTAACTTAATGCCAAAATATTGAAAGTAAGTATTCTTTACAAAAGCTGTTGTATTCTGTCTCTGTTTTACCAACGTTTATGACCTAGATATATAGCAAAACAAATTTGGATCATTTACACAACCACGTTTGGACATTTCTATGAAACAACACTATTATGTTGTACTCTTGCAGAAAAATGAGAACTCACACACTTCACTTTTACACGACAACCAACAACACAAAACTAAACCTCAAATTTTAAAACAACTTTTAAAAGGGGATAGGTTTATTATCTCACTAAGGAAATCTGTAGCCTCATAAGCTGGATTGCACTTCCATAAATAAATATAAATACGGGGACCCTCTGTCATTTCTCTAATTCATTGTTAGTTTTAATAGCAATCTCTAAGAGTAAATATTTCCTTCATAATTTTTTATGACCTGAGACACTAAACATATCAATTTTCTGTTTATAGATAACGTTGGTTGCAGACAGATAAAAATCTCCAAGAATAAACAACAGATGTCTTAACCTCAGTTCATTTTAAGAAGGAAGATAAAATTTTGTACATTCCTCATGGGCGGATATAGTTAGTAGATTTTTAATAAATATCAAATACAAACAGAATCAAATATATTATGTCACATTTTAAGTAATAAAGTTTAAATTATAAGCTGTCGTGCCTTTTTAACAAATGAAAAGCAAACTGTAATATTACTATATTACGAAAAATATTGAAAACGTAAAATTTTGAATTGTAAAAAATTCTGACGTGGTACACAAAAACGGATTTCAGTTTTGCAATCAGTGTGAAATTGTGGTTCAGAAACGCTCATTCATTTCAAAACAACAAAATCCATGCAGAACGGTGTTATATTCTATAATACAACGAGTGGCGATAGTTTTATGATAATTTAATTATCTAATGTCAGCACACATGAATTTAAAAAGCAAAATTAAATTACACTAGCCAACAAAAAATTTTTTTTTGAATGTTTCTTGGACTTCATGAGTCAATTCTTACTAATTTTGGGTTGAGAAAAACGAATATGACAATGGAAAATTTTTTCTTACCTCTGGTTTCTGTGATACACAATAGGTGGAAGTATTTCAGTTTAACGGATTAAGAGAAAACGATACATTTTAATTACATATGCCAACAACATTGAAAGTGCATTTAATTTTTTTTAAACATTCTAAGAGTTCAAAATTTATGGAAGAATACCTGGCAGATGTTTGGGTCTGAAGAGAATCATGTGTGGCTTCATGAGATCGTCGTCATTTAGCTTGCCTCTTGTGAGTTCCGGAGCATCCCTACGCAAAGACCAGCAGTAATCCGCAAGCATTGTTTGATTCCAGCGGCACTGATATCTTTGTTCCATAACAGAAATATCGTGATGGAACCTTCCTCCGTGTTCATCACTGAAAGCTCCACAACTAGGAGGGAAAAAGTCTAGGTGGGAGTGGAGAAAATGGATTTTAAGGGACATTTTGCATCCGAGTTGATGGTATTTTTGCAGGAGCACTGCCACCAACTGAGTGTAATTATCTCTTTTGTTGCCTAAAAATCCATGAATAACTCCCTTGAAGGCTTCCCGAACTTCCTTTCCTTTCCCCCCAAAACTTGGTCAAATGCAGGATCCTTTACAAGTTCTCGAATTAGTGGCCGGACAAAAATACCTTCTTTGACTTTGGCATCACTTAATTTCGGAAATTTTTCTCTTACGTACTTAAAGGCCTGTCCTTCTTGGTTCATACCTATGACAAAATATTTTATCAATCCCAGCTTAATATGCAGGGGTGGAAGAACAACATCTTTTGGTTCCACGAGAGGCTTGGCAACAATATTTTTCTCGCTAGTGTTATGATTTCTTGCAGGCCAGTCTGCCTGAATATAATGTGATTTCCTATACCTGCTGTCCCACATACATAAAAAGCAGCAATAATTTGTGTACCCCAGTTGCATTCCTAAGAGTACAGCAATGAGTTTTAGATCACCACAGATTTTCCACTTATGTTCATGATATTCGATTGAGTCGAAGAGGGCTGTCATATTTGCATAAATCTCCTTCATGTGAACTCCATGACCAACAGGAATAGAAGGAAGACGGTTGCCATTGTGAATAATACAGTTTCAAACTAAGCTTGGAGGAGTCTATGAATAGTCTCCATCAGTTGGATCATGGTTCAAATTCAAACATTTCATCAAGCATTAATGTCGCAGCAAACAAGATAGTTTTTCTTCTAAAAAAGGGAAGCAGATCCCTGTGACGTTGTCTGTACTGTGAGACCCTGACATCACTTTCGAGAAGATTCCATTGCTGTAGTCTAGACCCTAGAATTTCTGCCTTCTCCTTTGACAGGTCAAAGTCTCTAATGAGATCACTCAATTCCGCTTGACTCAGTTTGTGCGGTTTATCATCTTTTTTCCTCAAAATCAGAGTCCTGGGATGTGGAAGGCTTGTTGGGTTCTTCTTCTTGTTCCACACTGTCTTCATTTTCTACTTCAAACACACAATTTTCGTGGCATTTTTACAAATTTTACGCTTTAAAAACACTTCCAAACCAGAAATTCTGCATTATGTACAGCAGAAACAATATGAAATTCACAGTGACAGCAACAATACCTATAGTTTGTAACTTACAACCAGCTGAAGAACATTAAATGTTTTGTTATTTGACAGGTGTGCCAACTCCCAAAACGAAATTTCCCCCAAACTGAAAATGTTGACTCTAAAAAATGAAATGTCACTTTATCTCCAAAGCAAGAGCTAATCTGTCATTTTTATGGTGATTTTTTAATTCATCAAGTGGAAATACATCAGAATTAGCTATTTTTGAGCAAGAAACATATTCATTGTTGACCAGTGTTATCTGAGGATAACTATTATCACGAATTGTATTCGACAAGACAATCCCAATGCGAACAACTGTAATTCTGAACAACTAAACATTCGCGGTTATAATAATAAGTTCCACAAAAACAGTCGAATGGAAGCAGAGATGATAAGAAAAAAAAAGAAAGACTCCTTGGAATAAAAACAACTGAACATTTCAGGTTATTTAGACACTTTATTTTGAACTTTTGTCATTGCTTACCTATAATTTTCAGCATATTTAATTTTATTGTAAACATTTTTACTTATAGTAATGTAGTGTAGTTCATGCTGCGGGAATTTCTATGTTATATTGGTGGCTACATTGTTTTTTCTACTTTGTGAACGCACCCTCATTTCTCCCTCTCTGATTCGAGAAAGAAGAGAGCGGTGCTCTGAATGCTGGAGGAGCTATGAGCGGCTTCGAGAGACGACACTCACTCGGCAGCAGGAGAGAGAGATGACCACTAGTCTGCAAACTTCACCGAGGGATTCCTCGCTTGCTTGCAGTTCGTCATGGTCGGGCTTGAGTTCACCCGCCTGGTTGAAAGGGAACGACTCTGATTATGCGTGGGACGCATCGCCGATGGAACGCCGGTCTGATGTTGTAGTTACATAGACCCGGTCTCTGTGTGCTTCATCGTTAACAGAGCATTGGCCAGCTCTGTTAATTATTATATTACGGACAGTGCGGAATGGTTAACATTCTTACCCGACAGTGAAGTTTCTCCGAGTGTATGATTGTACTAATGGTAATAGTTTGTGAGTCTGCGACGACGTATCTTACGGGGACCAGCATCTGCATTCAGCTAAAGGTTGGAGTGTTGAACTTTATCGTATTTATCAGAGCCCGTGCGCTACGGGGAATCGTACGTTTTCTTGTGGGCGTTTGATCACTCCTAATGTATATTACCATTATTTTCACTTCTTATTTCATGTTAGTGATTAGTTCTCTCTCTTTCGGCAATTAATGCAGTTATTAGACCTTCAGTATTTAATATCTCTTTTATTACCACCACCCCTCTTGCCTGGGGTTATGTACTTGCAGTTCTTAATTTGTATAACATTTGTAATTTCTTTTCTCTCTGCTCTGTTTGTTGTTTATTAAATTGTTATATTGATGGTGGCTTTTTCTTATAAGTATTATTGCCAGAGGCAACCAAAAACCTTGTAGGATACGATCCATTTTTCCTTCCTGGGTTGTCCCCAGGCACGCCAACACGACATAATTAATTGTGAAATTATTGTAATTAGTTATATTTGCATGTTAAGACTGCGAATCTGACGTAGTTGGTTGATTGCTGATACATTGAAACAGACACGATACAAATATAAAACAAGTGAATGTAGGAAGAAAAATTATGACTTATTAATTTTTAGCATTTTACTTTTAACTATCATGTAATTCGCTTCTCATTGGTCATAGGGTGTATTGAATTTTTTTTTTTTTTTGAAAAATGAATGTGGCTAGTGCGGAAAAGTTGCGACTTGTGGCAGAAAGAACGGAGAAAAAAAGAAAATGGTAATTCGACAATATCCTGTGTCTCCGCATCAGCTCTAAAGTTTCGCGAGCCTAATGCTCTATGTATGTTTTCAGTTTTTTTCAGCTCTTCGCTTATTTCTTTAAATTTACAATCAGAAATAACCCTGGACTCACTACGAGGAGGTGGCTGCACTTCCAGTCCCATCCCTCCACCTACCCTTAGTAATATGCCCTCGGTGTCAAATGTTAGTTTACGCTGCATAGTCAGACTTCGTTCCGAAGCATGGTATTTCTTAGCTATGCACACTGAATTATGTGAAGGATTTCTACAGCTCACATACAAGCGGAGAATCCTAGAATCCTACAATCAGTTGTAAGTCATCGAGATTGAACAACTGTCCCTGGTTTCTCCCTCTCAATCTATATCGGACAGTGACCAGAATGAACGGCTTGGGAGATACCCAGAAGACACTCCTGATCAGTAGGCCTACTAAGATCGGAGATCTGTTCCTCGTTAATTTTGTTGATCCAGGGTACTTCAATGAGTTTGAAATTCGCCACTGATTTTGCCTCACAATGGAGTAACTCTGTCCAGAACGTGTGCCTGGACCTTTAGTGATACCATCGAAATGTTTCATTAGATAGTGGAGTGGAAGCTCATTTCCATGGAGAAGACAAATAAGTCGTTGGAGTGGTCTGCCGATTTCCTTTTCGATTTCCAATCTGGCCTCCATGTTCAGAGGAAGGGGAAGGGGAATATAGTTCTTCTAATAAAGTTATAATTATGCTTATCTTCTTTCTCTCGACGATATAATCGGCTGTCCTTTTTCTCCTGTGTTTGTGCCTTGTCCTTTCGACCAACAAAATATACCGCTGGAATGAACTTGTTATTAGGTGTTTCTTCTTTCTGAATTTTATCACCAATCTTCATTTCTCTCATGATCATCTATTATAAGACCCTTATTCCTAGTAGATATTATTCTCGCATCTTGTAACAGCTATCGCAATTAGAGCCACATCTCTCCTCGAGGCGCCTGTCCTGAAGGCTGCTGAAGATAATTTTGGTACAGACAAGCGAGCCTAAGCGGCAGAGGGCTTAGATTCGAAGTCAGAATCTGCACTGCTTCATTGCTGTTCCGAGTGGTGCGAAGGCGAAGACTCAGAGCTTGTTACTGATGTCTGTTATCTCTTCCTTGGAATCCAAGTCGCACTTCTTCAGATCGATGGCGAATGGGCCTCTTCGCTTTTCTCTCTTCACTCTTAAATAGGGTCTTGGTTGTCACAATGTCGATATTATCAATAATCATATTTCGTTAACTCCTCTGGCCTATTAGAAAGGATAGTTCTATCGATGCAACTTTTCTACTTAACTCATATTCACAGAGACTTTCCGGGTCCGGGCACTTACAAGTGCATATATCAAACAATTTTCAACCTTTATAAATAAAACCTGCTCATGCACCCTTGAGATTGGCCCACATCGTTAATGCGACTTCAGAATATTCTGATATTTACTATGATACAATTTCATCTTTTCCACTACTCTACGTTTCCTGACGGTAGAAAGGCTTGCTGTTTTTCAAACCTCGATAAGTTTTTCGGTAGTAACATGAGCGATATCTTATATTGAAAAGTGTTTTCCAACTAGTTCGTTTGTCTTTAACTCTCTGATCCAAAGAAAATGTGTTATCACATCCTTATAGGTTGGAAGTTGCGACTCTCTTATCTGTCCTTATGTACCGAACAAAGGACTGTCAGCAGTACGGCGAGTACTGAATTATTTTTTCCATCATGACAACACGAGGCATAATAACTATTGCATGCACCACTAACCAATGATATGATACACGATTACACAGGAACAACAGCGTTACAAATCTGGCCAGCGTTGCTTACCAAATACGACAGCTGGGCAGACGCTACCCTGACTGCCAGCATCCCTCTCTTCTCTCACCCCACAGAAGATACTGGTGCCAGATGCTTTTCTTCTTCTTGTACTATCTTCGCTAAATTTTAAAAGATCTGATTGATGGGGGGTTAGCTGTATAGGTATGCAGACTATCTTTATAATAATTTTTACAAATATGCGTTATAAATTCGAATCTTCAGTATGGATGCGGAGACACAAGATATTGATTAAATATAATTTTCTTTCTCCTGCAGTCTTTCCGCCACTAGTCGCAACTTCTCTGCACTAGCCACCTTCATTAAAAAAAAATCGATACACCCTTCTAGCGTCGAAGACCTCGTTCATTGGCTGACAAATGCGGCGCGAGAGACGAGGCGAGCTCCGTGAAGCACTGGGGGGGGGGGGGGGTGGCGCGCGGCTTAGAGAGGAGAGGAGAGACGACGACACGCTGGGCAGCGGCAGAGAGGGGGAAGAAACGAAGCAGCGAGAACAGAAGTCTCTAGAAGCAGAAACTTCGAGGATCGAAGAGACGAGAACGTGTAATGTGCAATATAATCACGAGCAGCCTTTGAGAGAACGAGTTCAGTTTAGAACAGCGAGTCAGTCTTGCGAAGCAGCAGTGGACGAGCAAGCCAGTCTTCGAGACCTGGGTTCGACTTGAGGAGGACCGCAAATGTGGCAGCGACCCAGCGAGTACGGCGGATCCGGAAGTCTTGAGTTCGAGTGCAGTGGACTGGCTCTGGAAGTCTTGGGTTCGATATACTGTGAACTTGAGTGAATGAGCTAGAAGAACGAGCAAAGACAACGAACTGTGTACTGAGATCTGACAGATTTGTTTTGTAAATAGTGCTCTGTGAACATTAGTTGAGATTAGCAGTTCATTGCTGTTCTCAATAATCCAAGTGAATTGTCATTGTCATCTGTGGAGTGCAATAACAAATACTGTGTTGCTGTGTGGAGTGAAATACCCATTGTTGACTTGAGTGTTTAAATTCATGTTATAGAAAATCACTGTTATTGTAATAAATGTAACATTGTTGTGTGAACTAAAAGTCACAATATGATGTGTTTTGAATGTACCATTTACTTGTTAATCTGTGTTTTTTATGGAGAATATTTGAATTTTAATCATAGGTGAGGGGGCGAAATCTGCAAAGTAGGACTTGTTTTGTAAAGCACGTACGGTTAAACGATTTGTGCATTGGATTTCTATCAGTCAGCATTGAATAATCGGTATTACCAAAAACAGAATTAAACATTTTTAACCTGACAGAAAGAATTAAAAGTCTAAGATCTAATTGGCTACAACACATACAAAGAATGCCAGTCAACAGGTTTCCGCTGATTTTACTCCACTACGAACCTAAAGGTAGAAGGAATGTTGGGCGTCCGATGACAAGGTGGAAGGACTCGATCTCTTGATGTGGAAACAGGCCTAAGGCCTAATTCCATAATGAAGAAGAAGAAGGCCAAAAACGTAATTATTTGTGATTATAACTACAGTTAAGTGTTTCAACTTTGAATAAAAATATAATTTCGATTTTACTCTCACGTCTGAGCTACATTGAATAAACATATTATTAATGTGTAGCACTTGTATATACACTCTTGAAAGTAGACGTGTGTAACATTTTACAATATTATTTTAGTACACATTATGTAGGCTTATTGTAACCAGAGGAAAAAAATTGTGCGTACTTGATACAACACTAAATTTTAATCATGCTTCTGCACTCTGTTGGTATTAATTTTAAAACAAGTCCACATTAAAAGCGTTCATTCAAAATATTCTCTGTAAAGAATTGCAATGCATTATCCACAATTCAATTTGCGTTTCAGTTATAGATTTTGTTTTTAATTCACACATGGGAAACACGACATGCACTGGCAAACAGACATGAAATTGCAAAGCATTTCTAGAAACTCTGAACGTTTTTTGCTCGGTATGCATGGAATACGGATTGTTAATAAGCTACATTAAGCTTGCATTCTACCATTATTTGATACGCGCATTATGCATTTCACAATGTAACATACAATGTCCAGTATTTATGTTCAATCATTCCCTTGAGTAAGTAAACTGTAACCCTGTTCCATGGTGATTAAAATGTTACTCGTAGCTACTATTTCCTTCGTGTTTTTGCGACATAGGATGGAATTTACTGCAAGAAGAAAGGGACTACAATTTTAAGAACCCGAATTCAATACCAGGTCAGTTTTCATTTGTCATACTATCAGAATCGCCCAGTAGTTCCTTCCCTCAGCGTCCTACAAAACAGAGAATCGGAGATAAAAGACGGTAAGAAGGGATTTTTTTTTTTAATTTTATGCAGCTGACCGCAACTGTCTGAATATAGACGTAGTATCCATCGGTGACTAGTATTCTTTCTAGTGTCTTCCGGAAAATATTAAAAAAGATGTTGCTTAGAATTGTGCAAACTTACTGCAAGTTCTCGAAAACAAACTCATTATTTGAGGCATTGAGATCAAAAACAGGTCTAGTCATGTAGAGCTCATTTCAATTTGAGAAAAACACAAAAAAACTTCAAAGACTGCATTGCACTTGCTTTAACCACTTGATTTTGGTATTGTTACTTTGCACTTGGTCAGATTTACTTGCCCGACAAGGAGTTAGGCCTATTTTTATTTTTAGAAAACGTAATATCATAGAATATAATTTTTAAAATTGTTTTCATGTTTCTGTTTTGATCTAAAGGAGCAGAATTTCTTAAAAAATGGTAAAAAATTTAATAAGGCAATATTTTTTTAGTATTATTTTACTATTGTTATGTAAACATTAAAGCACAAAATTATATTTATAAACACGTTGACACCTCAGTAAAGCACTACACAATTGGGTCACCTTTACTCTCTCCCAGAATCTTGGAGTGCTGTGTCATTTTGTTTAACATTGTATCTCGAAGTGCACGGAACACTTTGTTTTTCAAATTAACGCTATAATTCTATAATGTTCCACGAAAGTGACAACTTCCATTTCTACATTAAAGAATGAAAGGTCGATCATATAATATGGGATCACTTTTAACTCGTATACTGCAAAATTTATGACAAGTCCCACTTTTTATGTCAGCCCCTCATTTGTTGTATTATATATAGGTAAATTTTCTATATGGAATCTATACTATGTGCAGTTGTGATGAGCTGCAATGTTTGGTGAGAGGCAATGATGATGATGGAGAATTGGTGGAAGAAGTTGACTTACATCGTCTTTCACTATAGAGTCAGGAAGACCACTTCTAAATCAGAGAATAAATTCCAATGTGATAGGACCTCTTAAATACGTTGATAGCTCTTTATTGTTTCTCGTAACAAAGCAATTGTCCTCAAAATTGAACCAGACGCCATTAGCTTTGTAGACGTTTTTGAAAGTTCTGTATTCGTTTATTTACTTCTTTCTTTTTAATTAAATACATTTTTATTGTATATGGAGCAACAATTGGGATTGACGCATTCATGATTCGTTGTTGAATAGAAATAAAGGAAGAATACAAGTTGTAGTGTTGTAATACTTTTTCATGAGGCCAAATATACGAATGAAGGGGTAAATAAACAATGGCATTCAAGTTCTCATATATATAATCCTATTCTGCATTACTAGGTTTTAATTGAAAGCAATGCTCCACACCTCATCTGTATCCAGGCTTTTAGCAACCGATTCGGTTCGGTTCCCTCAAACAATTGGCGGCCATTCTTGTTTCGATTCATTTTCTGTTGTATTGCTACTGCTAACAAGACCTCTACATATATGTGCTGACAATAGAGGAAATGGCTTTTGTGTAACCCATACCTGCCAGCACTCACCTGCTGTTTCACACTGTTGCAAAATTCAAGAATTCTCTTATTTTGTGCCATTATTTTGTGTTCACTGACCACCAGAGTTCTAAGTGGAAACATGAGTCTATTTCTCTTAAAAGTTTTAACCATAAATGAGCAGACATCCGTCACGGCATGGTAATAAAAAACATAGAAACTAAACAATATAAAATGGCCTCATTCTGTAGCCGCAAGAGTACAACAAAATTCTGTCAGTTGTAACAATGTCAAAATAATAATAATAATAATAATAATAATAATAATAATAATAATAATAATAATAATAATAATAAAAATTACTGTTATTGAAACTTATCAACGTTACCAGTTATTCTGAATACATTGTAAATGTAAAGATAATTACTTAGTACTATCATTTACTTACATAAAAATGGCTTTTAAGGAACCCGAAGGTTCATTGCCGCCCTCACATAAGCCCGCCAGCGGTCCCTATCCTGTGCAAGATTAATCCAGTATCTATCATCATATCCCACCTCCCTCAAATCCATTTTAATATTATCCTCCCATCTACGTCTCGGCCTCCCTAAAGGTCTTTTTCCCTCCGGTCTCCCAACTAACACTCTATATGCATTTCTGGATTCGCCCATACGTGCTACATGCCCTGCCCATCTCAAACGTCTGGATTTAATGTTCCTAATTATGTCAGGTGAAGAATACAATGCGTGCAGTTCTGTGTTGTGGAACTTTCTCCATTCTCCTGTAACTTCATCCCGCTTAGCCCCAAGTATTTTCCTTAGCACCTTATTCTCAAACACCCTGAACCTATGTTCCTCTCTCAAAGTGAGAGTCCAAGTTTCACAACCATACAGAAGAACCGGTAATATAACTGTTTTATAAATTCTAACTTTCAGATTTTTGGACAGCAGACTGGATGATAAGAGCTTCTCAACCGAATAATAACACGCATTTCCCATATGTATTCTGCGTTTAATTTCCTCCCGAGTATCATTTATATTTGTTACTGTTGCTCCAAGATATTTGAATTTTTCCACCTCTTCGAAGGATAAATCTCCAATTTTTATATTTCCATTTCGTACAATATTCTGGTCACGAGACATAATCATATACTTTGTCTTTTCGGGATTTACTTCCAAACCGATCGCTCTACTTGCTTCAAGTAAAATTTCCGTGTTTTCCCTAATCGTTTGTGTATTTTCTCCTAACATATTCACGTCATCCGCATAGACAAGAAGCTGATGTAACCCGTTCAATTCCAAACCCTGCCTGTTATCCTGAACTTTCCTAATGGCATATTCTAGAGCGAAGTTAAAAAGTAAAGGTGATAGTGCATCTCCCTGCTTTAGCCCGCAGTGAATTGAAAAAGCATCAGATAGAAACTGACCTATACGGACTATGCTGTATGTTTCACTGAGACACATTTTAATTAATCGAACTAGTTTCTTGGGAATACCAAATTCATTAAGAATATCATATAATACTTCCCTCTTAACCGAGTCATAAGCCTTTTTGAAATCTATGAATAACTGATGTACTGTACCCTTATACTCCCATTTTTTCTCCATGATCTGTCGAATACAAAAAATCTGATCAATAGTCGATCTATTACGCCGAAAACCGCACTGATGATCCCCAATAATTTCATTTACGTACGGAGTTAATCTTCTCAAAAGAATATTGGACAAAATTTTGTACGACGTCAACAAAAGTGATATTCCTCGAAAGTTACCACAGTTGGTTTTGTCCCCCTTTTTAAAAATTGGTACAATTATGGACTCCTTCCATTGTTCTGGTACAATTTCCTTTTCCCAAATAGCAAGTACAAGTTTATAAATTTCGCTATATAATGCACTCCCACCCTCTTGTATTAATTCTGCTGGAATTTGATCGATACCTGGAGACTTGTACTTTTTCAGATTTTCTATCACAATTTCGACTTCTGAAAGCGTGGGTTCGGGTATAAATGGCTCAGTAGTTTGTATTTCAATTCCGTCCCGATCATTTCTATTTGGCCTATGTACATTTAGTAGTTGCGCAAAATAGTTTTTCCATCTGTTTAGGATGGATGGAGAGTCTGCAAGCAAGTCACCATTCTCATCCTTGATCACGTTTACCCTTGGCTGATATCCGTTCTTAAATTCCTTTATACCCATATATAAATCTCGAATGTTTTTACTCTTACTATTTGTTTCTACCTCATTCAGTTTTTCCTTCAAGTAACCTCTCTTTTTATTCCTAAGTGTACGACTTGCTTCCCGTCTTTCATTGAAATAATTATCTCTCTTCTCCTCAACTGGATCCTGTAAGAATTTCAATTTTGCCTGTTTCCTTCTTTCTACTACCATGCAACAATCTTCATCAAACCTCGGTTTCTTTTTCTTAGTTTCATAATAACCTATGCTCTGCTCAGTTGCAATTTTGATATTATCTCTGATATATTCCCACACGCTATTAACATCTAATTCTTTCTCAACTTCGTCGGAACTTTCTAAAGTGGCAAACCTATTCGAAATTTCGACCTGATAATTTTGCTTAGCTTCCTCGTCCTTTAATTTCAAAATATTGAATTTAGTGATATTAACTTGTTACTCTACTCGCTTGGCTACTGATAATCTTTCTCTTAATTCTCCAATCACCAAATAATGGTCAGAATTACAGTCTGCACCCCTGAAAGTTCGAATATCTACTATACTAGTATGTCTCCGTTTATCTATCAAGATGTGATCTATTTGGATGTGTGTCAATCCATCTGGAGAAGTCCAAGTATATTTATGTATATCCTTATGGGGGAATGTTGTACTTTTGACAATTAAATTTTTCGATGTGGCAAAGTTGACTAATCTAACTCCATTGTCACTACTAATTGCGTGTAGGCTCTCTTTTCCAATAGTTGGTCTAAAAATATCCTCCCGTCCTACTTTAGCATTGAAATCCCCCAATAAAATTTTCATGTGATATCTAGGGAACTGATCAAAAGTATGTTCCAATTCCTCATAGTAGCTATTCTGTACATGGTCGTCTTTCTCTTCTGTAGGGGCGTGAGCATTTATAACTATGATGTCGCACCATCTACCCGTAAGTACTAAATATGGTAACCTGTCACTGATAAATTCGACCTTTTTTACTGCTGATTTTATTCTTTTATGAACAAAGAATCCTGTTCCTAATTGGTGATTATTGATTCCTTCCCCATAATACAACAAGTAATCTCCTATTTGTAAAAATACAATTACTTAGATATTTAAATATAATCATTGATCACTGTTCAACACATGAAGAGAAAATCAATTCATTAAGGGAGTGTGGAAAAACTCAAATTATTAATAATTCCTTATGAATATTACATTTAAGAAAGAATGTAATTTACTATGCCAATTGAATTACGTAATTGTGCATTTTAGTTTTGAAAGACAATACCGTACGACAGGTCCCAATATCGGCAGAAAGAAGATTCCAGATTCGAGACGTGTAGATTGTGATTAACGGCATGTTCTGTGCTTAGGTATAAGAATAATAGTTCCTTGTAGAGACCGGATGCCAAAATGGTGAAGGGGTAAGAGATCCTGAAGCCGACATGACAGGTAAGATGGACAAGAAGTGTGCATGATTTGATACAGCAGAGAAAGTGAGTGTAGTTTTCTGCGTTTCTCAAGTCAAAGCCACGACAGCTGTTCGAAGTATGGAGAAATATCGTCATATTTCCGAATGTTGCATTTAAATCTAATGCACATATCAGTTAATAGAACATTCAATTTGAAATAATGGCATTATAAGAGTCTGGATAAGGATTTTTCTTTCAGAAAAAAGGGGATATGTTTTATGTGGGTTAGGAAGTGGAACACTGAGAACACTTTTTTTTTGTAATATTTGTAATCTGACTGTTCCAACTTAAGATAGACACCTAAATTTTTAACAGTAGAGCTATAAATTATAGAAATGTTGTTTGATAACTGATGGTGCATGTCGTGCTTCGAAAGAAGATAATCGGTATGGCAATGTAATGTAGGTGTTGATAATAAGTGTGGTGATATTGATATCGTCAATAGACGTGTTAGTTATGCTAAAAATGGTGTTGGCATTGGCTATGCGAAAGGTATAATAGAGACTCTGTTAGTCAACGAAAGTTGTTTTGATAAAGTGAAGCCAATGTCAGTGACGATTATGATGATAATGACATTTATAGGGTGAATCGCTGGGATGTATTAGTGTAGGTAATGTGGTGATTGTAATAGTGGTAATGTGGGTGTTAAAATATTGTGATAGTAGAAATGGTGGTGGCGATGGTCGCGATAGTGGTGAATGCTGTGGTGACGAAAGAAGTGATGAAGACAATGTGAATGGTGATGATGAAAGTAGTTATAATGTTGTTAAATTAGGTGGCTGTAAGGGTTGCGATGAGAGTTCCTCTAATAAGGGTATTTGTAATGATAATTAATTCACGTTTAAACTTTGTGATGAAAGTAGTAAGTAGCTATGGTAGCTGTAACAGTAACAGTAGTGTTTTATTTACCGACGCTGTGAACTGCAGAGATTATTCTCTGTCGAAACAAAATATGAGCAAGAATTTGTTAACAATTTTGCACACAGTCTTTTTTTTTAGATTTTTTTGCGTGCCGTAAATCTACAATCTAAAACATGGAAAATAGAACTTTCCTTTTTTACAGGTAAAGTTATGCTAAAGCTTTCATCTCCCTTTAAATAATCCAACCCCGCTCTATTTGAGGACCTCGAATCTATAAAGATAGTGATAGAGATATTTGTAATAGCCGTGGTGAAAATAATGTCAAATTTTCTGACGAGGGTAATTGCAATTGTACTAATGAAGTTAATTTCAAGGTGACGAAGGATTTAATTGTAACGGTAGTGGAAAAGACAATAGAGATATTTATAATGAAAGTGAACGAATATAGAGATACTTTATGATATTGTGACTTTTAATTCACAACAGTAATGTAACTTTTATTTTCACTACAATAATGACTTTCTATAATTGAATTTAAACACTCCCGTCAACAATGGGTATTCCACTCCACACAGCAACACAGTATGCGTTATTCCCCTCCACAGACGACAATGACAATTCACTTGGATTATTGAGAACAACAATATACTCCTAATCTCAACTAATGTTCACAAAGCACTACTTACAAACAAACTTCCAGTTCTCAGTTCACAGTTCGTTTGCCTTGGCTAGTTCTTCTAGCTTATTCACTCAAGTTCACAGTATATCGAACCCAAAACTTCCGGAGACAATCTACTGTATTCGAACTCAGGTCCCCCAACTGCGGTCCACTGCATGTCGAACCAAAGACTCCGGATACGCCGCACTCGCCTGGACGCTCCCACAGTTGCGGACACACTCAAGTCAAACCCAAGACTTCTGGAAACTCCGCACTCGCCTGGTCGCTCCCACAGTTGCGGTCCTCCTCGCGTCGAACTCCGGTCTCGAAGGCTGGTTTCCTCGCTAGCTCACGGCTGCTCCACATACCGACTGGCTGAACTGTTCTAAACTGAACTGGCTCTTTCTCTTCTTCGCGTCTTCTATTTATTCCCAAATCATAGTTTCCAGAAAGTACTGTTTCGAGTATCTTCCACTCGATCGGCTTTCGTCGTTTTCCAGAACCATCTGTTCGGGGGGTTTCGTTCCCCCCTTCACCTCGCACAGCGCAGCACCTGCAGCTTTCCATTCCATTCTCTCCTCTCTACGCCGCGCTAAGTGCCCACCGACTTGCGTCTTTCCTCTCTCCGCCGCCTGTCTTCTCGCGCCTCGTTCATTCCACGCGCACCCTCCCTTCTGCCGGACGCGTGTTCGACTCCCGAGGCAGCGAGAATATTCCAGTATGGTTGCCACAAAATAAAGGTAGTGATAGAGATATTTGTAATAGCGTTGATGAAAATAATTTCAAATTTTCTGACGAAGGTAATTGCAATTGTACTATTGAAGTTAATTTTAAGGCGACGAAGAATTTAACTGTAACGGTAATGGAAAAGACAATAGAGATATTAATAATGAAAGTGGACGAATATAGAGATACTGTATGATATTGAACAGAGTGACAATGAAAGCATTTGTAATAATTAGTGATGTAGGTAGAATTATTATTTGAGTGAACGTGTGGTACGTAAAGGAAAATAGAGTTATGGAGTGAGCTGCAATTCTGGTGATGGATGTGAAGATAATTATAGTGGATGTACTAGTAACAGTGCTAGTATTGAATCGGGTTGTAATACGGTGATAATAGAGACAGTTGTAATAGTGATGTAGGAAATATTGTAATTATGGTGATAAAGACAGCTGTAATTCTAGTAACAAGGGCGTTGTAATGTATTAGTGTAGTCTTAAAGATATTTTGGTTATATGCAGATAGTGGTGAGAGTGGCGGCAATGAAAATGGAAGTTACGGTAATGGTGGTAATGGGTTTATTGGTTCTTTTGCGAGTGAAATTATTGATCATAGACAATTTGGTAGCCACCGGCGTGGCTCAGTCGGTTAAGGCTCTTACCTGCTGGTCTCAAGTTGCGCCCGGGTTCGATCTCGGCTTGGGCTGACTACCTGGTTGGGTTTTTCCGAGGTTTTCCCCAACCGTAAGGTGAATGCCAGATAATCTATGGCAAATCTTCGGCCTCATCTAGCTATCACCAATCTCATTGACGCAAAATAACCTAGTACTTGATACAGCGTCGTTAAATAACGAACTAAAAAATAGACAATTTGGTGGCTGAATTGGTGGTAACAATATTGGTAGACGTGTTAAAGGTGTTGAAGGAAGTGTTGATGGAGGTATTCTTAGTTCTGGAAATAAAACTAATAAAGATGGTGGTGGCAGTAGCTATGATAGTAAATGTATTATATACTGGTTTTGTCAGTAGAATTGGCTGTTTAGTGTTTACCAGTTCTACCAAATTTTAAATGTCACTCGCATATGTATTTAGAACGATATCGAACTAGTTCAACCTTCATAGTAGTAATTGTAATCTATATATTTGGTAACGATATTATAGAGGGTTTTATAACTAGGTCATAGTCGGAGTAATTGTAAATATGATACATCTTTCCGTTGTAAATATTTGATTCTGAGGTTCCCAGTTAATCAGTAGTCTATCAGTGCCTATTAGTAGTCATGTTTATTGTTTATATATTTCAATTTCAATGAACTTTTGGGTGAAACAATGCAATGAAGGTCATTGAAAATCTATTCGATTACCACTAATTTCGTAATTGGTTTTATTCTCATATATAACGTTAGTGTAAATAGAAATTATATTTTGGTCTGCGAAGCTTCAACATGTAACCATCTGGCTATACATTTATGTTATGTGTAAACCTTTACATGTCGCTTTCTATGCATACCGCGCATTCAGTATGCATTTTATGTGTAGAATAAGGTTAAAAAAGAATGGGCCGGCGAAAAATGTCTAAATTCCATAAACAGAACATTGCGCATGACCGTCTCCTTGAAGCTCCAGTTCACAATTAGACCATGTAAATGTGCTGAATTTTGTTCTAAAATGTGTTATAAAATAAAACGAAGGGTTGATTCTGCTGCATAAAAGCTTCTGAAGAGTGAAATAGGAATAAAATTGATAAATACTAAATCTATTGAAACGGGGTACGAAATTTATCGAAACGAAGACGAACAAGAAAGCTACGTAATATGTCATATTAATGTATAAGCCATTGTAGCTTAGGTGACTTAAGCACAAACCTAAACCAGATAGCATTGGTTGTAGGAGGTTCGAATCTCTTTTAGTCTTAATTTCTTTCATTACAAATTTACCATAATAAGTTTTATGTGCACCATTTACACAAGTACCAAGTAGCGACATAGCCTGGAAGTCGACTGAATGTGTAGTAAATAGCACAACGGGAAACACTACTGTCTGTTAATAAAACCGTCTGCATTTATATCTGATTTATAGCTTTTATCTACAACATTAAAACATGTTACCATTGTAAACATTAATTTAGTTCTAGTTGTTTTAATAATGGCCATACTGAAGTGATACTGTTTACCATTCTCTAGTTGATAATGGAGTTTAGCTTTCTGTATGTTTTTTACCTATATTCTTGAAAGGGAGCATTGACAACGTTTGAAAGCCAATTTTCATAAATAATGAAACAATACTAGAAGTAATAAAAAGTAGAGCTATACGGTATGTTATAATAATAGGGTACATAACTAATTGTATTGATATTTCATATTCTTCGTCAGTCATACGTCCGATATTTGCAGGCGTTTAGGTTCTTGAAGCCCCTTTTTGAACAGTCATGATATTGCAAACATTAATTAGGACCTACATATCGAATTAAACCGTAAATGCTAAATAACCTAGATGTTGATACAGCGTCGTAAAATAACCATAAACCGTAAAATTTTTCGTGGGATCTAGAGAAGAGTATTTCGTCTTTTTATTTCGCTATATAATAAAATTAATTTACTTTTATATGTGTTTTGATAATTAACTCAAGAAATGAATTGTATTTTCGTTCAAAAACATCCGTGACACCTACGAAAGTTTCACAACTCTTATAATGTAGAATCACTCACCTCTTATGACAATGAGACAGTTTTCATTCAGGGCAGCGATTATGTGACTTGGTCTGAGAAATTTGTCAATAACAAGTAGAAATAATATCATCATCAACATCATTACATTTTACGACACGGATTAAGTCAGTAATTGTTCTGGTTTCAAAGTGGTTTAATATTTGTCTGATCAGCGTTTTGTTGGGCGTCCTACGTTTCTCTTTTCAACTGGTTTGTAATGAAGCAGTTTATATTGTTCCAGGTAGTTCTATTCATTCTACGTGTTCTCTCCATTTATTATTGTAGCATTCTGTTTATTGAGATATTTAATTGTAATTTTACCTGTGTTTCATGACTATACTTCTATATGATATGATATGATATGATATATTTATTCCACCAGCTTACATCGGTCGTGATGGCTCTTCACATTTCTGTATACAGTGCCATCACTCCCTTGGATACATGATTTTCTGCTTACGCTTTTTCTAAATCTCCGGCTATTACATATAAATGACCCTGATCACTTTTCTATCACGTCCCTCACCTCTGTTTCCCTCCCTTCTTCTCATATTTACCATTCTCTTTCCTAGTTATCTCATTCTTACTAATCTTATTTAACTAAACAATGACTTCTCTCAATCTCTTATTAATTGGTCCGAACATTGTTTATATTTGTTGAACTCTTCCATAGTTGTTAACTTATTTATTCACTTGAATCACTAATATTCACTAACCACTTATTCCCATTAATCTAATCTGTATATTTTCAGACGAAGTAGTTTCTACCGTTTCGTTACCTTTCCATTCCCACTTTCTTTATTATATTTGTATCACTACTTACTTATTATCACTCTCTGGTTATTACTTGTATCTTATCCTTTTTCACCATTATTTCCTTGCCTTACCGTCTTTTCTGTCACTATCACTCTTTTCACTTTGCCACTTTCTTACGTTTTGTCACTCATGCCACTCATGCACCAACCTCTTAAGTTACCTATAAGTTTTTCTGTCCCTTACTACTTCCCATTGACAAACCTCTATCCGGTGTCCCTAATGTTACTTCATCCCTTCCGGTTCTTTAAAATCTTGTCTTCTTATCTTGGTATCTTCTTCATCTCTCGATCCTTTCTGTAATTGCTGACCCATATTTGTTTATACTTCTATATAAATAATACTGCATACAATTATTATTAACTTCTGCGAAGTATAATTAGGGGTCTGGGAACTTAATACCATTATTATTAATATAAAGGTGCTATGGTGAACACATTAAACATACAAAAAATTTGTTTACTTATTTGATGTGCGTCTGAGTTTCGAGAAAGCAAATAACTATTAATTTCATATACAGACCAGGTAGTGCCTAATAATAACCCACGAATGGGGCTGTAATATGTTTCCAAGTCTTCATAACCAAGTTATTAAAAATTCCATTACCATTTGTGAACTTAAAACTTCCCGTTCCGAAATCAGAAATCTTACCTACGCTACACCATCTCGTTGCGTTTGCTGCATTGTAGAGAGATTACTATCAAAAAGTCAACCGGGATAAATACAGCATTGCCTTTGAAGGCAATGAGTTTACCCGCGTGAACCTGACTTACAAACTTTACATTTAGTGCTTTGTGTGGAGTGTGGCATTGAATTGAGCAGAAACATAGACATTATGACGAAGTAAACAGAAGCGAATAGAAGCATTTGAAATGTGGATATGGAGAAGAATAGAGCGTGGGAAATGGACAGACAGAAAAAAAAAGAAGCTGTGTTGGAAAGAGTGGGTGAAGACAGAATGATGCTGAAACTGATCAGGAAGAGGAAAATAAATTGGTTGGGTCACTAGCTGAGGAGAAACTGCCTAAAGAAGGATGCACTGGAAGGAATGGTGACCGGGAGAATACTTCCGGTGAGAAGAAGATATCAAATGATAAACGACATTAAAATAAGTGGATTGTATGCGGAGACTAAGAGGAAAGCAGGAAATAGGAGAGATTAGAGAATGCTGTGCTTGCAGTGAAAGACCTTCCCTTGGGCAGAACATGTATGTGTGTACGTATGTACGTACGTATGTATATTATTTAGTCATTTAGCAGTGTCATATTTTCCATTTAACAACCTGAATGCGTTTCATTATTAAAAAAAATTGTTTCTTCGTCAATAGGTCAGTTGAAGAAAGTGGGTACAATACAACATTGTCATTTTATTTTCTGGCTCCTTTGTCTACAACGTGTATACCTTAATGTTTTTTTTTTTTTTTTTTTTTTTGCAAACGTACAAACTTTGGATAACCTTCACTCGGTGTTTAAGTATTTCTCTTCTCGAAATTCCCTTACTTACTATATGAAATGTTTTATTTTAATCTGTGAATGTTACGGAAGTATAGTCTTCGTCGTCCTCATAGCAGATGTTTCTTCTGATTTGTTGTAACATCTCTCTTTTATTTTCTGCAAGTGAGAATTATGTTCATTTTTCCTAATGCTATTTTCTTATTCCTTTTTTTTTTTGTCTCCCTACCCTATTATATATATTTACCTTCTTACCTCACAGATTTAATTTAGTTTATTCTTGTGCTCCTTTTACTTCCTCTCTTAATGTTCACACTTCACTTCCGTAAAGAAGAGAAGATCATTGAAATGTGTAATATGTTTTAAACGTGTGTGTTTCTAAAGTGCATAATAATTTAGAACATGATTTAAAAGTCCACGATGCAAAAGGACTACTGGTCATCAAAGTTGAAGTGAAAAAATATTAAATTATCTGAAAAGTGTAATATGATAATTATTTTGATTTATATTTTTACCAGTGCAACATATTTCCCGATTTATAAATCCTGCCTTTCTTAACATTTCAGCCTTTCAGATTGTGATATGATATGTAAACTAATTTCATCCCGTTCATTTAATGACAACAACAACAACAACAACAACAATAATAATAATAATAATAATAATAATAATAATAATAATAAGCTACTCATTTGAATTTCAGAATGGATTCTCTGTAACCGAGGGTGTTAAGTGGATGTAAGAGTGGAATGAAAATTACATTTTCCAGTTCAACGCCCCATTTCAATTCCACTAATACATGTCAACTTTGTGCTCTTGTGATACGAACTGCAATTGAAATTGTTTTGTGCGTACAAACAAAAAATGAATACGTCCATAGAGTTATTTGTTGTACAGCACCTCGATGGAATCTGACACCAACATGTAGTGTTTCATTTGCATCCTCACTCTACTCGATCGTTTCCATTCGCAGTGAAATCGATTCAAGTTCGACAACAGTTACTTACGGGCTAAATACGTTCGCATGTCCAAGTTGAGATTTGAGATCGTTGATTTAAATGGACACATGTAAGTCTTGTACTGTGCTGAACATAGCGCCAAAGATATGCCCCAATTTTATAGACATATTGCAGATTCGTAATTCCAGCAATGCTTGAAAATGTACTGTACGATATAACGATACAAAATACTTAGTAATCATTATCGTGATTATTGTTATGGTTTTGAATGTAATAAGTGATATTGCTAGTAGCAATGATTATAGTAAAAGTGGTGGTAACTATGACTTAATTATAGTCGTGATGATTATGGCGATGGTGATAATATTGTTTATATTGTCTTTAAGGATAATGAATATGATTGTGACTTATTACATTGACCACACTTATACTGAATATGATGATGATTCGGAAATAAAGAAGATGAAGAAGCAAATAATGAATCGTTAAATGTGTTAAGTAAATAAGTGTACAGTAGCTTCAGATGAAGAGAGTGTATGTGATGTTGATTATAATAGACGTTATGGCAACATTCCCCACACCAAATCCAATGCCGGGATACAAGAGGTGGGAGGTTTGTGGTTGCGAGACCTGAACAAAACCGCGAGTAATTCTATAGGCCAACCTCTGTAATCATCGTCATTGGTTGCACGGACGTCAATTCTCATTAAGACCCGTAATTAGTGGATGACGTGTTTACAGATTTAAAAATGTACACACAATTTTTATTTCGCCAAACCGCATCGGACCCTGTACATTATTCACTTGAATCTGAATTCTGTTGTTAAAATGTTTGGGGTGATTTTTTACACTCAAATGAGATAAACAGCATTACATAAACCTAACAGATGTTGCTGAATGTGCTGAAATACATTGCAAAATTTACCCAACCGGACCCCTAAAAATGATGGAACTCGATAGAAATTAGCGTAATTGGAGATACTTAAAAATGTTATTTTACTGAACATACAAATTACCAGTAATGTTGAAATTACGTGCAGTTGTAACCTTACAAAACTTCGATGATGCTCTTCTAAATTAAAGTTCATTTTGCCCATTCAGTTATCGGAAAATTAATATTAATCATTTGATCAGGTATTGATAAAAACTAACGATATCTATTAAAGCCATTTTACATTTTACGCTACCGAAATTTTCTCTTTTATAATGCTCGCTTGAAGTACGTAATTAATTTTATGTTACTTAAATACGTAACACCTGCTAACAATGTAAGAGTAGAGTTACTGTGTCATAATTTAGTATCGTCCGATAATTATTAGAAAATTACCGTTATACATCTTATTAGATGTTTTTTATTTAGTTTATTTTAAGACGCTTTATCAACTGCGATGGTTACCTAACATCCGAGTGAAAAGAAGGTTATAATGCCACCGAAATGAGCCGAGTGTCCAGCGTCGAAAGTTACCCAGCATTCGCCCTTAATGGATTGAGGGAAAACCCTGGAAAAATCCTCAACTAGGTAAATTGTTGAAATCAAGATTTGAACTCGTGCTCGTTAGTTTCACAGTCTGGCATATTAACCGTTACTCCACAGCGGTGAACTATCACATGTTGTTAAGCTACACCAGGGATGAAAAACTTTGCTACAATTGAAGCATAAGTCACAAGTCGGAACATAAGTCCCTTCCCTGCAATTCTCGCGTCATTGTACGGTAGGGAGAGAAGAGAACAGTGTGTTTGCTAAACGTCACAGAAACGTCATTGAAGGCTCCGACCTTGTGGATGTGGAAACGAATTATTTACCCTGCTTCCACCCCTTTTATTCCCCAGTTTTGCAACTCTGAGCTACACCTTTATCCGTTAAACGAATTTTGTAAAAAAAAACAGGGCGCTTAGTAGCAATTGGATCGTCAGACTCCGTTCTGTGCCTATGATATAATTTTATTGCAAACGCGAGAAAGCAGCTAACGTCACAGCTTATAATAACTAGGGACCGGATTTTTATGTAATATGAAGGTGTGAAATATGTACGTATTTATGTAAGAAAAGTAGGCTGAATATTTACCAAAATGTGTAAAATTGAGGACCGTTTTTGCAAAACTTGCTAACTGCAAAATTTCGAAAATTGAGATTTTGGTGGATTCGTGAACATAAAGCACGCCTCTACACGATGTTAAAGTTATCTTAGTAAAATTGAATTATTTCTCTTCATTATAGTGTGTCAAAGTGTGATGATTGCACCTATAACCTATTTGTCTTCATTTAGTTTTTGTCTCTCCTGTAAAATTTAGTTTTTTCAGTTAGTAAGTTTTGCAAAAACGGTCCTCAATTATGAAAATATTTCATATCAATATCTGGCTGGTGTAGTATAGGTAAGACTCTCTAGTTGTGATTTCATAGAGCACTCGACTTTTTTACCACACACTTGACACATTACTATTTTTCTGTAGTGAAAGCTTCGTTCACCACAATCCATGATTTCATTTTTGTCGTTTGGGTTGAAGATACAGGGGCCATTTTAATTAGTTAAAAGCAGTAGATAAACTCACTTGTACTTTATAGGTATTGTAAGTACTAAAACTAGAGAACTGAGTGAAATGAATGACACAGCAGAACTGCAAGCATGGTTTTTCTCTTTACTGGATTAGGAGAAAATGAGAGAAGATGTGGGATACATGCATTTTAGCTACTCCCTGTAAGAAACAAAGTACCTACTAAACCTCAAACTATAGGCATTTATAAACTGTTGTTTGAAAAGTGACATTCCTGTCTCATTCAGAAGGGTAGGATTATTCCAGCCAAGAATCATACTTTCTAATTGCTAAAAAAATCCGTTTTCCGTATAGGTCTACTAAAGTAAAGAGGTCAAGCAATAGCCTGAAAAGCTATTTATTTTCATCTTCCAACAGCTTTTCGGTTGTTCCTTTACTCCAGCTTCTTTTCAAAATTCGGCTACTTTATTGCGGCTCATGTCAGACTTGACACGGGTTTTCTCTGGAAGGATTAGGAAGAGGGTGGGTAAGGTTGCAAATTGCATGGGAACGGCTTCTTAAGACGTGTCCAGAACAATTATAGTTCCAGACAAATCATGTCGTCCTCGTCACATTCCACCACAAAAAGGCAGCGCTACTTTCTGAGAGATTTTTATAATACAAGATAGTTGTATGAGAAGGGCTGCCTTTTGTTCACTCATATTTACAGTGGGCGGTATGGGGTAAGTACCTCTATTACTACCTGGAACTAAAGACGTTATGTTTCGTCCCGAAATATATTTTTCTTGGGTAGGTAAAAAAAACTTATTAAATCTGTGTATTTCAAATTGTAAACTTCCCCAGCAGAAGTTTTTTTTTTTCAGAGAAGTAAAAATGAATAAAACTCCTAAATATGTAGATTTATGTAATATCAAGCCGTAATACGTAATGTGGGGTAAATATGTAAAAATGTGTAGTATCAAATTTTAATATATTAATGGTAATTACAAGATTCGCAAAGATTTGTTTTTTATATACGGTTAGGTTGAAAGGACTATAATATGTAATTACATAAAAATCCTGTGCGTAATGATAACATCAAAGTATCTATTTACTGAAAACATACAATAACTTGTTATTTAAACTTAATATTAAAGAATACTTACTGCAATTATTTCTACTGAAAATTTGAATTGATATTTAAAATTGATAATTATGAGCACTAGCCTGTGATACAAGAATTGCTTAAAATGATTCCCTCAACAGCAACATATTCTCCACATATTCGTAAAAGATTCCAATTGAGACGCTTAAGCTACTCAGTTGTGATTAAGTAATTCCTCGATTGGTTTTCGTTTTAGGTTACCTATTTTCTGAAGTTATTCTTAGAAACTTGACATTTATGTTCATTCGCAAACAAATAATCACACGAAATGAGATCAGGATTACGAGGGGCGTTACAAACTACCGCTCATTACACTATCTGGAATAGGATCTAGAGGTTTGTAAGCAGTGTGTACACTAGCAGAATCCTGTTGTAAGAATGATTGCTGGCCTATAATAAAAAAATATCAATATTTATGTTCTGTACATTGAAGCTTTGATAGTGCCTTCATTAAAAATACAGAGTATTATTTAGTGTGTATTCGAACCACTCCTCATCCCAATCTTTCATCATGTAGTGCAAGCATGCCCAAACATAGCCCGCTGAGGTTGCTCATAGCTCCGCGCATTTGTGTAGCACGCGTTCCGGGTGATAACCCATTCATTGCCACCTCAGTCTTCAACTATGCAGGTAGTTTGATGAGTGTTGCAAGGGGTATACAGACTGCGTTAAAGGGAGATAGTTATGAAGTTTAATATTAATCACTGTATAATTAATCAAGAGTCCCTCTATGCTAATGCCTTAAAATCAACAACGTGATAAATATTGTTGTGCAGACTTTAATTATTTCATTAGGTCTCACGCCCTTAATCGTAGGCAGTTCAAGAACTTTCAGGGTCAATAAAGAGTATATTGATTATACTGATATCCCTTACCTTTTCGATGCACGCTGGCTTAATCGTGGCGAAACATTGGAAATATTCTTGAATTTCAGGTAATACATTAATAAATATGTGGTCGAGAAAAGAAGAAACGTACCTGAACTTACTGACGAAACCTGGATTCAGGATTATGAGCACACTAATGATTTAAATGTAGCGTTACGGGGTAAAGAAAAATTAGTTTTTAGCCTGAATGATACGTACTGTGTTGAGCTTTAAAGGAAACTTTGCCTGTGGAACAGTCAAATCGCAAATCGAAATTTCTGTAATTTCCCGTCCTTAGCCTCCTTAAATGTAGAAAATTACTGTAAAATTTTTAGTTATCTTAGATTTATAATTTGATAGACACTTCGTGGATTGTCCCAGTTGGATTAATTTTTTCAGCCATATTCGACAGATCCAGAGATTGTACCATCAAATTCACAGCTTAAGCTGATAGACGTGCTCTATGACACACAGTTGAAAAATGCATACAAAGAAAAGAGCATAGTTGGTTTTTATAAAATGCTGAAGGTTAGGTCAATAAGTTTCCGGCCTAACCTTGACGACGCGCGATAAGGGCCAATCGCTTCTATGTTAGAGATAGCTATATCTTTGTTTGTAATAATGATACATTCGCAGATTTTATCTCGCTCAGTTACTTGGGGAAAGCCTCTTCAGTACAACGGGCTGTGTAAATTTTTGCATTGTTTAAAATTGAGTATCTTGCGGTAATAAATTTCCTAACTAAAGAAGATTCTCCCGTGGAAATCAAAAACCGATAAATGGGATGTATGGTGAAGCGTCTCCTTCTTATCCGATTGTGAAAGATTAGACTAAACTAGGCCTAGACAACTCAACCTAGTTGCGATGTATGTACAGCGAGTGTACACAGCGTATTCCGAATCTCACCGGACCTATGGACATCAATGACGTCACGCTGCAGCGAAATAGAAACAAAACTGCTGGAAGGTTTAATGGCCATCATGGCGGCAGTACAAGTTGTTGCATGTGCTACGCTAGCAAAATTTTGCGAAATTTCCATACTGTCATCTCGTTCAAAGAAAAGAAAGCATTAACAATTCAGTTCTTGAACCAGTAGTAATAACTGGTCATTTGACATGTGAGGGAAGGTCTAAAGTATGAGGAGAGCTATCTAACGGAGTGTTTACACGGTGAAAGAATATAGCTTCTCTAAACCCATTAGCGAGCTCTCATGAGATTTATGTAACTCTAAATTCTAATGTTACTCTCTGGACCGTTTACATGGTGCAGACAGTTTAGAGTGAGAGAAAGTGTTGAGAGCATGTAGAGAATACAGGCTGGCAGAAGCACAACGTATTGCGGCTGCTGTAGTGATTGCAATTCTTCTGAATTGAAGAAGGCAGAGGAGAAATAGATCTACGTGGGAAAAACCCTGGATATCTCGCCGGAACACGCATGGAGTGAGTTAAGGATGGAAGATCCAATTCTGTTTAAAAAATTTTCTGAGCATGTCATCATCAGAAATAGAAGAATTAATAGCTTTATTCTCACCTGCAATTGGCAAAAAAGACACAACTATGAGGATTGCCATTAATATAAAGGAAAGGCTGTTGGTTACATTACGCTTCCTAGCAACAGGTTTGTACCCTAAACACATTATTTTATTGTTCTTAACAGAATAAATTAATAATAATAATAATAATAATAATAATAACTTACAAATGGCTTTTAAGGAACCCGCAGGTTCATTGCCGCCCTCACATAAGCCCGCCATTGATCCCTATCATGTGCAAGATAGTTTTGAAATTACATCTATTGACCATAAAATATTGTACGAACCATTTAATACACGCAACTGTGAGTCCTTTAAATGTAAAAAATGTCAATGTCAGTAAGTGTTTTGCTACGGATATCTAGAACCGAACAGCGCTCCGAGCGGTGGAATTGGCGTCTGTACGTTTACACGGCGAGAGTTTAGAGAAGAGAGCTAGAGATTGTAGCTGAGTATAGCTCGTGCGGAACCCGGTGAAGCTTGGAAGGAGAGAGCAGTAATGTGTTATGGGGTCGGCTACTGGCCGATGTTACAGTGATGAGATGCAAGCGAGACTGAACAAGCGTTACTCCCTCCACTCTTAACCGTCTGTAGAACTGGTTTCGCCATCAAGGTGAAGCTTCACCAGGTTCCGTTCGAGCTATATCACCGTGTAAACGGTTTTGAGAGTAGGTATCTTGTTGATTCTAATTAGATTTTAGAGAGACTAAATAGAGCGGCCTTGAAAACTGCTCTCGCCGTGTAAACACCCTGGACAAAGAACTCGCATATGCTCTTAACTCTCATTATAGCTACTCTAAATTATTCAACTGAGTTGAACTTTTTCATAAACTCTCGCTACAGAAGCAGTGTAAATGGCGGCCAAGAAACAATGGAGTGTCGAAGAGACGAAGATTGATTGAAACACATGAGTTGGAAAGTTGTTTGTGAAATATGTTTAACAATAATTGAGGGGTTACGTGGACTAACAGCTTAAGTGCAAGATCATACTTTTGAGTAAACAGAAGTTGAAAATTACGATATTACTTTTTGTGTGTTCCTATGATATTCCATCAAACTTTTAAAATATACATTATCAATATAGGATTCCTTAAACACAAAAATGTAACGAAGTAATACCTATTATTGAACTACAATATTAAAAAATGTTAATAGCGACTTCCTTTTAAGTTGTTAGTCCACAGAACACCAATAAATGGTTTCTAACGGAGAATATTATGTAACATAAGAATAGAAACAATTCTATTAACTTTGTACTTTACTGCACAATAACACAAATTCATAAATAAACTCCATTCTTTCGTACTATACTCTGAAAATAATATATACAAAATTAATTAATGATTTCATTATATAGGTTAAATTAAAGACATATTAATATTTGAACTACGTTTACATTTGTTCATACATCTTTATGATATTAAATAAAAAGTTTCGGGTTTTAAACTTGAAATTAAATGTACAAAACAAACATGGTTTTCATTCATCTTCATCGGTGACTTCAGATCCATCATTGCTTATAGAACTGCGCCGTTACATTAAGCCTCGGAATAGCCAAATTTTTACTAAAATCAAATTCTAGTACAAGAGTATCAATATCTTCATTCGCAAAATTCTTCACTTTTTCAAGATATTCCTCTTTAAGACTGTTGTACTTCTGAACATTTCTAAGATGAATTCCATAGTCCATCATTGGGATTCACGTTTAACATAAGTTCAGTTTCCCTACAGTAGTCACAAATATCGGATCTTTGTTTTTTGAAACTGTAACAGCTGTTTTCTCTGAAGAATTGATGTTAAGTTTGATATTTCATTGACAAATGTTTTCCTTTTTGTTCAAAGTAATATTGCTGGAAGGACTTAAACAAAGTGACAACATTTAAACTGGGATCATCAAAGTACCGTCTAGCAGAACTGCGTCTTGCATAATGTGACGTCTTAGAAGGGAATAAACTCCATTGTACGTTTACCATATCCCATATTTCTTGATGAGTCTTTCTTAGTCGATTTGTGTGTTTTCCACGACTTTCAGTTGTAGCAACAGTCCCCACTTTCAAAGCTTGCTGACATGTTTACATACGAGCTTCTGTATTTGCAACACTTTTAGTAAAATTCCTTTACATGCAGTGACATTAGCGCCCTCTAACTTCACTTTGTATACAAATGAATACTGACTATTTCTTCCAGATGTAGGTTTCTTTGTGTTACGGAAAGGGTTTTTTTTTTCTAAGTAACCCAACAACATTGTACCCTGCAGTTGTTTTTCTTCAATACTCCAAAATCCACTCAAAAATCTCTGCTGATCAAGATGATTGAATTCAGCTGCATAATTCAATTTACAACATGTTTTCACAACAGCAAATCGTTTAGCGGGTATTGTTTTACCGCTCCTTGAAAGGTAACTTCTACCGGAATTAGCCTACGTTTATTCTTTGCACTTTCTTTCTTCCAACTAAGTTAGTTTTCCTTATTTTTCTTTTCACACCTCTCGTGGATGTAGTACTTCCATACGCAGCACCACTTTCATTGTCAGAATCAGTCTCCATTTATCTTTACACTGAACAGATACAACGCAGTCGGGTCGCTAGATACTCAGTAAGAAAAAGCTTCTGCTGCCCTCTGGGAATAATGTAGAGAAACAATATTTTGTTACAATATAAAGCACACAAAAGGGTGTTGGAAAATGTGATCTGCGAAATAACGACGCTGAGACTATTGAGGCGTCTGAATTTGGCTTTTAGTTTTGCTAATTTATTGTAATTTGGTCTTAATTTTTTAGCAAGTTCCATTGTTTTACTTGTTAATTATTTTGTGGGTTTTATTCTTGCTTATTTATTTGCTGGAGGAGGTACAGCGAAAGCTCCATAACCTCTAGTAAGTACGAACTATAATAATAATAATAATAATAATAATAATAATAATAATAATAATAATAATAATAATAATAATAATAATAATAATAATATTATTATTATTATTATCATCACTTATTATTATTATTATTATTATTATTATTATTATTATTATTATAGTTCGTACTCACTTATAATAATAATAATAATAATAATAATATTATTATTATTATTATCATCACTTATTATTATTATTATTATTATTATTATTATTATTATTATTATTATTATTATTATTATTATTATTATTATTATTATTATTATTATTATTATTATTATTGTGCAATTATCACCATTCACTTGATGTGGAATATTTTCTATATTTCTTTAATACTGTTGATAATGCATCATATTCAATGATAATAACGCTCACCTAGTATAGGTATTATAAACAAGTCACATAACTGGTACAATGGGGTCTGTACCGGTATCTGTTAACAAGAATATAGTTATAATTTAAGAACACGAAATAGGCACAACTATTACAATGTATTAGTAGAGCCATTATAAACACAATATAATGAAAGAAGGTGAACAATGTTTTGTGAAAAATTATAGTTTTTCTTTCTTTAAGGACTCGATCTCTTTTGGGGAGCTTAAACGCAATCAGCCATTTTCATCGCAAATTCTGCACACTTTTTTTGAACATTGCAGATAAATTGTACTTTGGCCCTTGTAGAAAGGATATTTTTTTTCCTCTTTAATTTTGGGGGGAAAAACGCATATGTTCTTCTTCTTCTTCTTTCCCTTCTTCTCTTTCTTCTTCTTCATCATCATCATCTTCTTCTTCTTCAGCTGCATGCGTTGCAACTCTTTCACCAGGAAGCCTGAAAATTGTCTTTATACAGGGTTCCTACAAAAAAACCTTTCCGGTTTGGAACACATGTAATTTACGTGCTATCAATCTGAGGTGCATGAAAATAATACCAATGGAAAGAGAAACTCCAAACGTTTAGTTTCTTAACTTAAAGATGTTCCTCGGTAACACGGCACACATCAAGCCTATAGTCAAATTCCACATAGGTACGCGGATTTTCCGGTCCCCAGATTCTGTTCACCTTACCAGAAAGTTGAAAAGTGACGTCGTCAGAAAACACCACGGGACGAATAAATTCATCATCGTTTTCAATTAAAGTCTGCATACTTGTGCAAGAATTTCTTCGTAGCACTTTGTCCTCCGGTTTTAGGCTTACAGCAACTGTAGTAGGTATGGATGAAATCGCAACCGCTTGCGAAGAATCGTGCCTTCAAATCTGTGTACCACTGGATGGATCTGCACCAAACTTTGTTCGATAATACCTTTGCACATGAAAATTAAGCTTTTCTGTCCTCTATAGCAGCCATTTCGGCTTAACAATGAACAAATTTGTTTGTATGCGCTATTATGAGGCAGTGTTACCAAGTAGGAAAACAATGTTAACACAACTAAACTTTTTGAGTTTCTCTTTCCATTGGTGCTATTTTCATGCATCTCTGATTCATAGAACATAAATTACATGTGCGACGACTTGAGCTATAATTTGCACAATTTTTCATGAAGACTATCAACTCCGCCCTTCGTGAAATTATAATATTCTACACGAATAAATAAATAATGACTCACCCAACAATATTAGTAACGCAAGTGCTATGTGCGGTCAGGTTACACAACTGCTGACACACTGCTCAGAAGTGTCATAAAACGCATTGACCAGCATATTCTTCTCTAAATGCTCTCTCTCTCAACACTTTCACTCAATCTAAACTGTCTGCACCATGTAAACGGTCCGGAGAGTAACATTAGAGTTTAGAGTTATATATATCTCATGAGAGCTCGCTAATGGGTTTAGAGAAGCTATATTCTGTCACCGTGTAAACACTCCGTTAGATAGCTCTCCTGATTCTTCAGAACTTCACTCTGAACTGTCGCCGTGTAAACGTAGCATGATTCTTATTTTAGACTTGTATTTCAAGAGTTATGCGCAAGCTTGTAAAAGCTTGTTGCCTACGCAACAGTCGCGAGAGTTAATGAAAAAGTTCAACTTATCTGAATAATTTAGAGTAGCTATAATGAGGGTTGAGAGCATATGCGATTTCTCTGTCCATTGTGTTTACACGGCGAGAGCAGTTTTCAAGGCCACTCTATTTAGACTATTTAGAGTCAACGAGATATCTGCTCTCACAACCGTTTACACGGTGATACTCAGCTATAATCTCTAGTTCTCTTCTCTAAACTGTCGCCGTGTAAATGTAGCATTATACATCACACTTGGGCTGATGAAAATTTTGTTAAGGCACTCAACAAGGACGGTAGTGGATTAACATAGTTACAAGGCAAGTTGCCACAGTTAACATACGCAAAATTGAAGGAAGTGATTTTTATTGGGCCTCAAGTCAGAAAACTCATGGAGGACGAAAGGTTTGAGAAAAATTTACAAACGTTTCAATTAGCAGCTTGGCAATCATTTAGAAAGGTTGCGTGTGGTTTTCTCGGAAACACAAAAGAAGGAAACTATAAAACTTTGCTGTCAAATTTGTTTAAATGCTATAATAACATGGATTGTGGACTGGCTTTGAAAATCCATTTCCTTCATTCACATCTAAACATTTTTACGGAAAATCTTGGTGGTGTTAGTGATGAACAAGGAGAACGGGTTCATCAAGACATTTCCATTTTGGAGAAGGGGTACCAAGGTGGTAAGGATTCAGAGTTGATGGGGGGATTAGTGTTGGTTCATTGTGAGGGAGAGCAGGCAGGAATACAAGAGAAAATCACATATTACCAAACAATTTTAAGCAAAGTTACAGGTATGTTCCCTTAAAATAAAGCGCCAATATTATTTCATGCATATAAAACTACATTTGTGAATTTATCTTAACCTAGCATGAATACACCATTATATCACAAGAATTAATTTAACATAATATTTTATCTGAAACAGCTTATGTGAGATTTTAATGTGTTTATATCTTTTTAACCTGACGTGGTAGGAGATTTCTATTGCGATTTTCAAACTCAGCGCAACTTTTTTGTTAAGAAAACCAATTTTTTTTATCACGGAGGTATGACAAAAATTTTTCTCCTGTTGAGTAGTGATAATCTGTGAGTAATAGCTATTCCTCATTCTATAACTAATAATGAAATATAAATGCCGGTTAATCCGTCGCGGCCTGTGATTCCATTTCCGGCAAAGATAAAATAAATTTATCTTCCGTCTACATGACTGGATGGTTGTCTGTTATCTTATGATTAGGAAACGGATTTCTAGGTGCTAGGAAAGAGAGATTTAGGACTTTGTAAAATCCAATGTAGGACTTTTAAAAATGTATAGGCTATAAAATTAATAATTTATGTACAAAGAATTCATTACTTTTTGTGTAATCTTCTCCAATACTGTATTTGATTTAAAAAAATTGTAGAATATGAAATCTTACTACTTTTTGTAGCAGTATTGCGTATTTTTATGTATTCTCCATGGTGAATTTCTTTCGGTCGTCCCTGACCTGACGCTTGTAATGGTTAAATTTCTTTTGACGTCACAAGAAGTTATAAGAGAAACCTTCATGCTTCATAGTATGATTGCAGCTTCGACCCAGGTGCCCTACCTGGTCAGCACTGGCTCTAGTGATAGAGGGACAATGGAAAGATGTCCTTTAATAGCAACACACGTGAAAGCGCCTTCATTAACACTTTATTCACAGCCGAAATAACGTTTTTCCACGTCAAGATATTGCAACCAATTTTCCCGCCCCTTCTAAGACTAATATGGAACGAATTTTCTGACCAGTGTTAGTGTGTGAGAGATTTTTATACATGTTAAATATCATTTTGTGCAACTTTTCTATTTTAATATCGGTATTTCTATTTTAAATATACGCAAAATACTAAAAGGGGATTTTCAGGCACAAACATATCTTTTAGGCATTGCGTATATTCTTCTAGTAATTATAATGGGGAACACAACTATTAATCACTAAAATATTCCGAGAAAATGATTCATATACGAGATTTAAAACAGACACATCGTTCAGAGTGTTTAAACAGTGAATATTGTAACATAAACAATGAATATTGTAACTCAAACACTATGTACTGTATAACAGGTTTTCAAGTTGAGTATGACCATTGTTCGTTACAATGCCATTCTTACTGCAGTCATACTCTTAGCGCAGTGGTAGAACGTTAGCTAAGTGTTCGTGAGGTTATAAGTTCAGATCTTCGTGGAGCTGCTGAACTGTTTTTTTTTTTTGTTTTTCGTTTTTTTTAATGCATAAGTGAAAATATAACAGGTTTCCGTCACTTTTTTATCCTTAGAATACTTTTCGCTTTATTATTTTTTCATGTTAATAGAAACTTTTGACTCTAAAGGGCAGTAACACAAAGACGACAATTAGGGGCTTTCATATTAAAATACGGTGTTAATTATTTTATTAATCCCTGCTGCTTCACACTCTCTTGCCTAAGGAACATTCAGTAAATATGTTGACAGTTAAATAATGGCAACAATTAATTTGCAAGTTGTGCTACAGGGAATATGATTATTATACTAACCTAAATACGTGATCACCAGGGTCTAAATGTAGTAAGTTAATTGTAAATAAGAAGAAAAACCATAATTATGATAACAAAATATAGCCTGATTTCCTAGAATTATAACCATAAATTTTCACCAATTTTGTAATTATCTGTAAGTAACATGTATCTACATAAGCAAATTTATTTGACTATATTACACTAAAACGAGTTGTAAAAATATAAGGACAAAACAAAAAGATCACTACGAAGATTCGAACGCGAACTGCCTGCATAAACGTCATGTAGCTTAACCACTGCTCCATGCCAAGCTTGCTGTGGGGGTATTAAAATGCTGTGTTAATTATTTTATTAATCGCTGCTGCTTTACACTCTATTGCCTAAGAAACATTCAGTAAATATGTTGAAGGTTAAATAATTGGCAATAATTAATTTGCAAGTTGTGGTACAGGGAATGTGATTATTATACTAACGTAAATCCTCGATCATCAGGGTCTAAACGTAGTAATTGTAAACAAGAAGAAAACCCATAATTCAGGCGACAAAATATATTCTGATTTTCTGGAATTATAACCACAAATTTTTACCAATTTTGCAATTATCAGTAAGTAAAATGTAGGCCTATGAACATAAGCAAAATTATTTGACCATATTACAATAAAACGTGTTGTTAAAAATAAAAGAAAGGACAGAACAAAAACTTCTCTACAGAGATTCGAAGCATGCTGTGGAGGTAGCCCAAATCAGCGCTTTGTATTAAGGAGTTAACTAAAGCGGCGCACGGAGGTTTACGGTAGAAACTGCGCTCTCACCCGAAGGGACTTAGAAAATTTTAACTGCTCAAAAGGTCGGCCAATTCCATTTTGATCAAATATACACGAAACGTAGAGACATTTGAATAATACAGTACAGGATTTAGCAAACAAAATAGGTCAGAAACTGGAAATCCGTTCCCTAATTAGGCCTAAGATGATTCAGCGGTGCCCCTGCGTTGTCCCAGTCCTGCATCCAACGTCTAGATGTCTAATTTTGTTTCATACAGCATAGTTATCTTCCCTCCCCTACAGTGCAGTAGTCTAGGGGAGACCCGGGCAAAAAGAATAACCCGGGCAAAGATAATAATGCATATTTCCTTCTAGGAACAACAGTTAGCGCTTTCGCTATGTTGGGGAAGAATCCCAACCTCATTTTACTACTGGAACAGACTTGTCGTCATTCTAGCTAGTGAGAGAAGAAGTCAGCGTGTGTTTTAAGAAAATTGACTGTTTTCTTAAAACATTTCAAGGTAAGAGAAATAAATGTACAGCACAATACTGCAGAAACTTTTTGTTATGTGATAGTAATATATAGGTGATACGATTACTTCTAAAGTGCCGTACTTACGAAGAAGATTATTGACGTTTATGTTTGTATAACCTTAAATGAAAAGCGAAATGGCGTCTGGGGGCAAAGTGAATAGGGCAAACTGGGTAACTTACAAATCGAAATATCTCGCTTATTATTGACTTTTGTGAAAAATGTTACATAACAAAAGTTTGTATGATTTGAGGCTTTCTCGGCGTTGGTTCGCTAATATGTTTTCGCGGGATATCAGCCGAGTTAAGATTTTGGAATGCTCCTAGCTTTCGACTGCTATCTCTGCAGCCATCTTCAGGGAAGTGATGTCCGAACAGAAAGTCGAATATATATATATATATATATATATATATATATATATATATATATGTATATATATATACATATATATATAACCCATCTCTGCAGCCATCTTCAGGGAAGTGATGTCCGAACAGAAAGTCGAATATATATATATATATATATATATATATATATATATATATATATATATATATATATATATAACCTTTCGACTTTCTGTTCGGACATCACTTCCCTGAAGATGGCTGCAGAGATAGCAGTCGAAAGCTTGGAGCATTACAAAATCTTAACTCGGCTGATATCCCGCGAAAACATATTAGCGATAACAAAAGTTTCTTTAAAAGTGATTTCCGATAAGTTTTATTCTTTAAAAAATTTAGATAGGACTGATATTTAATGAGATAAATGAGTTTTAAAATTAAAATAACTGCCATCGAAGGCCATGTAATGAAATAAAAAACAAATGACTTCGTCTATACGGGGCCTTGGACAACAACAATCGAAAGCTATGAAATCTAGCGAGAATGTTTCTGTGTTTGTGTGAAGTAATACTGGAAGCTAAATTAACCGATTTATATTCTTAATTATTATTTCACCATTGGAAAGTGTAGTTTTTCTAGATGGACATAATGCTATAACGTTATTACAGTAACTTCTGAGAGAATCGAGAACACGTAATATTAAAATAGCTTCTTATGTACAGAAAACTTGATAGGCTATTCTGAATATTCGTTTCCTGTATCTCTTAAAATAATGTTTACAGTATGCACACATTAAATCTGAATGCTGTCAATCTTCATTAAACTATGGTTGCATGTAATAACAATTAAGAAACATGTTAAAGAAATTGTTATTGCACCAAATGAGTGGTCTCTGGAACAAAATGATCGCATTTTAATTATTTAAATACAATTTAAATTAAGTAACATATTAAACGTTTTATCCTTGTATTAAGCACGAATGTTCCTCGGATCAAATGTCCCATTTTAATTACGTAATTACTTTATACTTATTTCTAACGGGTGCAGCGGAGCGCACGGGTACGGCTAGTTAAATTATAAATCAGTAACACTGATCTTAATATTGACTTAAAAAGGTCGTAATGTGTTTTCAGATGGTTTAATTTTTCAAGAGGAAGACGGAACAAGCCAAATGGTCCGAAGAAGCCATGAAGAAAACACTTGATGAAATAAAATCTTCCAATCAGTAGTTCTGCTATCTGGACATACAACCATAATGTGTTTGTTGATGAAGATTTTGCTCCAGGTCAACTTACAGATCGCCCACTTGAGATAGAAATCAGCGAAACGACAGCTGGCTCAGATTTAACAAATTCTGCTGTGCCAGTTTCTACAGCGGCTGAAGAAACAGTTAATGCTCACTCAGAATCAACTACCTCTGTGATGTCGTTATCTTCAGAGATTGAAATATTCAATACATCAATTACACTCAGATTTTCAGTTCCAGTTACACCAAAACCCTCAACATCGTCAGCAAGATAATCCAAGTCAGTTCTTTTGATTTAGACCGGTGCCAAAAGTGGATGCTCGAAAGATAGGAGTTCAACGAAGAAAATGTCAGCGCTCTGAATTTCTTACATCTATACCGATTAAAAACTTTGAAAGAGAAGTAACTTATGGGCAGGAGCAAATGCAGAAGAAATCCAAGTCTTCAGTGCTAGTGAAACGTCGATTTCTTCAAATTTGTATTTTGTACTAATCTAATGTGCTGTAATGGACTGTAAATAACATATCCTATCGTCTAATATAATTCATTAACATCGTGTTTTTGTGTTGATTTAATTTTATTGTCAGTGAATAAAAATTAAATATACATGTGAAAATGTTATAGGGATATTCACTTTACCGGGGTTAATTATTCGCTTTGCCCGTGTACCCGGGCAAAGCGAATAATTAACTATATTTTCTTTCTCAAATCATATCACTCTCCGTAGGTACGAGAAACGAATTGCTGTTTTTTATATAGCCTATGTGGACAACATGTGTCACAACCAATGTAATGAAGATTTTATTTCGGGAACATCAAAATATAGCCTGTGGCATTTTTGTTCTTACCTTATCCGCTTTGCCCAGGTTTCCCCTATAAGCCGGTATTACAGGAAAACGAATAAAAAAATAATGCCAGTTAATAATTTTAGTAGTGGAATGTTAATATAATTTTACGTGTATTTCAGTAAATTTAATAGAATTATACTATGACTTAAGTCCCGTGCCGTATTCGCGTGTTCTAAGGTGTCATAAGTTCAGACAGCGGATTTTCGATTCCTACACATCGACAAGACATCGCAACTCTAGGCGTACACGTAGTAATCAGTTGAGTGACCTCCGTGCAACTGATGTATAGTATCGGAATCCAAAATCCACTGTCTGGTCATACCTTGAACTAGTACTGCTCATCGGAGTGACTACTACCGCGGAGGAATTGGACATTACGAATAAAGCTCTTCACCGATGATCTCCGGTACTACCGTAGATGGAATAGGGGACATACGGAGGAATGCGGTGGTTCGGTGCGAAGCGAAGTTGGAGGACGTAGAGCTCAAAAGCAATTGACTTTAGTTGTGAGTGGAATGAAATGACACCAAATCGGATATCCGTTGCAAGGAAACTCTTCAATTTAGTTGAAGATTATAATAAAGTCGCATGCTGTAAATTTTGTGGGCGAATTTACTCTAAGGGTGGAGAAACTTCGAATTTGTTAGATCATTTGAAGCGATTGCACAATCGCGAACATGAAGAAAGTGCCGACAATTATTTTGAACAACAGCTCGAGCACTCAGCACGACCATCGAAGTGCTGAAAAAGTTAAATTGGATAAACTTTTAATTCAAGTTATGTCCAATGATTATGCAATCACTTAGCGTGGTCGAAGATGCCGGATTTAATGATCCCGTCAAGAGTTTAGACCCAAGATATTCACTGCCGTGTCGTAGCAGTGTTTCTCATGTAAGTAAATAAAGCAAGTGATTTACATGATAAGAATATTGTGATAGTGTGGAGAACAGACTAACATAAAAACTATTCATAATAATTTAACTAACCAGGGTTATTGTTTGCTGTTTTCAATGTTTATATACTTTTACGTGAATATTGGAGGTCCTTTTAGGCGACTTGTACGACAACGTTCGGAATAAACTACGAACGGAATTAAAGGACATAAAATCTGTTGGTCCTCCAACAGGCAAGATGGATACGTAACAGTAACAGATCATTTCGTGACAGGTGACCAATTAACTTTTGTTCTTTGGACATATCTGTCACCATGGGAATCATACAACCGACAAAATTGCTGATTGCATTTACGTCATTAATTCATGGGGATTAAACAACAGAGTTTCTGCCACTGTAACAGACAGTGGCCCCAAATATGGTTGCTACCGTCAAAAAATTTAATCTTTGCCATCTAGGCTGTGGTACGCACATCTTGAATCTTACTGTAAAAGTATGAATTGATGAGACTCCGGATTTGGGTGAATTTCTCTCTCACTGTTCGGCAGTCGTCACAATAATAAGTAAATTTAACTCTTCAAAATACATTTGAACTCCTTTAAAAAGAGTGTTTATTTGATTTATACATAAAAGTTCTAATAACTAATTTCGTAGAATGAAAAACTGAAGAGCAGAAGAATTTCAGCAAAAAAGGACCCTCTAAGATTGGTCCAGCATATTGTTGCGAGATGGAACTCCAAACTTTAGTGATGAGCCGCTTACTTGAAATGAAAGATCGGCTGGTGATTGTGTTGTCAAAAATGCCAAATGCTTCTAGGACTCTAACAGATTCGTATTTGAAAATCTCTATGGAGTGGACCAGTTTCGACAGATTTCCTGAGGAGGTCTCAATTTTATAATGTATATAAGTGTTTAACATTAAGAGCCGTGGTTGTGATACTCATACTTGCCGTCAATAATAAATTGTTACTATTCAGATGCACATTGACGGCTAATTAACGATGTCGTTGTTTTTGTAGTTTTAAAATTAGGCAAAACAGTTCATACGATTTATTTTTAAACTGTTATATTGCTATTCTTCCCAAAGGTCCAAAGTCTAGGAAAAAAGTCTTGAAATTTCTATAAAACATAGCTTTCGAGGCAATAATAAAATACATATGTTGAATACTTAAAAGACAACTTGAGTTACATTTTACTGTTTAGGTTAGTTTCAGAATGAAAGAAAAGAAACATGTGGTAATAATACAATGACAACTATCCTTAAGTTGATATCCGCTTATATTTTTTATTAAAGGGGAAGAGTGGCGCGTTTTAGAAGAGGCAGTTCAAATACTGATACCTTTTAATACAATGATCACAATCTTCTCCGGTGAAGAATCTGAATAAATTATTTTGCACAGTAAACTTTAATCCAATGTTATCACACGTTTCTTTTGTTGCATTCTGAAACTCCCTTAATATATATTTACGTTAAACTAAACCGATTAGAATGATAATTGACAAAATTGTTTGTGAATAAACGAGTGTTTCCAGGAGAACAACAAATTTTTACATTAGCTACTGAAAACTTTACTTCTGCGTTATTTTTGCAGTTAGTTTTAATGTTATCAATTTGATCAATGACATAAAACTAATAAAGCCTATACTATCTATATGAAAACTATATAAAACAAATCTGTCAGCTAACGCAGCACTTGAAGCAAAACAAGAAAAATAAAAGAGCTAAAAAGAGAAAGAGAGAGAGAAAGAGAGAGGTAAATAAAAAAGATAGAATAAACAACAACAACAAAAATTACACACTTATTTTAAAAGATACGCGGACTTCAGCGAAGTCGAATCACTACCTCTCCGATCAAAGGAATGCTCAGAGGAAAGTGTGTCTGCGCCACAGCACATACGTATATACAACGTGCGGGACATCAATCTGAGGTAAATAACTGCTCCGGAGAAAAACCTAATCATAAGCACCATATCTTGAACCAACGACACGAGATGAGCTTTGTAGTCTTCATGTGGATAGAAATTTTCTTATGAAATTTCGGCCAGTGTTTGGTATACAATAATCACCAGGAATTTGGAGTGCTACAGTGAGTAGCGTAATGTGGTTTCGTATGCCAGTTATAACGGCTGGAAATGAACGTGCTGACTACAATTTTTCCCCCACACTGGTTGCATGTTCATTCGTTTATGCTAAGGCATAAGGACCAGTAGTCGGCTGCCCACTCCGTTAAGTACATAACATTTTACGAAAATTGAATATCGGAGGAAACTGAATTAGTAGTGCATATATTAAATTCTTCGTAATTTAGTACCGAGTATCTATTTAAGACTAGACAGGACTTGGATTTCATAGAATTATCCAAAATCTTTAAGATATTAGAACTTCTACACACGTATATAAATGTACACACATACACTAGAGACGTCTAACCACGACGCATTAAAATGTCCATTTATTTTCCATACAGCTAGCAATCAGCTAACCGCAACATAAAAGCGTTGCTTCAGTTAGAAATATGGGAAACAGATTAAAAGTATATCAATAAACCACATTCTGTGCACATACTGTGCTTTGTTTTTAAATAAAGCCGATATTGTTTTAATAAATCTGCACTCGGTAAAGCTTACAAGTAAAAATCACGATAACACCATAAACGATATAGCGATACATTTCAAAGCCATTTATACAGTAGCTTAAAGTTGAGTCTCTACTCTAAGCGCTCAGTTAGAAAAACGGACAATATTGCACTAAATTGTAACTTACATGTAGATAATGAAATATATTTTGGAATTCGCCTTGGAGAAATATCTAAACGAATTTAGAACAAACTAAGCAATTATTATCAATTAAATCTCTATACCAATAGTAGCGGTTCAATTTTATTATTGGTTGTTACTTATGCATATAGTAACAGAACAAATTTCAAATTACATCACGGCACTTGATAATACTAATAATAATACTAGTAGTAGTAGTAGTAGTAGTAGTAGTAGTAGTAGTAGTAGTAGTAGTAGTGGTAGTAGTAGTAGTAGTAGTATTCCATTTTTCTATATTGTTATTTATATTTTCTATGGAAGAGAAAGCCTCTTGGTCTTAACTCTGCCAGTAAAAGTAAACACATTAAAATAATAAATCCATAAGTAATTTGAATTATAGGAAAACTCATCGTAGTATGTCTTTGTCACTATAATGCATTGTGAATTCTGCGAGGTATAGCTTTGCACCATGAATAGAACGTCATGAATAGAACAAGATGCAAGTTTCTATGTTAGTATCTGTGACGCGCCAAACATGACGTAACGTCAATATAGTCTATGAACAACTAAAGGCTGCGTGATGTATCTTGTCAAACTGTGAAAAGAGAGAGAAAGGAGATATGTCTTACTTCGTCTGTGTTGTTATGGCGATGGGGGAATGGAGTGATGCCGTCCATCCATCCAGTGGCGGAAGGGACTAGTTGATGCATTCTGTAGCGCAAAATAAAATAACAAAATATCTCTCTTCGTACTGTTTAGTTCCGTCACTGAGCTTCTCTTTCAAGAAACTGAGTTCCGGCAGCCTGTACAATAACAAGATTTTGAAAGGAATCCTGAAAATTTACAACCCTCCTCTAATCTCCACCCTCATTTGAAGGGGCTTGGTTTTAATGATACTGAGACAGGATAAACTTACCAGGTAGCCTATAGCCACCGGCGTGGCTTAGTCGGTTAGGGAACTTGCCTGCCGGTCTGAAGTTGCGTTCGGGCGCGGGTTCGATCCCTACATGGGCTGATTACCTGGTTGGTTTTTTTTTTCGAGGTTTTCCCCAACCGTAATGTAAATACTAGGTAATGTATGGCGAATCCTCGACCTCATCTCGCCAAATATCATCTCGCTATCACCAATCTCATCGATGCTAAATAACCTAGTAGTTGATACAGCGTGGTTAAATAACCAACTAAAATAAAAAAATGAACAACTAACCTTATCTTCGCATGGCCTGGAACGGAATAAGGTCTCTAACAATAACAAGTGATAATATTGAGGGCTGCAGTCTGAAGTGGAAAAAAAATTAATTACATTGGATTCTAAAACAGGACAAATGACACATTGAAATGAAGATACAAATGAAAGTCGGATCATCATGTAAGCCGTGTGGAAAATGGAAGTACAATAAAGATAGCAAGGGGTAAGTTTTCAATATTGGAGAAAGGCATTATAGCACAAAAAGATAGTTGATTACTTAGATGAAGTGTATTGAAGAAGAGGAGGTAAAGATTATTGGAAGAAAGAGATAGTTAGCACTTACAAAATGCACAATCCGTTTGGAGAGTAGTGTCCGGTTTCTGGTACACCTCAGATAACTCTCAGTTCCTTAACTGTTCTTATAAATTTAACTGCATTGATAAGTATCATTAGGTTCCGGAAAGTTACATATAGATTTATCAGCGCTTGTAGGTAACAGTTGAGGTAACTTCAGGTTCAGTATGTATTGTCGTGTCGACCTGGTTGGCGAGTTGGTATAGCGCTGGCCTTCTATGTCCAAGGTTGGGGGTTCGATCCCGGGCCAGGTCGATGGCATTTAAGTGTGCTTAAATGCGACAGGCTTATGTCAGTAGATTTACTGGCATGTAAAAGAACTTCTGCGGGACAAAATTCCGGCACATCCGGCGAAGCTGATATAACCTCTGCAACTGCGAGCGTCGTTAAATAAAATGTAATATTTTTTTTTTGTATTGTCGTCCATAGATATATACACTAATATTCTATTAGTGATTTTTTAGTTATTTATAGTTATTTTTGTTTGCAGAAGTTTTCAGTAATAATATTGATGATGGGTATACAGTGAGCTCTGTACTACTAGTAGGTGCAAGCCTTTTTAATTGAAACACCGTGTGATAAACGATAGAGTACAGTTGTCAAAAGAAAAAGTGGTCGCTCTGTGGAAGCAAAGTTCTCTTCGGGTATCTTCGCTACAATTCAGAGACAGACGATGTTACATGTTGTACCACGTTGCCTGATATCTACAGTTATAATTAAAGTGTTCTGTGTGTTATAGAGTAATGGTAGCGTTCCGGCTTGCTGTTCGTGAAGGCCTGCGTTCCAACACAACCTAGTGCTTTTTATGTTCTTTTTTGTTTTGTTTTTAAGAGAAAGAGAGACAATATACACAATTGTTCCTGTCTCTTTATGATTATGTTAGTAATTTACATCAGGTTCATGAATGTATTACACCATTATATATTATGACATTATGCTGCAAATGGAAAGAAAAAAACGATTTTATTCTCAACAAAAATATCTTTCGTGGCATAAACAAAACAAACTTACTGACGTTTGCCTTAGAACCTTCAAACAATTAAGCGTAAAAAAAAACAAACAAAAAAAAGCCACGATTCAATATTTGTCTATCTTCCCCATATCTCGATCACACATTGCAGTCGAGTGGGCATATAATCGACTAGGCTTTTGAAATAGCGACTGTTCTGGACCACGAAATTCCAGGCATCCAGGACATACATAAGTATGCCTATGGGCAGGTCTTTCACTGCAAACCCAGCATTCTCCAATCTTTCCTATTTTCTGCCTTCCTTTTAGTTTCCTCATATGGTCCACATATTTTAATGTCGTCTATTATTATTAGCTATTTTCTTCTGCACCGAACACTTCTACCTTCACCATTCCTTCTAATGCATCCTTCAGTAGGCAGTTTATTCTCAACCAGTGACCCAACCAATTCCTTTTTTCTCTTTCTAATCAGTTTCAGCGTCATTCTTTCTTCACCCATTTTTTCCAACACAACTTCATTTCTTATTTTGTCTGCCCACTTCACACGCTCCATTCTTCTCTAAATCCACATATCAAATGCTTCTATTCGTTTCTCTTAATTTCGTCGTAATGTTCATGTTTCTGCCCCATATAATGTTATACTACACACAGGACACTTCACTATTCTCTTCTTTATTTCTTTTTCCAGAGGTCCGCAGAAGATGCTCTTTTTCAATTAAAAGCTTTCTTTGCTCATGTTTGCAGTTTTTCTTGGGAAGGATAAGTGCGGTAACTTCCCGTTGCTTTCCACACACCACTGTTTCTTTCGCATCTTAATAGATCCTAGGGGGGCCCAAATGTGGAGGTGAGGACAGTGGATTTAACTAATTGGATCCTCCGGACTTCACCGAAATTCACCGCAACGGTTAAATATTAGTTCTATCAGGATTTTTGACCTGAAGAGAGACCGGGAAATCCCATTAGCCTTTGCCCCCACATCCTGGAAGAGCTACAAATCATCACAAAATCTTGGAGGGGGACTGGGCCTATTTTTCCGCAAATTTTATATACTTGTGCCCTCATAGCTCAGTTGGAAAAAAGTCGGAATTTACATGTCAACGTTTCAGGTTCAACTCCACATCAGTCCTTTTCATTTCGTTGTGTTTCAAGATCTAGTATAATGTAATAATATAAAAAGTAAAATCTTATTCAGTATTATGCAATTGTATTGTCCCAAATCTAATATTAAAGTTATGTTACTTATCTCGCTAAAGAACGATAACAATATAAATGATAACTTGAATATTATATATGTATATATATATATATATATATATATATATATATATATATATATATATATATATTCTAAAGAACGATAACAGAATATAAATGATAAATATGGGTTTGTTTAAATTAATATAAGATTATATATAATACATAATTATTTAAATAAAATAACCTATTTTACAAAGAAAATGATTATTTATATTATAATAATTATTTATAAAAATACAGATTATTTATATCGCGAAAGAACAATAACAATACAAATAAATTCAATATTATTTATATCACTAAAGAACTATAACAGAATATAAATGATAACTAGAATATTATTTATATTGCTAAAGAACGATAACAGAATAAAAATGATAACTT